>NC_090070.1:12801581-13146282 GCF_038355195.1 Osmerus mordax | reverse complement strand
ATACACAAAAGGCTTTTGTCGTCACGGTGACATGGAGGGCTGTCGCTCAGAAGCGTCAGAGGACGAGGAGCAGGAGCGTGTTGATCTGTCAGGGGACCGACCTGGATGTGGTCAGACCACATCATCTCCCACTGAAACACCAACAACGGTTTCCTGCCTGCTTGGTGTTTTGCCTCCACAACCAAAGTTGGTCAAATATGAGAATGTGAGTGCGTGCTCAAGTGCTAAATTTAGGGAGAGACATAGAGGGGAGGCAGAGAGAGGGGGGGAGAGAGAGGGAGAGAGAGAGAGAGAGAGAGAGAGAGAGAGGGGGGGGGGGGGGAGAGGGGGAGAAAGGTGGAGAGAGAGGGGGAGAGAGAGGAGAGAGGGGGAGAGGGAGAGAGGGGAGGAGAGAGAGGAGAGAGGGGGAGAAAGGGGGAGAGGGAGAGAGAGAGGGAGAAGGGGGGGAGAGGGGGAGAGAGAGAGGGGGAGAGAGAGGGAGAGGGAGGGAGGGGGAGAGAGGGGAGAGAGAGATACAGAGAAAGGAAAAGTAAAGAAAGGTAGGGGGGGAAAGAGGGAGTGACGGAGAATTCTTAACAGGTATTGAATTACAGTCACCTACTTTGTAGAAAGCTGAATCATCACCCTTTGGCAACATTTTCCAGAGTATTCCACAGTAACACACAGACTTATGGGTTACCACATTGAGGGATGGCCTACCGGACATGTGTGTGTTTGTCTGTGTGTGTGTGTGTGTGTGTAGTGTGGCGTGCGTGTGTGTGGTCCTGTGTGTCTGTAGAGGTACCACTCCACTTAACAGCTTAATCACATGAAGACAGAATATAGAGAAAAACAACATAGGAAAATTGTGTGTGTGTGTGTGTGAAGGGGGGAGATGTTACTGAGTGTGTGTGTGTGTGTGTGTGTGAAGGGGGGAGATGTTACTGAGTGTGTGAGTGTGTGTGTGTGTGTGTCTGTGTGTGTGTCTGTGTGTGTGTTACTGAAGGACCTTTGGGAAAGTAGCTCTCAAGACATTTCCACAGAGAGAAGGAATCTGGGTAGTCTTTAATCTGAGGACTATCCTGATGATGGATGAACACACACACACAAATGTATATATATATGTAAACAGACCCCTTTCTGTCTCTGCAACAACCACAGGACTGAGGACCCAAATGAAACGACTCACAGACAGGATCAGAGTTGACGTAGTAACAGTACTGTTAAGTACACAAAACATCAGTCCAAGAATAAGTTGGACCCTGGGCCCTGGACCCAGTGCCGGCCCTAGCACATTTGGTGCCCTAGGCAAGATTTGTGCTCCCGAGCGCAAATCGGGGCGCCGCCCCCCAACCACAACATGGTCACATGACTTGGCGCGGTTGGCGCCCCCTGTTGGTAGTGCGGGCGGTTAATTAATGGATGCACTTGGGAAATTGTCGCCCCTCTCTTCATGCCTATGTCGCCTATAGGAAGGACCGGCCCTGCATGGACCCAGGATCCAGGGTCCAGGGTCCAGAGCAGGGCTCCAAGTCCAGGGAATCAAAACTTTATAGAATCCACAAAGCAATAGCTAGCATGAAACATACAAGTGTGCTTGTGTGTATGTGTGTATATGAGTGTGTATATGAGTGTATGTGAGTGTGTATGTGTGTATATGAGTGTGTATATGAGTGTATGTGTGTATGTGTGCTTGTGTGTATAGTCACGGTTGTTGCCGTCCACACAGTCTTGCTCTGATCCAGCCGTGACACAGTATAATCACATGATCACACATGATACTGCAGTTCACTGGAGGCCATTTTGTCTCAAGCTCCATCCAGTCAAATGGGAAACCATCAAGCGGAAACTATGGAACCATCCAGGTGGTAACTGTGGCAACCGACTGGGCGTGCGCCTTCCTTTGACCTTTCACTTCCTGGGAAAACTTCTCTCACCTGATTGGTTCCTTCCTGTTCTGTATATAATAACTCTGACTAATGGAGTGCCGGTGTGTACTCTTAGCTGTGCTGGGACTCTAATGTAAACTAGTAGCATGCATTAGTGACTGTGTGTTTGTGTGTTTGTGTGTGTGTGTGCGTGTGGACGTTGATCTATTGCAGCTAATGGACTCTGATATAAACAGCAGTTTCAAAATGACGTGTAAGGAAGTGTTACACACACACACATACAGATGCACACGCAAATCACACACATACATGCACACACACATTTACTATATGAGATGTTCATTCAACTTTGCAATCCTTCAATCCCTTTAATCTCCCCTCTCCTCCCCCTCCTCCCTCGTCCCCTCCCCCCTCGTCCCCTCCCCCTCCTCCTCCCCCTCCTCCCCCCTCCTCCCCTCCCCTCCCCTCCCCCCTCCTCCCCTCCCACCTCCTCCCCTCCCCCTCTGTGAAGTGAGGGGGGCGGGGGGAGGAGAAAGAGTGCAGATGTTTCCTCTCCTCCGTTAGAAGATTGAAGATGTGTGCGTCTGCGTGTGTACATGTGTGAGTGTAAATGTGTGTGTGCGTGTGTTTTGTTTGTGCGTGTGTTTCTGTAAAGCAAGGGTATTTACCTGATTGGAAATACGTGACTAAGTACACATATTAATATACATGCATGACGACAGATGAGACCCAGTTTATTATCAATTTAAATCCCTCATTTGACCTGGCAACAGGGCAACTACACTATATGATTGGTTCTGTGGTCAGTGTATAGCTTCTGAGTCTCCATGGGAACGATCTCATCTTGCAGTAGAGTTGGAAAGGCGGAGTTTCACATGCGTGTCATCAGTGTGGGACGCCATGATGGGTCAGGCTGTGGAGGGGGGAGGGAGGGTCAGAGAGAGAGACAATGGGAAAGAGACAGGGACAGCAAGAGAGAGAGAGAGAGAGAGAGAACGAGAGAGAGAGAGAGAGAGAGAGAGAGAGAGAGAGAGAGAGAGAGAGAGAGAGAGAGAGAGAGAGAGAGAGAGAGAGATGATCTCACCTTTCACTGTGACCCTGGCCAAGGCCTCACTGGAGCCCACATGATTGCTGGCCAAACATTTGTAGCTCCCGCTGTCAGTCATCTGCACCTGGCCAATCAGGAGCTTGCCGTCCTGGGTTGTCTCCGCTCCCTGGGGTAGTGCAGCCCCGCCTACCCGGGTCCAGAGGAACGTGATTGGGTGAGTGCCGTGGGCGAGGCACTGGATGCGCAGGGCGTCGCCTGGGCGGAGTTGCAGCTGGTCAGGAAGACAGGTGGTGTAGGGAGGGGCTGGAGGGCACACAGGGTGTGGGTTTATGTGTGTGGGGGGGTCCTCATTGCACGCACACACACACACAAACACAGGTACACTACTCACAGTCCACCTCCATCTGTGTGTATGCCTGGCTGGTGCCGTGTGTGTTGGTGGCGTTGCAGATGTACTGTCCTGAGTCCTGGCGCCCCACGCTGGTCAGAGTCAGAACTCCACCCTCCACCCTGTGTCTCCACGGCAACGGGGCCCGCAGCTTGGACCAGGTGATGACAGGGGGGGGGGATCCTGGCAGATAGCAGACATAATGTACATTATCCTGACTAGAATACATGATCCTGACTCGAATATACGTGATCCTGACTCGAATATACATGATCCTGACTCGAATATACGTGATCCTGACTCGAATATACATGATCCTGACTCGAATATACATGATCCTGACTAGAATATACATGATCCTGACTAGAATATGCATTATCAGGCGTGATAGCATGACTAAGATACATTAGATTACCCCGGGCACGACACTCCATGGTGATGGTCCGACCCTCCACAGCTGTGATCTCTGCTTTAGTTACGGACGCCACCGGTGCCATGGAAACGCCCTGGCCTCCATCGACGACGACCTCGACCTTGGCCTCGGCGACGCCCTCGCTGTTCCTTGCCTGGCACATGTACACGCCAGAGTCCTCTGGACGAGCCGCCGCCACCTGCAGCACGGTGTGTTACCGTGGTTACTGTGGTGTGTGTGTGGTGTGAGTGTACACAGTATTCAGTTGGCTGAGCGGTGAGGGAGTCGGGCTAGTAATTAGAAGGTTGCCAGTTCGATTCCCGGTCATGCCAACTGACGTTGTGTCCTTGGGCAAGGCACTTCACCCTACTTGCCTCAGGGGAATGTCCCTGTACTTACTGTAAGTCGCTCTGGATAAGAGCGTCCGCTAAATGACTAAATGTAATGTAAATGTAAATGTATGCGTGTGTGTGTGGTGTGTGTGTACAGCATGCGTGTGTTACTGTAATGTGTGTGTGTTGATTGTGTGTGTTAGAGAGTG
The DNA here is from genome assembly GCF_038355195.1 of Osmerus mordax. Taxonomy (NCBI): domain Eukaryota; kingdom Metazoa; phylum Chordata; class Actinopteri; order Osmeriformes; family Osmeridae; genus Osmerus; species Osmerus mordax. The sequence goes on along the minus strand of NC_090070.1, from coordinate 13,142,025 downwards.
AGTGTGTATGTATGTATTTGGAATGCCAGTGTGTGTGTACATACATGCGTGTGTGTGTGTGCATGCATGTGCGTAATGAATGTGTCTAACCTGCAGCGTTCTGGTGTCATCGGTTGCTGTGGTAACAAGCTGATGGGTGGAACCCTGGTGTTGCCAGGTGACGGAGGGGCGTGGCCTACCTGTGGCACGGCACTCCAGAGATACAGGTTCACCCAGTCGGACACGCAGGGGCCCTGCCGGGGTCACCCGCACCTTAGGAGACACTGGGGAGCCATGCGGACACACACACACGTACATACACACACTTACAAATCTGAAAATGCGAAAAACACACTCATACACACAAACACACATCATTCTCCCTCCCCCCCTCTCCCTCTCTCCCTCCCCCTCTCCCCCTCTCCCCCCCTCCTCCCTCCTTACTTCTGATGGTCAGAGTAGCTGTTGCCGTGCTCCGCCCCGACGGGCTGGTTGCTATGCAACGGTACTGGCCTTGGTTAGCAGACCGAACCCCGGCCACGGTCAGTACAGAACCATCTGGACCGATCTTCACGTTGTCTAGGACAGACCAGATCAAACTGGTTAGAACTGGGCTGGGTACATGTATCTATGTGTGTGCGTGTATCTGTGTGTGTGTGTGTGTTTGTGTGTGTGTATCTGTGAGTGTGTATCTGTGTGTATCTGTGTGTGTGTGTGTATCTGTGTGTGTGTATCTGTGTATCTGTGTGTATCTGTGTGTGTGTGTGTGTGTGTGTGTGTGTGTGTGTGTGTGTGTGTGTGTAAGTGTGTAAGTGTGTGTGTGTGTTCTACTTGGAAGCGGCTGGTTGTTGGTTCTCCTCCACTCCAGGTGGACGGGCTGCGTCCCACTGACCACCTGGCAGCGGAGACTGGCTGTCCCCCCCTGCAGGGCCCACAACACCCTGGGCTCCAGGGACAGGACCGGGGCCTGGGCCCCCACTGGGGGAGGGGAGGGGGGAAGGGGGAAGGGGGAGGAGGAACAGGACACCGATAGACACTCAAATAATTGATATACATTAACTCACACACAAACTCAGTGAACTTTTGATCGGGTCTAGGAAAGAAAAAAATAGTGCAAACAATGCCACCCCAAGGCAAACAGCCAATCACCATCAAACAAAGATATGACAAAACCAATCAGCAGCGAACATTGATGACACAACTGATCTAAAACAAACAAGATAGCCTTAGACTCCATTTTGATGAATCAGCAATACTAAACTCAAGTATTGAGTTTGCAAAAAAATATTTCACTTACATTAAAATAAACCAATGAACAAAAAAAACATTGAAAAACGTTTGTTTTCAACCCAGTCATCAAATCACAAAGATAGTCTTAGATACAATGATCTCTAACTAACAAAGCTAAGATGAGTGTTACAAGTCTATTCTGTTCAATTCTAGGTACAGCTCAGCGGTAAGACCATTCACCTGCAGTTCCAAATCCCCCCTTCCCAAAATGTAGCTTTTTATAAAAGCCTTTTTTTAATAAAACACATTCTTATTATTGTGTTCTGCTGTGCACCCAAAGCCCCAGGTGGAGTCCAGGTGCAGCGTTACCTGTGCAGAGCAGGCAGATGATCAGCAGAGCTGTCCTCAAACCATCCATGACGCCAACAACACTGACCTGATTCTTTCTCTCTCTGTTTCTATCACTCCCTCTCTCACTCACTCCCTCCCTCCTACCTCCCCCTCCCCCTCTCCTCTTTCTCTCACCTGTGAACCCTATCTCTACTAGCCAGTCTGTAGACACCCGCCCTCTCTATCTCCTCCCCTCACTCACACTCTCTTCTATCTCCTCCCCTCACTCACACACTCTCCTCTATCTCCTCCCCTCACTCACACTCTCCTCTCTATCTCCTCCCCTCACTCACACTCTCCTCTCTATCTCCTCCCCTCACTCACACTCTCCTCTCTATCTCCTCCCCTCACTCACACTCTCCTCTCTATCTCCTCCCCTCACTCACACTCTCCTCTCTTCTGCTCTGCTTTAATTTCTCCTTTTTCTATCAGTATTTCTCTCTCTCCTGCTTAAACTCTCTTTCTCTCCCTCTCTCTCTCTCTCCCTCTCTCTCTCTCTCTCTCTCTTTCTTTCTGTTCCTTTTGCTCAGGTTTTCTCCTCTGTGTTCTCTCTGTTTTCTCTCTCATCTCTTCTTTCTTTCTGCCAGCAGTCACACAGAACACCCTTGTGGTAAAACATTGACAATGAGCAAGACAAGGTCCTGAAAAGTTGTCAAATGACAATCTTTGTACTTGCTTACAAACTGTGGACACTTAGATATACAGTATAGGGATATGAGATGTGTATTATTTCACATTCCAAATTTTTGGGGAAAGTATTTCAACACATATTAGCATAACCTTATCAGTGTCACCATAATAACAAAACCTTTTGTCAAAAACTTTCTGTCTTTTAATGACACACACAAGAGAGAAACTTTATCAGTGTCAACAACGTAACAAAGTTTTTCGTCTGAAATTTCAGTTGGTAATTCATGAGGACACACATAGGAGAGAAACCTTATCAGTGTCAACACTGTCAATACAGTTGTGTTCAAAATTGTCATTTGGCTCATAATATGAGGAAACACAGGACCCACCTGTTCTGAAGTAATCTGCTTTAGAAGACCGTTTTCGGATTGGATTGTGGTTTGAAAATGGGTTGTTCAAAAGAAAACAAGGGATCGTGAATTCGGATGAGTTCATGTCCAGTCTGGGGTTTAATCTGGCACAACCTTCGGATTCTCCTGGTGAACAAGGGTGGAGTGAGTGTGGATTTCAGGAACGAGACCGAAAAAAACTTCACAGTTTTTTTTTGTTTTTTTTTGAAAACATGGCTCATTTTGTAAAGAAAATAAAAATCATTTTTAAGGCACTGCTGGTCAAGTCACGTGATTCATCGTCACATTCGGAGCTGCCTCTAGCGGAGTGCCGCCATGTTTGTCTGCAGCTGTGTTTCTGGCGAGGAGAACCAGGAGCTAATAGCCAACGTTGTTGTGCAAAGTATAATTTCTCCACAGCCAACATGTCTAAACTAAATGTGCTTAGAGAATTTATCAGGGATATATTAGCAATGGCAGCTTTGGAGATTTTCGGAGTCGTTGAAAAAACGCTTGCTGAGTACAACGAAGAAATCTTTCGCTCCGAGGAGGAAAGGAAGCGGCTACAACGGCTGTTAGACGTTGTTACTCAACCTAAAATCAAGCTACTCCGAACAGGTTTGATATGTTATAATCTGCGGTGTCAAAGACAGAGTAATCGCTTTAGTGTTGCTTTCTGACCAGAGTTAGTGTTTATAATGAAATATTTGCAAAGAGTTATCTAAGCCAAATGCATTAGCCTACTTATTCTTGGAAGCACATCGTGAAAGAAAGAACGTTTTCTGTTTCGTAAACAACAGGATCTCATAAATTCATGGGGTGTCCTGTAAACAAAGTAGGCTACTTTGCAGGAGTGACCTCCGTTTTGGTAACCTTGCCCGACAGCTGGATTGGCGAGAATACTACCACTCGAGAATCCATGTGGCCAAATTCCAAGCAATTTGTTTATTCTCAAACCACAGTGGTTGGGACCAATCAGCGTTTTATGAGGAACGATTGGCAGCGTGGGTTGAAGTTAGCCTGCGACAGATGGCGATAGACAGATGGTTCATCCAATCACCAGTATTTTGGCACTGCCAAGTGCCTGTCCTTTCCAAACTGTTCCCAAGGATATACAACTTGAATATAAACTTGATTCTCACTGTTGATGTCCATCTGGAGGAAAGAGAACATGTTTAACATACAAACCATGCCAGATTCTACAGATAGACCTACATTGTTTAATTTCAACTGGTCCAAAAGAATTTTGTAGCCAGACATATTAGACTGCCATTTATTTTGGCATGACTGAACTGTTTTAGTGACAAAATGATAACTGACCAACCAAACTGTCCCTACAGCGGCTACATCTAACTGTTGTCTTGCCTCTCCTTCCCCCAGAAGTGCAGCAGCTCTCTCTCCCGGAGCCCCCACAGATTAAAGAGGAACAGGAGCTGTGGACCAGTCAGGAGGAAGAGCAGCTCCAAGGACTGCAGTCTGAAACTACAGACTCCATATTCACCCAGGAATCAGAGTTTTCAAATTTGAAAATGTCCAAATTACATATGATGAGAGAATTTTTCAGTGAGAGATTATCAACAGCAGTTACTGAAATTTTTGGATCCATTGAAATAACTTTTGCTGAGTACAAAGAAGAAATCTCTTGTTCCAAGGAGGAGAGGAAGCGGCGGTTGATGAACGTTGTTACTCAACCAAAGATAAAGTTATACAAAACAGGTTTGATATTCATACATTCATGGTATAATCTGCTGTGTGTAGAATCGTTATGTCATGTAGGAGGAGGGAAGCTAGATTGGAAAGGTGTGGTTGGTGCTGTTGCATCATGACATGGTCCACAGCGTTATATTTCATTATAATTTTAGTCGACAGTCTTCCTTGTTGACAACGTTAGTCATCCTATCGAGTGACGGTGGAGGGATTGTCAGGAGCATGTTTCTCTTCAGAGGGTTTTAGCTGTCAGTTCTCCAGAAGATGGTGCACATTCAATGAAATAATACAACTAATAGAAGGTGGTCTATCAACCAGACTGTCCTTTACGAAGGCTACATCTGTTTTCTTGCCTCTCCTGTCACTTGTACCACACTAAAGGTCGAGCTCTCAACTAGTATAAAGTATTTGTGTCTATGTAGTGTAATATGGTAAGTCCGGTTTTGTCTTAATTAATTGGTCATGTTTTTCTACCAAACATAGAGGTTTTGTTGAGTGAGTTGAGTAACAGATGAATGAAGATTACTATTTTTTTCCTTTCTCTTCTGTCTCCCAGAAGTGCAGCAGCTCTCTCTCCTGGAGCCCCCACAGATTAAAGAGGAACAGGAGCTGTGGACCAGTCAGGAGGAAGAGCAGCTCCAAGGACTGCAGTCTGAAACTACAGACTTCACTTCTCTCAGTGTGGAACATGACTGTGATCAGGAGGGCTCCTCTGAATGTTCACATGTTGACCAGACTGTTAAAGTGGAGAACAGAGAAGGAGGAGACTCTCTACCCATCAACAAAACTGAGGAGCAAATCAAAGCAGAGCCTCATGTACAAGACTATGCAGCACCAGAACCAGGCAGTGACTCTCAGCCCCTCTCTGTTGTAGCTCCAGACTGTCCTGCAGCTCAGAGTTTGGAGGAACATGGAGGAGTGCTGCCCTTGCGAGAGACGATCAATTCAACAATAACACAAGTACATTCAGCTGTGCCAGGTGGAAAGATGCCACAGGCAAGTCCCACAGGAGTAAAAGTACATCAGTGTCAAGAATGTAGTAAGACATTTAGTCTTGAGTCAAATCTTCTTAATCATATGAAGACACACACAGGACAGAAACCATGTCAGTGTCAAGAATGTAACAAAACATTTAGTCGTAAGTCACATTTGGTTGCGCATATGAGGATACACACAGGAGATAAACCTTATCAGTGTCAACAGTGTAGCAAACTCTTTACTTTTAAGACTAATCTTGTTGAACACATGAGGACACACACAGGAGAAAAACCTTATCAGTGTCCACATTGTAGCAAATGTTTTGCTCAAAAGGGTGGTCTGATTGAACACATAAGGACACACACAGGAGAGAAACCATTTCAGTGTCAAGAATGTAACAACACTTTCAGCCGCAAAGATAGTTTGGTTGCGCATATGAGAACACATACAGGAGTGAAACCGTATCAATGTCAGGAATGTAGCAAACTCTTTACATACAAGGTAAACCTGGTTCAACACTTGAGGACACACACAGGGGAAAAACCTTATCAGTGTCAACAATGTACCAAAGTCTTTGCTCAAAATGGTAGTCTGGTTAAACATATGAGGACTCACACAGGAGAGAAACCATTTCAGTGTCAAGAATGTAACAGCGCTTTTAGTCATAAAGCTACTTTGGTTGATCATATGAGGACTCACACAGGAGAGAAACCATATCAGTGTCTAGCATGTAACAAAAGATTTAGCCAGAACAATCAATTGGTGTCTCATATAAGAACACATACGGGGGAGAAACCGTATCAGTGTCAACAGTGCAGCAAACAGTTTGCTCATAAGAGTCGTCTGGATGGACACATGAGGACACACTCAGGAGAGAAGTCTTAACAGTGTCAACAATATTACACTTGGTCGTGAATTTAATTTGTCAGTGCACATGACACAGTGTGAAGAATGGAACAAGACTTTAGTTAACTTGTCCTTGTTAGTTTGAGAGCAATGGCTGTAAGTTGTTTTTATTCTTCACATATCAAATGCTAATGAGTATTTTAGTTGTGTACGATTCATAAACATAGAATACTTTAAAGATACATTTAAGTCTCTCGTTGTGAACATAGTTAGCATATATGTAGCATCATAGCTTAATGCTTTTACTTGTTTCATAGCCAGTTTGATATTATAGACAGCAGCATGTTGGTTATGGTAAACCTGCAGTTAGTAGGCTTAATCACTATTTATTTTTCACTGTTTTTTTACACTGATTCATTTATAGATTCACATGCTTCTTGCTGGACAACTTTTTTAATGCTCATTATCTTATTAGAACTAGTAGGCTTGTCTTATAGTATAATGGTGCAGCTATTTTTATCAAACAGTCAACAATCAATCAGGTCTATTCCATGTAAATGCAAGTGTACATGTGCATATCTGACACAAATAAATCAATTATTCATGAAAGAGTCTTGTGAGCATCCAACATGCTAGTGATGTTACCATAATTATGTTACTTATAAACCTTCTGTCATTTGTCAAAATAGCTTATATGGTACAGCATAAAACCATAGCTCACCTGCAGACAGCAGTGTTTGAATATAACATGCCAGATCCCACACAGAGAGGGCAGGCTGTAGAGGTGAGCTAGCCTGAAGACACACAGGGCAGGCTGTAGAGGTGAGCTAGCCTGAAGACACACAGGGCAGGCTGTAGAGGTGAGCTAGCCTGAAGACACACAGGGCAGGCTGTAGAGGTGAGCTAGCCTGAAGACACACAGGGCAGGCTGTAGAGGTGAGCTAGCCTGAAGACACACAGGGCAGGCTGTAGAGGTGAGCTAGCCTGAAGACACACAGGGCAGGCTGTAGAGGTGAGCTAGCCTGAAGACACACAGGGCAGGCTGTAGAGGTGAGCTAGCCTGAAGACACACAGGGCAGGCTGTAGAGGTGAGCTAGCCTGAAGACACACAGGGCAGGCTGTAGAGGTGAGCTAGCCTGAAGACACACAGGGCAGGCTGTAGAGGTGAGCTAGCCTGAAGACACACAGGGCAGGCTGTAGAGGTGAGCTAGCTTGAAGACACACAGGGCAGGCTGTAGAGGTGAGCTAGCCTGAAGACACACAGGGCAGGCTGTAGAGGTGAGCTAGCCTGAAGACACACAGGGCAGGCTGTAGAGGTGAGCTAGCCTGAAGACACACAGGGCAGGCTGTAGAGGTGAGCTAGCCTGAAGACACACAGGGCAGGCTGTAGAGGTGAGCTAGCCTGAAGACACACAGGGCAGGCTGTAGAGGTGAGCTAGCCTGAAGACACACAGGGCAGGCTGTAGAGGTGAGCTAGCCTGAAGACACACAGGGCAGGCTGTAGAGGTGAGCTAGCCTGAAGACACACTGTTTTGGACTCCCGTCTGTGTCAGTAGATTAAGTATAGTGTGTTAGTGGCTGCCAAGGGAATTCCTTATCCACATGAAGTAGATGGAGTGAATAGATTGACGCAAGTCTTGAAATCAGGTTCAGAACAGTTTATTTAAGACACAAATTAGCCCAAATAATAAACATTATAAATTAAATTGAAACACAAATAAATATTGTCGCTGTGCTGGTTACGTTTGTGATAATGTTGACAGGTTAATTGAAAAGGCAAAAATATATATCAGTAGTCGTCTTCGGTAAAGGAATTGGGAACCCTGATAAATGACACAAGCTAGTTATGAACTATAATCCATAACACAAACATCGAATGGCATTAACGGGCGCTAACTCCAGTTTCAGTCCGACTCCAAATTCAGTGATCGCTGAAATCCCAAACAAGGCTGGGATCTGTTCAATGCTGCTTGGATTTAGTTTCATTTTTGAAACCAAGTCAAACTTTAACAAGATTTTTGACAGTTTCATCTCTGTGTGTGTCATTGCCAAAACTACACATGTTTTACACGTTGTTGACAGCAACCCTATTTTTATGTTCACATATGACCAATAAGATTTGATTTGTAACTATAGCTGTTACTGCACTCCTGTCCCTGATCTGGGTGAGCTCCTGTGTATACTCATGTGTTTACCCAGAGTAGATTTCTGGCTAAATCTCCTGTTACATTGTTGACACGGATACGGTTTCTCTCCTGTGTGTGTCCTTATGTGTTTAACCAGACTACCATGTTGAGCAAAGAATTGTTTACATTCCTGACACTGGTAAGGTTTCTCTCCTGTGTGTTTCCTCATGTGTTCAACCATATGATCCTTCCGGCTAAATCTGTTCTCGCAATGCTGACATTGATAAGATTTCTCTCCTGAGTGTGTCCTCATATGTTTAACCAGACTACTATTTTGAGTAAAGCATTTTTTACATTCTTGACACTGGTAAGGTTTCTCTCCGGTGTGTGTTCTTGTATGTTCCACCAGTTGCAGTTTGGAAGTAAAGGCTTTCTTACATTCCTGACATGGATACAATTTCTCTCTTGTGTGAGTCCTCATATGTCTAGCCAGTGTACCACTTTTAGAAAAGAGTTTACTACATTCTTGACACTTATGTACTTTCACTCCTGTGGTACTTGCCTGTGGCATCGTTCCCCCTGGCACAGCTGAATGTACTTGTGTTACTGTTGAATTGATCGTCTCTCGCAAGGGCAGCACTCCTCCATGTTCCTCCTCCTCCAAACTCTGAGCTGCAGGACAGTCTGGAGCTACAACAGAGAGGGGCTGAGAGTCACTGCCTGATTCTGCAGAGTCTTGTACATGAGGCTCTGCTTTGATTTGCTCCTCAGTTGTGTTGGTGGGTAGAGAGTCTCCTTCTCTGTCCTCCACTTTAACAGTCTGGTCAACATGTGAACATTCAGAGGAGCCCTCCTGATCAGAATCACGTTTCACACCGAGAGAAGTGAATATGAAGTCTGTAGTTTCAGACTTCAGTCCTTGGAGCTGCTCTTCCTCCTGACTGGTCCACAGCTCCTGTTTCTCTTTAATCTGTGGGGGCTCCGGGAGAGAGAGCTGCTTCACTTCTGGGGGAACAAGAGGCAAGACAACAGACATCAGACAATTCTTTGGATGAAGCATGGACAGGGAAGCAGAAAGGAGAGATGAGTTTGGGGCCCTGTGGGGGTTTATGTCTAGCAAGTCTCCTGGACTCGACACACAACAGGTTATAACATGAAAGTATTAATAATATGAACCTGTTCGGTGTAGCTTGATCTCAGGTTGAGCCACTATGTCAAACAGCCGTTGTATTGGCACGCTCTCCTCCTTGAAATGAGAGATCTCTTCTTTGTACTCAGTAAATGTTATTTCAACGGCCCCGAAAATCTCTGAAGCTGCCGTTGTTAGTCGTTCACTAAGAAATTCTCTTATCATATGTAATTTGGACATTTTCAAATTTGAAAACTCTGGCTCCCTGGTGAGTATGAAGTCTGTAGTTTCAGACTTCAGTCCTTGCAGCTCTTCCTCCTGACTGGTCCACAGCTCCTGTTCCTCTTTAATCTGTGGGGGCTCCAGGAGAGAGAGCTGCTGCACTTCTGGGAACAGAAGAGCAGTGTTTCCCATGAAATACCTAAACGTTGGCAACCCACAAAAGTCTAATTTGTCCCCCCATAGTGTCATAATGAACCAAAAATACTTGGACACTTAATAATAACATAAAAGATCTGTAACTAAGCTAAGAAAGTAGCAACGATTGAATGTTGAGTTGAAACCCACAATCGCGAACTGACTGACAGGGAAAGCGTCACGAACCGTAACCTAGCAACAAGCAAACCTTTGTATCTCGCACACGGGAGACAGGAGAAACGGAGGATACATTTATTGAATTATGGAAACGGTAAGAGTGCTTGTTAAATGTATCGTGTAGGAAGTGCCACAACAGAACTGACAGTGAACAAAGTCGGGCAGAAATGTATTTGGATTGGGATGTAGGTTAGCTAAAATGGCAAGAGCTAGCTCAGAGTAACATAAAGCAGTGTCAAATGTGTAGCTACTATAGGGTAACTGTTTCGTGTGGTAGAGACAAATAAATTAATGTTTTAGTAAAGCTTGTATCTGCTTATTGTGATGTTGTCCTAGTGAATCTTGACAATCGCGCGTTCTTACTATAAAATGTTTAAAATCTTCTCATGTAAACAATTCTGTTTTCAGGTGTGTAAGATAATTACACCAACACTGGGACAGAAAGCTACACAAAAGCGATCACTGTTCTGGTGAGGCTACTTCATATCAAACGGAACGATTCTAGACAAAGCAGGTTATAACATCAAAGTATAGATAACGAACCTGCAATATTGGGTTGAGTAACAACGTTCAACAGCCGCTGTAGCCGCTTTCTCTCCTCCTCGGAACGAGAGATTTCTTCTTTGTACTCAATAAGCGTTTTTTCAACCACTCCGAATATCTCTAAAGCTGCCGTTGATAATATCTCACTGATAAATTCTCTAAACACACACAGTTTCGCCATTTTGGCGGTGGAAAACTGATAATTTACACAACAACGTTAGCTATTAGCTCCTTATTCTCCTCGCCCCGAAATGACAGACGAAACACAGCTGCAGACAAAATGGCGGACTTCCGCAAAAGGCAGCTCCGACCATAGATGTCAAAGGCAAAGACGTCAACTTCTGGAGATCTCAGTGGGGTAATGATGTGTGGCTCTTCTGAAACATTGGTTTAATAATGGCATTGTGTTAGTAGATCAGTTATTTAATGAAGATGGTTTACTTTACACTTATGAAGAGTTTCTGGCACATTATAAGATTCCTGTAACACCAGGGGACTATGCTAACGTTTTTGGTGTAATATCTTCGAAAGTGTGTATGCTGTTTAGACAGGGGGGAAAAATAGACATTCAACACTGGTCCCCACCTACTATATTCAACTCTTATGTAGGTAATATTTGTTTCTCTTTTAACTCCTTAAAAGGGGGGGGCACATATAAAATGTGTTGTAATTCCTACACCGTTCACCTGACTTGGATGTAAATACCCGGAAATTAAAGCTGAAAGTCTGCACTTAAAGCACATCTTGATTGTTTCATTTCAAATCCATTGTGGTGGTATACAGAGCCAAAATGATGAAAATTGTGTCAATGTCCAAATACTTATGGACCAAACTGTATGTAAAACGTTGTGGAAGGATATTCACAGTTATAATTGTTAATATTCTTGATCACTTTAGTTTTTTGTGGGAGAATGTGCTGCTAGGTTTCCTTAACCATAGTAAAGATAGAGAGAAACAATTTTACCTTATAAATCTAATTGTGCTGATGACCAAATTTCATATTCATAAGTGTAAATTCACAAATAAAAAGCCACTCTTTTGGAGGGGTGTAACAATATATCGTGGAACAATATATCGCAATACAACATTTTTACAATATGTATCGTAGAGTTATGGCAATATTTTTACAACATGACGTCCGTTTGATCCTATTGGTTGAGCTACCAGTGCGTGACCTACTCTGCACCTGCACCATGCGTGCATTCATTGCATTTACAGAAATGAACTAAGTTAACTAAATTGTATGTACAACAAAGAACATTCTTGAAAATGTTTAAATGTTTTGGAAATAAATCTGTTAATTGAATTCCAGTTCATTCAAAATGTTGTTCGAAATATCGTGATACGTATTGTTTTGTGAGCTGAGTGTATCGTTACACCCCTACTCTTTTGTGTTTTCTATAGAGAATTTGAGCAGTACATTAAGACCATTTTACACTCTTCTAATAAGAAAGCTGTATAAAACTGTTGATTTATGTGCATCCTTTAATGTATTTGTATGATCCATAATTTCCTGTACCCCCTAGCATATGTGATCATTATTTGTTTTGTATACAACTTGTTTCTATACTGCTTCTCCGTATACTGCCTGTTTGTATACTGATCTTTCTATAATAAATAAAAAATACAAAAAAGGTGTATATAAAGGCTTTCATATACATGTATGGCTCCGACTGTGACGAGGAATCATGTGACTTGAGCTGCGAAAGTGGGTTTTTGTCTCCTTGACATGCACTGAAAAAACGATTGTAGTTCCGTATTGATGAGAAGTTTTTATATTGCTGGCAAGGGCGTAACCATGGTTTAGACATTGGGGGGGTCCGAATGAATACCCTTCCCCATATTTTTTTTTGTTAAGTGCATTGCCTACAATTCTATATTTATATATGAAAATTCGCACATTTAGAACATGGTTACGAGGATTACATTGACCATTTGAATTCACATCTAAAGGAATAGTGTAATTTCTCAGAAACTGCCTGCATTGTGACCACGTAATTTTATCAGAAAAACTGCGAGTCATGCTTTTATGAGGCTAGGCTACTCATTTTATTTGCTTACACATTTAGCTCGGTATCAAGTTACTGTCTGGAAAAAAAACTTGTATGCTTGGCTGCTGGTCCATTTTCTCCGCTTTTTAGGTAACCTAAAATCCTCCATTACTCTACCTCTTCTCCAACAAGTTAATTGACGTATACTTTCTTTGGCTCAACTGACTGACGAACAAGTGTTAGGTAACAATGACAACGTAGAACGACGCAAGGTGGATGCAAACGAAATCACACAAGTGTACAATTAGGAGGGGGGATTCACACACTTGTTTTTCTTAACAAATGGAAATAAACTGAAAATAAATAAGACATAACAAGAGACCGATCCATTGACAGGGTTCATAAAAAGACAACATATATTTTACATATTTTCTGCTGTATATTGGGGGGGACAGATTGGTATTTTCTCAATATTGGGGGGGACACAACCCCCTCAAAGAATGCGTGGTTACGCCCTTGATTGCTTGTCATAGTTGACCAGCCTTAACTGATGTTGGGTGGGTAAAATCTAGGAACACTGAAAGAAAAAGTCTGTTGTATTTACCCTAAATAAGTATATCAAATCGATCACACAATAAAATGTTGTTTTGCCAACATGAATCTTTCATTGTAAGACACTTAAAATCCAGTCTGATGTAAAGTCATTATCACACAAAAGTTTTCACATTCAACAAACCTAGTCTGTTCATGATTCAACATGTGTTTTTAATGTGTATTGTAATGTCAATTCAAAACATGGTACAAAAAAAGTTTTGAAACTAGACTTTTTTATGTCGTTTTTGTATGATTTTTTTAAAGATTTAAAAATATATTTTCCAAAAACTTTAGAAAAAAACGTTTTGAAAGGTTGAAACAATAACTTTTTTAGTCTGACTTCTGCCAGAGTTTCTGAACCAATTTACTCCTCCAACTGAGTTCTGTTACACTGTCGACAGTAATCGCCTGTGTGTTTAACCTGATAACCTTTCAGAGTAAAGCACTGAACCAGAGGACATTTCTTTTGAAATATGTTGTTACATTCTTGACACTTATATGGCTTCTTTACTGTATCATATGAATAACCAACTAATACCTTCAACTGAAAGTTCTTAAATGTCTGACATCGATATGCATCTCTCCTTTGTGTTTCCTCATGTGTAGCCAGATTACCTTTTTGACTAAAAGTCTGGTTACAATGTGGACACTAAACAGGTTTCTCTCCTGTGTGTGTCCTCATGTGTACAACCAGAGCACTGTTGGCACCAAAGCCTCTGCTACAATGTTGACACCGATATGGTTTGTACCCCGTGTGTTCTCACATGTAAATCAAAATGACCCTTATGGTGAAATCTTTTGTTACATTCCTCACACTTATGCTTTTTCTTTCTTGTGTGTGTCCTCATATGACTAGTCAAAGTGCCTTTCTTAGCAAAAGTTTTGTTACATTGTTGACACTGGATAGGTTTCTCTCCTGGGTGTCTTTTCATGTGACGAACAAGATAACCTTCATCAGTAAATTGTTTGTAACATTTTTTACACGAAAAAGGTTTCTCTGCTGTGTGGCTCCTCATATGAAAAGCCAAATGGAATTTCTTACAAAAAGTTTTGTTACACTGTTGACATTGATGAGGTTTCTCTCCTGTGTGTGTTCTCATGTGACAAACAAGATTACCTTTGTCGGAAAATTGTTTGTTACATTGTTGACACTGAAAAGGTTTCTGTCCTGTGTGTGTTCTCATGTGACGAACAAGATAACCTTTCTGAGCAAATCGTCTGTTACATTGTTGACACTGAAAAGGTTTCTCTCCTGTGTGCGTTCGCATGTGCATAATGCAATGAGATTTAGATGTAAAAGTGTTGTTACATTGTTGAAACTGATGTATTGTTTTTCCTGTGTGACTTCCCTGTGGCCTATTGTCCTTTGGAAGAGCCTCATTGTTTTGTGTTCTGTTCGGTAAAAGCATCACTCCTCCATGTTCCTCCTCCAAACTCTGAGCTGCAGGACAGTCTGGAGCTACAAAAGAGAGGGACTGAGAGTCACTGCCTGGTTCTGTTGCTGCATAGTTATGTTCTTCAGGATCTGCATTGATTTGCTCCTCAGTTGTGTTGGTGGGTAGAGAGTCTCCTTCTCTGTCCTCCACTTTAACAATCTGGACAAGATGTGAACATTCAGAGGAGCCATCCTGATCCCAGTCATGTTCCACACTGGAAGAAGTGAATGTGGAGTCTGTGGTTTCAGACTGCAGTGCTTGGAGCTGCTCTTCCTCCTGACTGGTCCACAGCTCCTGTTCCTCTTTAATCTGTGGGGGCTCCAGGAGAGAGAGCTGCTGCACTTCTGGGGACAGAAGAGCAGTGTTTCCCATGAAATACCTAAACTGTGGCAACCCACAAAAGTCTAATTTGTCAACGCCATAGTGTCAAAATAAACAAAAATACTAACACTTTTATGACATCATAAAGGACCTGCAACGTTGTGTGTTGCACAGTTGCTCAGCACGTGGAATACAGCAGTGGCAAATGTGTACTAAGTTGACTGTTAAGTGTGGTAGAAACATAAATTAACATTTTTGCAAAGCCTGTATTTGTTTTTTGAGATGTTGTCCTAGTGAGTATTAACCATTGCGTTGTGTATGCGTTCTACAGTAAAAAATAATAATAATTAAGAATTCGATGTCCGCCAGGCATTCCTGTTTCATTAGGCTAGACTAGGCTACTTACAGTACATTAAACTAACCCTGGAGACAGAAAGCAACACAAAAGTGACTACTCTGTCCTGGTTACTTCATATCAGACGGAACGATTCTAGACAAAGCAGATTATTAACATTAAAGTATAGAAAACGAACCTGCAATATTGGGTTGAGTAACAACGTTCAACAGCCTTTGTAGCCGCTTCCTCTCCTCCTCGGAACGAGAGATTTCTTTTTTGTACTCAATAAGCGTTTTTTCAACTACTCCGAAAATCTCCAAAGCTGCCGCTGATAATATCTCACTGATACATTCTCTAAACACATTTAGTTTAGACATTTTGTCCGTGGAAAACTGATAGTTAACACAACAACGTTAGCTATTAGCTTCTGATTCTCCTCTCCAAAAACACAGCTGCAGACAAAATGGTGGAATTCGGCATCCTCTCCTCCTCTGAGTAACGTGGTCCCGGTTCTTGGGAAAGCACCGGGGAAATTCAGGAAATGACGTACCCGAATGATCTGAGCTCGTCTAAAATCGATTGTCATTAGTTTGAGCGTTTCCATGGCATTCAGAAATATACAACCACGAAAATTGACATTTATATCGGAAATGTATGAGCCATGTATGAGCCGGCATCAAACAAAACAGGTAGGCCTACTTTAGGTAGCAAGCTTTGTCAAAATGTAATTTTATTACTATAATGTTGTCGTTTTTAAAGTCAGAAGTTGTTTGCAATGCAATTTGTTGGCGAGTTTTTAATGAATGATTGATAAGGCCGTCAGAGTTCTCCTACGTTGTTAGCTAGTGGGTTGATGCTATGGTTGTTAGTTTTTTGCATTCAGTTACATGTAGGAACATCTATCTGTATTACATGCTTAGACATATCCAATGTTTATTATGACGAGACCATCCACAAATCTCAAAGTAGAACAGCTATTTCTCAGCCTGCCTTTCAGTTCCACAACCCCTGGTACCCTGAATGTGCTTCCTGCTGTAGCCAGGGATGGCTTGAGAATCAGATCCCACCTGGTGACTGCTTGCTGCTGCCTTGTACCTCGCTCTTTCACCTGATCTGCATCCAGTGCTGGTCCCAACCTCCTGCTCTGCATCCACTGGTCCTGAACCTCCTGCTGGTCCCAACCTCTTGCTCTGCATCCAGTAGTGGTCCCAACCTCCTGCTGGTCCCAACCTCCTGCTCTGCATCCAGCAATGGTCCCAACCTCCTGCTCTGCATCTAGTACTGGTCCCAACCTCCTGATGGTCCCAACCTCTTGCTCTGCATCCAGTAGTGGTCCCAACCTCCTGCTGGTCCCAACCTCCTGCTCTGCATCCAGCAATGGTCCCAACCTCCTGCTCTGCATCTAGTACTGGTCCCAACCTCCTGATGGTCCCAACCTCTTGCTCTGCATCCAGTAGTGGTCCCAACCTCCTGCTGGTCCCAACCTCCTGCTCTGCATCCAGTACTGGTCCTATCCTCCGGCTCTTCATCCAGTACTAGTCCCAACCTCCTGCTCTGCATTGGTCCCTGCCACCAACCCCAAACCCTGCCCCCTAGCCCTGTTCTGTGAGTATCTAGATATCCATATTAGTGCTGTCAGTTAAACGCGTTATTAACGGCGTTAACGCAAACCAATTTTAACGGCGTCAATTTTTTTTCTCGCAAGATTAATGTTATTTTTGGCCTAGCAAACATTGTCATTTTTTCACATGCTGTTGCAACAACTAGTGACGTTAGAGAAACTACAACACCACACCTGATCTAGCTAGACTGGAAACAAAACAACAGGCATGCCGCACACACTTGTTTGGGCTTGTGAGCCGGCTAAAGAGTAATAGGCTAACGTTACGTTTTGAGTGGATGGCGAGCGCGAGATGCCGAAATGGATGCCAATAAGATTCTGAATGAAAAGTTTACTTTAAAAAAGTTGCCAAATGGTTCCATTGACAAGACCAAAGTGATCTGTGTGTTTTGTTGTTGTGAACTGAGCTATCATGGCAGCACGTCCAGTCTGAAATACCACTTACATTTACATTTAGTCATTTAGCAGACACTCTTATCCAGAGCGACTTACATTAAATACAGGGACATTCTCCCCGAGGCAAGTAGGGTGAAGTGCCTTGCCCAAGGACACAACGTCATTTTGCACAGCCGGGGAATTGAACTGGCAACCTTCAGACTACTAGCCCGCTTCCCTAACCGCTCAGCCACCTGACTCCCACTTGATGGCCAAGCACACAGCTGATGCGAATTCTCCGCCCCCTCGTCAAAGCCAGGCGATTGCAATGTTGTTTTCAAGAAAGCCGATCCACTTTTCCATGTTGATAAGAGCATTAAAATTAGAAAAAATAATGGGACAAAAAGAAATCAAGGGACATTTAGAATAGATAAAAATGTGCGATTAATTGCGAGTTAACTATGACATTAATGCGATTAATCGCGACTAAATATTTTAATCGTTTGACAGCACTAATACATACATATATATGGATATCTAGATGCTTAACACCTCAAAACAAAAAGGGCTTAGGCTAATACAAAGAAAACAGGAGAAACAAGAATAACCTGCAGAAACTAAACCAAAGCAGGACAGAACCAAGGGGTGTATGTGAGGTAGTTTAGTGGTGTTTGTCTTATGGTCAAAATGCCAATAAGTGTGTGAATTGAGTGTATGTGGTTTTGCAATTTCTCAGGTTTTTAGTGCATGTCCAGTCTTGACTGAAGAACAGCTCAAAGTCCAAAGCAGACCTGTTTGATAGTCTGTGCAGTAATGAAACGTAGAGCAGTTGTTTGTGGGGCCAGGACTGTTCACAGAACAGGGCTAGGGGGCAGGGTTTGGGGTTGGTGGCGAGGCACCAGTAATGGATGCAGAGCAGGAGGTTGGTGGCAGGAAACTGGGACCAGTGCTGGTTCTTGAGCAGGGGTTAGTGGAAGGAGGCTAGGAGGGACCAGCACTGGATGCATATCAGGTGAAAGAGAAAGGAGGTAAAAAGCAGCAGCAAGCAGTCAACTTCGGCAAGAGGCAGCTCCAAATGCGACGAGGAATCACGTGACTTGAGCTGCAGAAGTTTTTTTTTTTTTATCCATGACATACAAAAGAAATAAATGCAGAAATGATAAAGGGCATACAAATACTATGAATATTGGTAAATACGTTTATAATTAACTTGAAAATATTTTTATGTGTAAATATATGAACCAATGTTTATGTATTCATATTTATGTCCGATTTGATCCTCCATATGTTTGTGGTTCACCTTGTCAAGGGAATTCCTAATTCCTATTAATCAGGTAAAATAAATATATGGACTTGAGTCTTGAAATCATGTTCACAAGTTTATTTGCAACTCAAACTTGCCCAAACACCTAAAACTAAAGTAGTAGCTTGTATCCCAAATCCATGCTTTTTCCACATGACTTGAATCCAGGAGAGTGAGGAGTCCCCAACTCTTAACATCTTGAAGCTTTAATAAAGTCTGAAAAACTTCTGACAGAGTTTCTGCTATGGTTGTGTCATCTTCTTGTTCGAAATGAGATTACATTTGTGATCACGGAGTTCTATAAATTGTTGACACCGTTAAGGTTTTTCTCCTGTGTGAGTCCTCATATGTTCAACCAGACCACCATTTTTAGCAAAACGTTTGCTACAATGTGGACACTGATAAGGTTTTTCTCCTGTGTGAGTCCTCATATGACCAACTAAAGTAGATTTATGACTAAAAGCATTGTTACATTCTTGACACTGAAATGGTTTCTCTCCTGTGTGTGTCCTCATGTGTTCAACCAGACCACCCTTTTTAGAAAAACATTTACTACAGTGTTGACACTGATAAGGTTTATCTCCTGTGTGTATCATCATGTGTCTAACCAGACTCCCATTTTCAGTAAATACTTTGTTACAATCCTGACACTGAAATGGTTTCTCTCCTGTGTGAGTCCTCATATGTTTAACAAGACCACCCTTTTGAACAAAACGTTTGCTACAATGTGGACACTGATAAGGTTTTTCTCCTGTGTGTGTCCTCATGTGGTCAACCACACCACTCTTTTTAGCAAAACGTTTGCTACAATATGGACACTGATAAGGTTTTTCTCCTGTGTGTGTCCTCATGTGTTCAACAAGATTAGTCTTAAAAGTAAAGCGTTTGCTACACTGTTGACACTGATAAGGTTTCTCTCCTGTGTGTGTCCTCATGTGTTCAACCAGACCACCCTTTTTAGTAAAACATTTGCCACACTGTTGACACTGATAAGGTTTATCTCCTGTGTGTATCCTCATATGCAAAATCAAATATGACTTACGGCTAAATGTTTTGTTACACTCTTGACACTGACATGGTTTCTGTCCTGTGTGTGTCCTTATGTGTTCAACCAGACCACCCTTTTGAGCAAAACATTTGCCACACTGTTGACACTGATAAGGTTTATCTCCTGTGTGTATCCTCATATGCAAAATCAAATATGACTTACGGCTAAATGTTTTGTTACATTCTTGACACTGAAATGGTTTCTCTCCTGTGTGTGTCCTCATGTGTTCAACCAGACCACCCTTTTTAGAAAAACTTTTTCTACAATGTTGACACTGATAGGGTTTATCTTTTGAGTGTGTCCTCATATGACTAAGAAGATTCAACTCAATACTAAATCTCTTACTACATTTTTGACACTGATGTACTTTCACTCCTGTGGGACTTGCCTGTGGCATCTTTCCCCCTGGAACAGCTGAATGTACTTGTGTTATTGTTGAATTGATCGTCTCTCGCAAGGGCAGCACTCCTCCATGTTCCTCTTCCTCCAAACTCTGAGCTGCAGGACAGTCTGGAGCTACAACAGAGAGGGGCTGAGAGTCACTGCCTGGTTCTGGTGCTGCAGAGTCTTGTACATGAGGCTCTGCTTTGATTTGCTCCTCAGTTGTGTTGGTGGGTAGAGAGTCTCCTCTGTTGTCCACTTGGACAGTTTGGTCAAGATGTGAACATTCAACAGAGCCCTCTTGATCAGAATCATGTTTCACACTGGGAGAAGTGAATATGGAGTCTGTAGTTTGAGACTGCAGTCCTTGGAGGTGCTCTTCCTCCTTGGACTGCTCCTTCCTCACTCCTGTATGTGTTCTCATGTGCGCAACCAAACTATCTTTGAGGCGGAAAGTGTTGTTACTTTCTTGACACTGAAATGGTTTCTCTCCTGTGTGTGTCCTCATATGTTTAACTAGACCACCCTTTTTAGCAAAACGTTTGCTACAATATGGACACTGATAAGGTTTTTCTCCTGTGTGTGTCCTCGTGTGTTCAACAAGATTAGTCTTAAAAGTAAAGAGTTTTCTACACTGTTGACACTGATAAGGTTTCTCTCCTGTGTGTGTCCTCATATGATTAAGAAGATTTGACTTAATACTAAATCTCTTACTACATTTTTGACACTGATGTACTTTCACTCCTGTGGGACTTGCATGTGGCATCTTTCCTCCTGGAACAGCTGAATGTAATTGTGTTATTGTTGAATTGATCGTCTCTCGCAAGGGCATCACTCCTCCATGTTCCTCCAAACTCTGAGCTGCAGGACAGTCTGGAGCTACAACAGAGAGGGGCTGAGAGTCACTGCCTGGTTCTGGTGCTGCAAAGTCTTGTAAATGAGGCTCTGCTTTGATTTGCTCCTCAGTTGTGTTGGTGGGTAGAGAGTCTCCTTCTCTGTTTTCCACTTGGACAGCTTGGTCAAGATGTGAACATTCAACTGAGCCATCATGATCCGAATCATGTTTCACACTGAGAGAAATGAATATGGAGTCTGTAGTTTCAGACTTCAGTCCTTGGAGCTGCTCTTCCTCCTGACTGGTCCACAGCTCCTGTTCCTCTTTAATCTGTGGGGGCTCCAGGAGAGAGAGATGCTGCACTTCTGGGAGACAGAAGAGAAAGGAAAATTATTGTAATCTTCATTCATCTGATACTCAACAACACCTGTACAACACGTGTAAAACATGACCAATTAATTAAGACAAAACCAGACTTACCATGCTACACAACATAGACACAAATACTTCATACTAGTTAAGAGCTCGACCTTTAATGTTGTACAGGTGACAGGAGAGGTGAGAAAACAGATGTAGCCTTTGTAAAGGACAGTGTGGTTGAATAACCGCATTCTGTTAGTTGTATTATTTCATGGAATGTGCTAAAGTATGGAGAACTGACATCTAAAACCCTCTGAAGAGAAACATGCTCCTGACAATCCATCCACCATCACTCGATAGGATGACTAACGTTGTCAACAAGGAAGACCGTCGACTAAAATTATAATGAAATGTAATGCTGTGGACTAGGGCTGAACGATTAATGGCATTTGCGATTATATCGCGATGTGACAAAACGAGATTTTGTAATCGCAAAGGCTGCGATTTTACTTTGGTGCACGTTACACTTTACCTTGACCTGTACAATTGTCAAAGTGACACTACAGACACTTTGCCAATTTTGCCTTTAAAAAAGATGCTGCGCAGTGTCAAGTATGGTGCAAAACCTGCCTGGCTAACTTTGCTAGCTCACGGGGCAACACCACCAACCTAATTCGGCCCTAAAAAAAACACCACAAAGCCATGTACGATGCATAGCTAAAATGCTGAACACCAGTGTGTCAAATAAGCCAAATAACACCCGACAGGATCACTGATCGAAATGTTTCAAAGCCTAACTCCATATTCATGTACGAAATTACTCAAGCAGTAACAGCGTTCATCACGAAAGATATGATGCCCCTCGGTGATACACATACAGTAGGATCACTATGGCTGTCAGTGCCATTATGTTTCTGTTAGGCTACTGACTGGATCAGAAATGTTCAGACAGTGTTTCTTTTTCTTTTAAGATTTAACCTTTAGATGCGTGAGTTCTAAATATTTCGCAAATGCAATATTGGTAAAGAATAATCACAATTATCATTTTTTCCAAAATCGTTCAGCCATACTGTGGACCATGTCATGATGCAACAGCACCAACCACACCTTTCCAATTTAGCTTCCCCCCTCCTACATGACATAACGATTCTACACACAGCAGATTATACCATGAATGTATGAATATCGAACCTGTTCGGTGTAGCTTGATCTCAGGTTGAGCAACAATGTCAAACAGCCGTTGTATCCGCTTCCTCTCCTCCTCAGAACGAGAGATTTCTTCTTGGTACTCAACAAAAGTTATTTTAAAAGCCCCAAAAATCTCTGAAGCTGTTGTTGTTAATCTCTCACTGAGAAATGCTCTGATATGATAAGAGTCCCTGGTGAATATGGAGTCTGTAGTTTCAGACTTCAGTCCTTGGAGGTGCTCTTCCTCCTGACTGGACCACAGCTCTTGTTCCTCTTTAATCTGTGGGGGCTCCAGGAGAGAGAGCTTCTGCACTTCTGGGAACAGAAGAGCAGTGTTTCCCATGAACTACCTAAACGTAAATCAACTCCCCACCTCCATCAGAGACACTGACTGTCTCTCCACCTTCAAGAAAAGGCTCAAGACGCACTTGTTCCGGGAGTACAACGGTACTTAGGAACGGTTCGCTTGACCCGATGTTAGTTTCCTCAAGGATCACAATGACTCTTGCTTAGAGACTTGTTGCTCTTGTGGTTAGTGGTAACTGATTAAAATTTTTGGTTCTCGCTGTGATATATTGTTTTATTACTGTTGCTTGCTTTTTCCCACAGGTACACTTGCACTTATAGCTGTTCATGTTGTTTGGTTGTGACTTGTTTAACTACATGCTCTTATGGTTCTTCCCTTTGGCACTTACTTTGGTTGTTCACAATGTGTGCTTCATGTTTTGGCTACTCGCGATGTTTTTTGGCTATCTTGTTGTTATGATCAGTGACCTATGCACTTTGTAAAGCTCTCTCTTGGAAGTCGCTTTGGATAAAAGCGTCTGCTAAATGAATAAATGTAAATGTAAATGTAAACGTTGGCAACCCACAAAAGTCTAATTTGTCCCCCCATAGTGTCATAATGAACCGAAAATACTTGGAAACTTTTCATAATAACATAAAAGATCTGTAACTAAGCTAAGAAAGTAGCATCGATTGAATGTTGAGCTGAAACCCACAATCGCGAACTGACTGACAGGGAAAGCGTCACGAACCGTAAACTAGCAACAAGCAAACCTTTGTATCTCGCACACGGGGGACAGGAGAAACGGTAAGAGTGCTTGTTAAATGTATCGTGTAGGAAGTGCCACAACAGAACTGACAGTGAACAAAGTCGGGCAGAAAAGTATTTGGATTGGGATGTAGAGCTAAAGGTTAGAGCTAGGTTAAATTGCTAGAGCTGAGTAACATAAAGCAGGGGCAAATAGCTACTAAGAGCTAGTCGGGTGACTGTTTCGTGTGGTAAAGACAAATAAATTAACTTTTTTGTGATGTTGAGTCTTGACAGAGCAGGTTATTATATTAAAGTGTAGATAACAAACCTGCAATATTGGGTTGAGTAACAACGTTCAACAGCCGCTGTAGCCGCTTTCTCTCCTCCTCGGAACGAGAGATTTCTTTTTTGTACTCAATAAGCGTTTTTTCAACTACTCCGAAAATCTCCAAAGCTGCCGTTGATAATATCTCACTGATAAATTCTCTAAACACATACAGTTTCGACATTTTGGCAGTGGAAAAATGATAATTTACACAACAACGTTAGCAATTAGCTCCTGATTCTCCTCGCCCCGAAATGATAGACGAAACACAGCTGTAGACAAAATGGCGGACTTCCGCCAGATACAGCTCCGAATGTGACGAGGAATCACGTGACTTGAGCTGCGAAAGTGGGTTTTGCAGTTTTTTTCTCCGTGACAGTTCAAAGATTCAAGATAGAAATATATCGATCACACAATAAAATCTTGTTTTGCCAACATTAATCTTTCATTGTAATACAATTAAAGGTCCCATGGAATGCTGTTTTTGGATGTTTTTATATAGGCCTTAGTGGTCCCCTAACTGTATCCGAAGTCTCTTTCCCGAAATTCAGCCTTGGTGAAGTCCCACAATGAGCTTTCCTTAGGACGTGCCATTTCTGTGTCTGTAGCTTACTATAAGGAGGGGAGAGGCGGGGCTAACTTGCCATGCTTCGGTTGTTTGCAAGCATGATGTCCCTCGAGGAAAAAACAATATCGCGTAGCTCATTTTGTCATTGGCGGGCCAAATTCTCTGATCGGGTAAAGCAGAGAAAGGGGAGGTAACCTTTCCCCTTATGAAGACATAATGGGACATTTCCAGAAGAACTTTACATCAAACAGGATTTTATAACACAAAAGTTTTCACGTTCAACAAACCTAATTTCTTTTCAATTTGTATTCTACTATATCAATTCATAATTTGGTACAAAAAAAGTTTTGGAAAAAACTAGAAACTTTTTTGTGTCGTTTTTGTGTGAAATAAAAAATAAATACAAAAAGTTTCAAAATTTAGAAAAAATATTTTTCCAAAAGTTTTGAAAATGTTTTGAAAGGTTGAAACAATATTTTCGAGATAAAAAAAGTTTAGAAAAACTAAGTTTCCATAATGGATGAGTACCGGTCCCAACACAAGCTCTTCTCCTGTATGGCCCCCCAATCGTGGAATCAACTCCCCACCTCCATCAGGGACACTGACTGTCTCCCCACCTTCAAGAAAAGGCTCAAGATGCACTTGTTCCGGGAGTACAACGGCACTTAGGAATGCTTGGCTGGACCTGATGTTAGTTTCCTCCAGGATCACAATGACTCGTATTGAGAGACTTGTTGCTCTTGTTGGTTAGTTGTGACGGTTTTAAATTCTTGTACTCGCTGTGAAATATTTTACTGTTGATTGTTGTTTTGTCTACTTTTCTACAGGTACACTCTTGCACTTTTGAATTTCATGTTGTTTAATTGTAACTTGTTTAACTGCATGCTCTTATGGTTCTTCCCTTTGGCACTTATTTGTTTTTTCACAATGTATGCTTCATGCTGCTCGCAATGTTTGGGGCTGTCTCGTTGTTATGATCAGTGACCTATGCTCTTTTGTAAAGCTCTCTCTTGGAAGTCGCTTTGGATAAAAGCATCTGCTAAATGCATAAATGTAAATGTAAGTACTTGATGAGGACTCTACCATCCTCTTATCTGCTCTGCCTTACTGTTTTAGGCTTCTCTGTTCTCATCCACACTATTATCTCATTTATATTCACTGTGTATGTGGAAAAAGTTTTAAAAGGTTGAAAAATATTTTTGAACAAGGTTTTGAAAAAAGTTTTAAAAGGTTGAAAAATTATTTCAGAAAAAAACGTTTAGAAAGTTTGAAACAATATTTTCTATTAACAAAATCACATCATTGTTGAGTATTTACATTTAGTCAGACACTCTTATCCAGAGCAACTTACAGTAAATACAGGGACATTCCCCGAGGCAAGTAGGGTGAAGTGCCTTGCCCAAGGACACAACATAATTTGGCACGGCCGGGAATCGAACTGGAAACCTTCAGATTAACTAGCCCGATTCCCTAACCGCTCAGCCACCTTACTCCCAAGTACTTGATGAGGACTTTACTATACTCTATTGTAATCTGTTCCAGAATTCTGTTCTCCTTTCCTTGAACTTCTTTTGGAAAAAAAAAACTTTTGAAAGGTTGACTAGATATTTTCCAGAAACAATTCGAAAATAAAGTTTGCATCATTGATGAGTACTTGATGAGGACCCGACTATACGCTACTGTACTCTGCTCGTTTACCCCAGATTTAGCCTTTCTGTTCTCATCTCCCCACCCCTCCTCTCTGTGAAAAAAACATTTAGAAAGGTTGAAAACTTATTTGTACATGAGTATTGGTACTTCTACTCGAGTGAAGGATGTGTGTACTTTCACCATCTCTGGGTACAAGTTACCTTTGTTACTGAGCCGGGAAAGCACTGAGGAGGAGATGTCCCCAACTCTACACACAGTTGCAGACAAAATGGCTGACATCCGCAAGAGGGAGCTCCAAATACGACGAGGAATGACGTGACTTGAGCTGCGGAAGTAAAACATTTTTTTTCTTGTAAGTAAGTATGGCCGGTTTGATCTTCCCTTGAACTTGTCAAGGGAATTCCTGAATTAGGTAGAGTGAATATATTGACTCGAGTCTTGAAATCATGTTCACAAGTTTATTTGCAACCCAAACTAGCGCAAAGACCTTAAACTAAAGTTGTAGCTTGTTTCCCAAATCCATGCTTTTTCCACATGACTTGAAACCAGGAGTTAAGTGTCCCCAACTCTAAACATCTTGAAGCTTTTATAAAGTCTGAATAACTTCTGACAGAGTTTCTGCTCGTGTCATCTTCTTGTTCGAAATGAGATTACACTTGTGATTACAGAGTTTGATAAATTGTTGACACCGTTAAGGTTCTCTCCTGTGTGAATCCTCATATGATTACCCAATTGCAACCTTAATAAAAATATTTTATGACATTCCTAACACTGATATGGGTTCTCTCCTGTGTGTGTCCTCAAGTGTTGAACCAAATTAACCTTGGAAATGAAGCGTTTGGTACATTCCTGACATTGATACGGTCTCACTCCTATATGTGTTCTCATATGCGCAACCAAACTATCTTTTCGGCGGAAAGTGTTGTTACATTCTTGACACTGAAATGGTTTCTCTCCTGTGTGTGTCCTTATGTGTTCAACCAGACCACCCTTGTGAGCAAAACGTTTGCTACAATGTGGACACTGATAAGGTTTTTCTCCTGTGTGTGTCCTCATGTGTTCAACCAGACCACCCTTTTTAGCAAAACGTTTGCTACAATGTGGACACTGATAAGGTTTCTCTCCTGTGTGAGTCCTCATATGAACAACCAAAGTAGCTTTATGACTAAAAGCATTGTTACATTCTTGACACTGAAATGGTTTCTCTCCTGTGTGTGTCCTCATGTGTTCAACCAGACCACCCTTTTTAGAAAAACATTTGCTACACTGTTGACACTGATAAGGTTTATCTCCTGTGTGTGTCCTCATATGCACAACCAAATACAACTTACAACTAAATGTTTTGTTACATTCTTGACACTGAAATGGTTTCTCTCCTGTGTGAGTCCTCATGTGTGTAACCAGTTGACTTTTTAGAGCAAAGACTTTGGTACATTCTTGACACTGATAAGGTTTCTGTCCTGTATGTGTCCTCAAGTGTTGAACCAGGTTATCCTTGGAAATGAAGCGTTTGGTACATTCCTGACATTGATACGGTCTCACTCCTGTATGTGTTCTCATATGCGCAACCAAACTATCTTTGCGGCGGAAAGTGTTGTTACATTCTTGACACTGAAATGGTTTCTCTCCTGTGTGTGTCCTTATGTGTTCAACCAGACCACCCTTTTGAGCAAAACGTTTGCTACAATGTGGACACTGATAAGGTTTTTCTCCTGTGTGTGTCCTCATGTGTTCAACCAGACCACCCTTTTTAGCAAAACGTTTGCTACAATGTGGACACTGATAAGGTTTTTCTCCTGTGTGAGTCCTCATATGAACAACCAAAGTAGCTTTATGACTAAAAGCATTGTTACATTCTTGACACTGAAATGGCTTCTCTCCTGTGTGTGTCCTCATGTGTTCAACCAGACCACCCTTTTTAGTAAAACATTTGCTACAATGTTGACACTGATAAGGTTTATCTCCTGTGTGTGTCCTCATATGATTAAGAAGATTTGACACAAAACTGAATCTCTTACTACATTTTTTACACTGATGTACTTTCACTCCTGTGGGACTTCCCTGTGGCATCTTTCCACCTGGCACAGCTGAATGTACTTGTGTTATTGTTGAATTGATCGTCTCTCGCAAGGGCAGCACTCCTCCATGTTCCTCCAAACTCTGAGCTGCAGGACAGTCTGGAGCTACAACAGAGAGGGGCTGAGAGTCACTGCCTGGTTCTGATGCTGCATAGTCTTCTACATGAGGCTCTGCTTTGATTTGCTCCTCAGTTGTGTTGGTGGGTAGAGAGCCTCCTTCTCTGTTGTCCACTTGGACAGCTTGGTCAAGATGTGAACATTCAGAGGAGCCCTCTTGATCAGAGTCATGTTTCACACTCAGAGAAGTGAATATGAAGTCTGTGGTTTCAGACTTTAGTCCTTGGAGCTGCTCTTCCTCCTGACTGGTCCACAGCTCCTGTTCCTCTTTAATCTGTGGGGGCTCCGGGAGAGAGAGCTGCTGCACTTCTTGGGACAGAAGAGAAAGTAAAATAATAATTGTAACTTTCTTCATTCATTTGTTACTCAACTCGCTCAAAACATGTATGTTTGGTAGAAAAACATGACCAATTAATTAAGACAAAACCGAACTTACCATGCTACACAACATAGACACAAATACGTTATACTAGTTGAGAGCTCGACCTTTGTGGTACAGGTGACAGGAGTAGGGTTGGGTATCGTATTGGATTTTACCATTCCACTGCCGAACCGGTACTTTTAAAACGATTACGATTCCTAAACGATTCAGATTCTTGAAAAACGTAAAAGTAAAGTAATCAAAGGCTCTTTTATCGTTTTTTTATTTATTTATGGAAAATTATTTAAATGTAACAATATTTTAACGTTTAAAAGTAGCCTACTTAAATATATAATAAGTAAACCTAAGTCACCTAACACACAACTACAATAATTTAACAATAAATAACAGTTACACTATTAACAAGTAACAACAGAATAAATGATGAGTTGGTTTGCAAACTAAACCAGCTTCAAACTTTAGCATTTATTTTGCAGAAAAATGACCATATTGCCTTCTCTGGCAAGATACGACACCTCTCCTGACTTATGGCATGTCCTGCACAGGAGAAAACTCTCTCAGATAGTGTCGAAGAGGCCTGTACACACAGGTATGAGTTTGAAAGGGCAGAAAAATTGGGGAGGCTGTCCCGGGACCAGGGACTGATGTCCGCAAGCTGTCGAACACGGTGCATCCCTCTGCTTTAAGAAGTATCCGTGTGTCGCCACATGTTTAAATAAATTCAACGTGCTTCCACCTTTGTACATAATCGTTTTGAAATATTTGTTGCATTTTGCAATGTCGGAATCCTTGGCTGTGAAATACAGCCACACTTTGGACCGCTTTGCTTTAGGCATTTTAAATGCACTAAAAGCTAACGATAGACTAGCAGAGCAAGTGTAATTTGTTTACTAGCGATCACGTGCAGTGAATGGTTAATATGCTCTGTTTTGGTGAGCCCAGAGGGAAAATATGGCATTTTAAAAGTAGCCTACATTTACGGTAGCTAACTAACAGTAGACTACAGAGAAAGTGGGATATTTTTACGTTCGTTTAGGGCGACAGGGGAAAATATTTCAGTCGACACAAAGTGGAACTGAAATGAGGAACCAAAATTTGCGTTCTAATCCGGTCCGATTCCTACCGGTTGCGTAGGAACCGGTTCCATAGTGGAACCCTAGAAAGGAAAGGCGAGAAAACAGCTTTGTAAAGGACAGTCTGGTTGATAGACCACATTCTATTAGTTGTATTATTTCATGGAATGTGCACCATGTTCTGATGTATGGAGAACTGACAGCTAAAACCCTCTGAAGAGAAACATGCTCCTGACAATCCCTCCACCATCACTCGATAGGATGACTAACGTTGTCAACAAGGAAGACTGTCGACTAAAATTATAATGAAATGTAACGCTGTGGACCATGTCATGATGCAACAGCACCAACCACACCTTTCCAATTTAGCTTCCCCCCTCCAGTGTTGGGGAGTAACAGAATACATGTACCGGCATAACGTACTCAGAATACAAATTATGAGTAACTGTTTTCCGTTACAATTTAAATAGTTGGTATTTAGAATACAGTTACATTGTTGAAATCAATGGATTACATTATGATACTTGTTTGTTTCACAAGTTTATTCACTCTCTAAATAAATTAAGGCAACTCCATGCATTTCCCAGAACTTCTACCTGGTTGTTTCTACACTGTACGAACACAACTACATCTATCGCTCCCATGTCATTGCCTCTCGTTCTTTCCTTCTGCAATGCTATTGGTTAAGCCAATGCAAACGCACGTACTTTGGTTGGCCAAAGCATGCCTCTCATCCACTCTCAAGTAGTTCTTAAAAGCATGTTTGGGAAACGCACATAAGAAATAAAGATGGTTCGTTATTTTGCTAGTAGAGAACCCTCGTAACAACTAAGATTCATCGTTATCGGAAAACGCAGTTTAGTAAGCAGGATTTGATGGCCGCATTCCT
The DNA here is from genome assembly GCF_038355195.1 of Osmerus mordax. Classification (NCBI taxonomy): domain Eukaryota; kingdom Metazoa; phylum Chordata; class Actinopteri; order Osmeriformes; family Osmeridae; genus Osmerus; species Osmerus mordax. Next base: position 13,111,576 of record NC_090070.1, on the reverse strand, counting down.
GCACTTATAAAATGCAGTTCAATGTGGAAGTAATCCAAGTAATCCAAGTATTCAGAATACGTTACTCAGATTGAGTAACGTAACAGAATACGTTACAAAATAAATGTGTGGGCATGTATTCTGTAACGAAATACGTTTTGAAAGTATCCTTCCCAACACTGCCCCCTCCTACATGACATAACAATTCTACACACCAGCAGAGTATACCATGAATGTATGAATATCAAACCTGTTCGATGTAGCTTGATCTCAGGTTGAGAAACAACGTCCAACAGCCTTTGTATTCGCTTCCTCTCCTCCTCAGAGCGAGAGATTTCTTCTTGGTACTCAGCAAATGTTATTTCAACTGCACCAAAAATCTCTGAAGCTGTTGTTGTTAATCTCTCACTGAGAAATGCTCTGATATGATAAGAGTCCCTGGTGAATATGGAGTCTGTAGTTTCAGACTTCAGTCCTTGGAGGTGCTCTTCCTCCTGACTGGACCACAGCTCTTGTTCCTCTTTAATCTGTGGGGGCTCCAGGAGAGAGAGCTGCTGCACTTCTGGGAACAGAAGAGCAGTGTTTCCCATGAACTACCTAAACGTTGGCAACCCACAAAAGTCTAATTTGTCCCCCCATAGTGTCATAGTGAACCGAAAATACTTGGACACTTTTCATAATAACATAAAAGATCTGTAACTAAGCTAAGAAAGTAGCAACGATTGAATGTTGAGCTGAAGCCCACAATCGCCAACTGACGGACAGGGAAAGCGTCACAAACCGTAGCCTAGCAACAAGCAAACCTTTGTATTTCGCACATGGGGTACAGGCGAAACGGAGGATACATTTATTGAATTATGGAAACGGTAAGAGTGCTTGTTAAATGTATCGTGTAGTAAGTGCCACAACAGAACTGACAGTGAACAAAGTCGTTCAGAAATGTATTTGAATTGGGATGTAGAGCTAAAGGTTAGAGCTAGGTTAAATTGCTAGAGCTAGCTAAGAGTAACATAAAGCAGGGGCAAATGTATACTAGTAGGGTTCGTGTGGTAAAGACAAATAAATTCACGTTTTTGTAAAGCATGTTTCTGTTTTTTGTGATGTTGAGTCTTGACAATCGCGCGTTCTTACTATAAAATGTTTAAAATCTTCTCATGTAAGCAAGGCATTCATCCGTTTTCAGGTGTGTCGTTACACCAACAGTGGGACAGGAAGCAACACAAAAGCGATTAATGTTCTGGTGAGGGTACTTCATATCAGACGGAACAATTCTAGACAAAGCAGGTTATAACATTAAAGTATAGATAACGAACCTGCAATATTGGTTTGTGTAACAACGTTCAACAGCCGTTGTAGCCGCTTTCTCTCCTCGGAACGAGAGATTTCTTCTTTGTACTCAATAAGCGTTTTTTCAACCACTCCGAAAATCTCCAAAGCTGCCGTTGATAATATCTCATTGATAAATTCTCTAAACACATACAGTTTCGACATTTTGGCAGTGGAAAAATGATAATTTACACAACAACGTTAGCTATTAGATCCTGATTCTCCTCGCCCCGAAATGACAGACGAAACACAGCTGCAGACAAAATGGCGGACTTCCGTAAGAGGCAGATCCGACTGTGACGAAGAATCACGTGACTTGAGCTGTGAAAGTAGATTTTGTACTTTTTCTCAGTGACATCCACGGAAAAAACGACTGTAGTTCCGTAGTGATGGGAAGTTTTGATAATGCATAGTTTACCAGACTTAACTGCTGATTTTGAGTGGGTAAGATCTTGGTACACTGAAAGAAAAAGTCTGTTGTATTTACCTGAAATAAGTATATAGAATAAGTATATGGATCACACAATAAAATCTTGTTTTGCCAACATGAATCTTTCATTGTAATAGGCCTACACTTAACAACTTTACATCAAACAGGATTTTATCACACAACATTTTTCACGTTCAACGATTCAACATGTCTTTTTAATGTGTATTCTAATATGTAAATTCAAAATATGGTACGAAAAAAGTTTCAAAAAAACTATAAACGTTTTTTGTGTCGTTTCTTTGTGAAAAAAACTTTTAAAAACATATTTCAAATATAAAATCAAATATCATCAAATATTTTCCCCCAAAAGTAAAAAAAAACTAACTTGAAACCTGTTGAAACAATAGTTTCGAAAAAAAAGTTTACATAGTCGAGGAGTACTTCATGAGGACTCTACTTTACTCTACCGTAGGGGTGGGCGGTATACCGGTATGAACGCAAATACCGGTATGGCGTTGTGCCACGATATGGATTTTTCCATATCATGGATATCACGATATATTAATAAATGTATTAAGTAGTGTTTTTCTGTTTGGTATTAAATATAAGTCAAGCTATACAGCCTAGTGGGCTACTTCAAATTTGTACATAAAAAAAAAAACAATTTGAACATTAACAAAACAATCTTTTTCACCACCTGAAAGCCATGCATTTACGCCAATATGAACAATCTACCAGAATGCGTTTAACAAATCCAATGCCAGGTTGGTTAGAATTGTGAAATGTTTATTGTAGGCCAACAGAATCGAGTATTCAGCCATGTAATAATTGTTTAGAGCTATCTCACTACAAATATTGAACAGTTTTCTTGCGATCCCATAAACGTAGGCTACTGTTGAACACTTAAGTCGCTTTTCCGTAGCAAAGCACTGCAAAAGTTCAACTCATGCGACACACCGGTTACTTCCAAATACGTCCGAGTGCGGTAGATTAGCCGCTGCGGTGCGGATTTCATTGTCATGAGATTTTAAGAATAACTAATATATCGTGATGTATACCGTTACCGTCAGTGCTTACGAATTACATAGTGATAAACATTTTGGGCCATACCGCCCAGTCCTACTCTACCGTCCTCTGATCTGCTCTGCTTTCCTCTGTTTTAGGCTTTTCACATCTCCACACTCTTCTCTCGTTTCCATTCACTGTGTATGTGAAAAAAACTATATTTTAGAAAAGGGTTAGTTTAGAAAAAAAAGTTTTGGAAGGTTAAAAAGTTCTCTCAGAAAAAAACGTTTAGCAAGGTTTAAAGAATATTTTCGAAAAATGGTTTGCATCATTGTTGAGTACTTATTGAGGACTCTACTGTACTCTGTTCTTCACCTCGGCTCTCCTTTCACTTCAAGTAGCCTATGAAAAAAGTTCTGAAAGGTTGACTATTTTCCAGAAACAATTCTAAAATAAACTTTGCATCATTGATGAGTACTTGATGAAGACCCGACTATACTCTACTGTACTCTGCTCTCTTTTACTCAGTTTTAGGCTTGTCTGTTCTCATCTCCACACTCCTCTCACTGTGTATGTGAAAACAAGTTTCAAAAGGTTGAAATTATATTTTATTAACCAGATAACCTTTCAGAGTAAAGCACTAAACCCGAGTACATTTCTTTTTAAATATGTTGTTACATTCTTGACACTTAAATGACATCTGTTCTGTATGTACTCATATGAATAACCAACTAATACCTTCAACTGAAAGTTCTTACACTTCTGACATAGATATGCATCTCACCTTTGTGTTTCCTCATATGTGTGGTCAGATTACCTTTTTGACTAAAGGTCTGTGTGCATCCTCATGTGTACAACCAGAGCACTGTTGGACCCAAAGCCTACAATATTGACACCGATATGGTTTGTGTCCGATATGCACGTTATGTGTTCTCTCATGACGATACAATTGATTCCTTAGACAAAATCTTTTGTTACATTACTCACACTTATGAGATTTTTTTCTTAGGTGTGTCCTCATATGTCTAACCAAAGTGCCTTTCTTACTAAAAGTTTTGTTACATTGTTGACACTGAATAGGTTTCTCTCCTGGGTGTCTTTTCATGTGACGAGCAAGATAACCTTCGTCAGCAAACTGTTTGTTACATTGTTGACACTGATGAGGTTTCTCTCCTGTGTGTGTTCTCATGTGATAAACAAGAGTAACTTTCTGAGCAAATCGTTTGTTACATTGTTGACATTGAAAGGGTTTCTCTCCTGTGTGAGTCCTCATATGAACAACCAAAGCAGCTTTAGGACCAAAAGCTTTGTTACATTCTAGACACTGATAAGGTTTCTCCAGTGTGCATCCTCATGTGAACAACGAAACGAGATTTCCAACTAAAAGTTTTGTTACATTCTAGACACAAGTTTTCTCTCCTGTGTGACTTCCCTGTGGAGTACCTTCAATGGGCAGAGTCATGTTCTTCTTCTTTCTATTTCTGCTTGATTTGACTGTTTCTAGCAAAGGCATCACTCCTCCATGTTCCTCCTGCTCCAAACTCTGAGCTGCAGGACAGTCTGCAGCTACAACAGAGAGGGGCTGAGAGTCACTATCTGGTTCTGGTGCTGCATAGTGTTGTTCATCAGGCTCTGCTTTGATTTGCTCCTCAGTTGTGTTGGTGGGTAGAGAGTCTCCTTCTCTATCCTCCACTTTAACAGTCTGGTCAAGATGGGAACATTCAGAGGACATCTCCTGTTTCACACTGAGATAAATTAATATGGGGTCTGTAGTTTCAGACTGCAGTCCTTGGAGCTGATCTTCCTCCTGACTGGTCCATATCTCCTGTTCCTCTCCCGTGTGTGTCTTCATGTGTGCAACCAGATTACCCTTTTGAGTAAATAGTTTGCTACAATGTGGACACTGAAAAGGTTTCTCTCCAGTGTGCATCCTCATGTGAGCAAGGAAACGAGATTTCCTGCTAAATGTTTTGTTACATTCTAAACACTGATAAGGTTTCTCTCCAGTGTGCGTCCTCATGTGAGCAAGGAAATGAGATTTCCAACGAAAAGTTTTGTTACATTCTAGACACTGAGGTTTCTCTCCAGTGTGACTTCTCTGTGGAGTACCTTCATTGGGCAGAGTCATGTTATTCTTCGTTCTTTTTTTGCTTGATTTGAATGTTTCTAGCAAAGGCATCACTCCATGTTCCTCCACACTCTGAGCTGCAGGACAGTCTGGAGCTACAACAGAGAGGGGCTGAGAGTTACTGCCTGGTTCTGATGCTGCATAGTTATGTTCTTCAGGATCTACTTTGATTTGCTCCTCAGTTGTGTTGGTGGGTAGAGAGTGTCCTTCTCTGTTGTCCACTTGGACAGCTTGGTCAAGATGTGAACATTCAACTGAGCCCTCTTGATCCGAATCATGTTTCACACTGGGAGAAGTGAATATAGGGTCTGTAGTTTGAGACTGCAGTCCTTGGAGCTGATCTTCCTCCTGACTGGTCCACATCTTCTGTTCCTCTCCCGTGTGTTTCCTCATGTGTTCAACCAAATTGTACTTTAAGCAAAATCTTTGGTTACATTCCTGACACTGATATGATTTTCCTACATAGTGACTCCTCAAGTGTGTAACCAGCTTATAACTGGAAATGAAGCGTTTGCTACATTCCTGACATTGATACGGTTTCACTACTGTGTGTGTACTCATGTGCACTACCAAAGTATCTTTGCGGCTGAAGGTGTTGTTACATTCTTCACACTGAAAAGGTTTCTCTCCCGTGTGTGTCCTCATGTGTAAAACCAGTTTACACTTATGAAAAAATCGCTTGCTACAATGTGGACACTGATAAGGTTTTTCTCCTGTGTGTCTCTTCATGTGTAAAACCAAACTACTCTTTTGAACAAAATGTTTGCCACAATGTGGACATTGATAAGGTTTCTCTCCTGTGTGTATTGTCATATGAATAAGCAAAGTACCTTTCATAGAAAAGCTCTTCTTGCATTCTAGACACTGAAAAGGTTTCTCTCCAGTGTGCGTCCTCATGTGAGCAAGGAAATGAGATTTCCAACGAAAAGTTTTGTTACATTCCAGACACTGATAAGGTTTCTCTCCAGTGTGACTTCCCTGCGGCATACCTTCCATGGGCAGAGTCATGTTCTTTCTTTTTCTGCTTGATTTTACTGTTTCTAGGAAAGGCATCATTCCTCCATGTTCCTCCTCCTCAAAACTCTGAGCTGCAGCACAGTCTGGAGCTACAACAGAGAGGGGCTGAGAGTCACTGCCTGGTTCTGGTGCTGCATAGTCTTGTTCATCAGGCTCTGCTTTGATTTGCTCCTCAGTTGTGTTGGTGGGTAGAGAGTCTCCTTCTCTGTTGTCCACTTGGACAGCTTGGTCAAGATGTGAACATTCAACTGAGCCCTCTTGATCCGAATCAAGTTTCACACTGAGAGAAGTTAATATGGGGTCTGTAGTTTGAGACTGCAGTCCTTGGAGCTGATCTCCCTCCTGACTGGTACACATCTCCTGTTGCTCTCCCGTGTGTGTCCTCATGTGATCAACCAAATTGTACTTCCAACGAAATCTTTGGTTACATTCATGACACTGAAAATGTTTTTCTACCGTGTGTGTCCTCATGTGTGAAACCAAACTACCCCTTTGAGCAAATAGTTTGCTACAATGTGGACACTGATAAGGTTTTTCTCCTGTGTGTGTCCTCATATGAATAACCAAAGAAGCTTTATGCCTAAAAGAATTGTTACATTCTAGACACTGATAAGGTTTCGCTCCTGTGTGAGTCCTCATATGAATAACCAAAGACGCTTTAAGACTAAACGCATTGTTACATTCTAGACACTGATAAGGTTTCTCTCCAGTGTGCGTCCTCATGTGAACAACTAAACGAGATTTCCTATTAAATGTTTTGTTACATTCTTGACACTGATAAGGTTTCTCTCCTGCGTGACTTCCCTGTGGCGTACCTTCCATGGGCAGAGTCATGTTCTTTCTGCTTGATTTGACTGTTTCTAGCAAAGGCATCACTCCGCCATGTTCCTCCTCCTCCAAACTCTGAGCTGCAGGACAGTCTGGAGCTACAACAGAGAGGGACTGAGAATCACTGCCTGGTTGTGGTGCTGCATAGTTATGTTCTTCAGGATCTACTTTGATTTGCTCCTCAGTTGTGTTGGTGTGTAGAGAGTCTCCTTCTCTGTTGTCCACTTGGACAGTTTGGTCAAGATGTGAACATTCAACAGAGCCCTCTTGATCCGAGTCATGTTTCACACTGAGAGAAGTGAAAATGGAGTCTGTAGTTTCAGACTGCAGTCCTTGGAGCTGCTCTTCCTCCTGACTGGTCCACAGCTCCTGTTCCTCTTTAATCTGTGGGGGCTCCAGGAGAGAGAGCTGCTGCACTTCTGGGAGACAGAAGAGAAAGGTAAATTATTGTAATCTTCCATTTGTTACTCAACTCGCTCAACAAAACCTGTACGTTTGGTAGAAAAACAATTAATTAAGACAAAACCAGACCTACCATGCTACACAACATAGACACAAATACTTTATACTAGTTGAGAGCTCGACCTTTAATGTTGTACAGGTGACAGGAGAGGCGATAAAACAGATAAAGCCTTTTGTAAAGGACAGTCTGGTTGATAGACCACATTCTATTAGTTGTATTATTTTATGGAATGTGCTGAAGTATGGAGAACTGACATCTAAAACCCTCTGAAGAGAAACATGCTCCTGACAATCCCTCCACCATCACTCCATAGGATGACTAACGTTGTCAACAAGGAAGAATGTAGACTAAAATTATAATGAAATCATGAGATCATGTCATGATGCAACAGCACCAACCACACCTTTCCAATTTAGCTTCCCCCCTCCTACATGACATAACGATTCTACACACAGCAGATTATACCATGAATGTATGAATATCAAACCTGTTCGGTGTAGCTTGATCTCAGGTTGAGCAACAATGTCAAACAGCCGTTGTATCCGCTTCCTCTCCTCCTCAGAACGAGAGATTTCTTCTTGGTACTCGGCAAATGTTATTTCAATGGCCCCGAAAATCTCTGAAGCTGCCGTTGTTAATCTCTCACTGAGAAATGCTCTGATATGCAAGTTGGAGTCCCTGGTGAATATGGAGTCTGTAGTTTCAGACTTCAGTCCTTGGGGCAGCTCTTCCTCCTGACTGGACCACAGCTCTTGTTCCTCTTTAATCTGTGGGGGCTCCAGGAGAGAGAGCTGCTGCACTTCTGAGAACAGAAGAGCAGTGTTTCCCACTAATTACCTAAACGTTGGCGACCCACAAAAGTTACATTTGTCCCCCCCCTAATGTCATAGTGAACCGAAAATACTTGTATGCTCATAATAACATAGGTAACTAAGATAAGAAAGTAGCAACAATTGAATGTTGAGCTGAAACCCACAATTGCGAACTGACTGACGGAAAGCGTCACGGATCGTAACCTAGCAACAAGAAAACTTGCAAACCTCTTGCACACGGGGCGCTGGAGGAACAGAAGATACATTTATTAAATGATGGCAACGGTAAGAGTGCTTGTAAAAGTATCGCGGAGGGTCATGGTATATTGTTTTTCCAGCCCATTTTGCAATCGGCAAAGCAAATATAAGTAAGAGATGTAGCCTAGGTGTCAGATATATTTTTATTTTCAGTTACCAGATCTGTAAAAAAAAATATAGGCTTTTATTTTTATTTAAAAAGAATATAGGCTTTTATTTATTTTTTAAATATATAGGCTTTTATTTTTAAGTTATCAGAGTAACAGACAACTATTAGCAGTCCTATTTCCAAATGTTGACCAAATAGTCATCTGACAACTATCACACTAATGATAGCATGATGATAGCATAGCCTTTAGCCCAGGGGTCACCAACACGGTGCCCGCAGGCACCAGGTCGCCCAAAAGGACCACATGAGTCGCCCGTTCTGAAAATAGCACAACTCACCCATGAGCTGCGTCTAAAATTGTATTTTATTCTGTTGCTATGCTTTTTAACAAAAATATATTTGTAAAAATGTAGTGAGTAGTAACTGGGGAGGAGAGGGCAGCGTTTCAGAAATCAGGTTAAATCATTGTTGAGTTATTGTGAGAAATCATTAACATGATCAGTGTCTTCACATAGATGAGTATCATTAATCATTAATAATAATATACTGTATTTCTTCGAATAAACGCTGCAGCATTTTTAAAATAAAGTTACATTGCTGATTTGCACAACAGTCCGGAATTTCTCTGGCTCCGCCTCAGTCAACTAGCGAAAATTGACTACTGTTTTCGAAAGTGAATGTACTAATAATATCAGCGTACATCATATTTTATATTAAATCTCACAATTGTGTTTTTTATCAAAATGTTAAATGAGCAAAAAGTTCAGTTTTTCAGTTGTTGATGCTTGGAACTCTGTTGAGAGCAGAACGTTTGTCCTCCCTACCAACACTGGGACGGAAAGGTACACAAAAGCGATCACTGTTCTAGTTAGGCTACTTCATATCAGAGGGAACGATTCTAGACAAAGCAGGTTATAACATTCAAGTATAGATAACGAACCTGCAATATTGGGTTGAGTAACAACGTTCAACAGCCGTTGTAGCCGCTTCCTCTCCTCCTCAGAACGAGAGATTTCTTTTTTGTACTCAATAAGCGTTTTTTCAACCACTCCGAAAATCTTTAAAGTTGCTTTTGATAATATCTCACTGATAAATTCTCTAAACACATACAGTTTCGCCATTTTGGCGGTGGAAAACTGATCATTTACACAACAACGTTAGCTATTAGCTCCTGATTCTCCTCGCCCCGAAATGGAGGAATACCGTGGTCCCGGTTCTTGGAACACCACCGGATAAAAAATCAGGAAATGACGAAGAGAGTGAACTATCACTATATTCGTGCAACTTCGGCTCTTTATCAGGAAATGACGTACCCGAATGAAGAGAGTTCGTGTAACTTCGGGAAATGACAGACGAAACACAGCAAAATGGCAGAATTCTGTAAGAAGCAGATCCGACTCACGTGAGTTGAGCTGCGAAAGTGGGTTTTGGAGTTTTTTACTCCGTGACGTGCACTGAAAAAACGATTGTAGTTCCGTAGTGATAAGAGAAGACTTTATTCATATAGCACATTTCATACCAGAATTGCTGCTCAAGGTGCTTTACATAAAATCAATAAAAACAATAATACAAGTGATAAAAGTAATAATTAAAATAGCAAATCTATAAAAACAATAATATAACTAATAAAAGTAGTAAAACCCTTCTGAGATAAAAATTACTTAAATGCTTTGGTAAAAAGGTAGGTTTTAAGCTGTCTTTTAAAAATGTCTAGCGTGTTTGCTTCCCTAATATTTATGGGTAATTGGTTCCATAGTTTTGGGGCATTTATTTCTTATGACTGCTTCTGGTGACCTCAAATAAATAGGCCTGCATTTGATGATTGCAGTGTTCTCGCTGGTGTGTAGTTTATAAGGGAGTAAGCAATGTAGCTAGGTCCTTGTCCGTGTAGAGCTTTGTATGTGAGGAAAATGACCTTAAAGTCAATTCTAAAGGTAACAGGGAGCCAGTGTAGCTAGGACAGGACTAATGTGTTCTCTCCTTTTAGTTTTGGTTAATAATCTAGCTGCAGAATTTTTAATGAGCTGTAGTCTTTCAGTGGTTTTCTTGGGAAGACCAGTGAAAAGTGCGTTACAGTAGTCCAGCCGGCTGGATATAAAAGCATGAATTAACTTCGCATCATTTTGTTTATGAATGATCGTTTGCTATATTCCTTAGGTGAAAGAAAGCTGTTTTGGTCACTTTATTAATGTGAGAGTTGAAATTCAAATCTGTGTCCAGGATTACACCGAGACTTGTCACCTCTGATTTAAGCCAGGGGGTTAAGCCTCCTAGATTCTTACTAAGCATCTCTCTTTTGGATTTGGGGCCACATAGTAGGACTTCAGTTTTGTCTTCATTTATTTAAGAAAGTTATCATTCATCCATTTGTTTATTGCCAACAGGCATTTGGTAATGGAATTGATGGCCGTTGCATCGTTGGGTTCAGTAGCGTGCTCGAAGTGGGTCAAAGTCCAGGGCCTATTTTTACTCCCAGTCCGTCCCTGCCGCCCCGCAACATTAAGCCACCCCCCAGCACCCCCCTGATAAAATATGTTCCCGCGGCTATGCATTTATGTTGTTAATAAATAACAAGCAATATCTCCAAATTTGGTTTTTCACTGTAGAAATCTCAAATATCATAATGATTTGCCAGTGCAAGAGAGTACTGGCACCTTTTTTTCCACTTCAAGCACTGGTTCAGTGGATATATATAGTTGTGTGTCATCCGCATAGCTATGGAAATCTATGTTATGTTCTCTGATTATATCGCCAAGTGGTAACACATAAAGAGAAAAAAGTAATGGACCTAAGCAGCTTCCTTGAGCAACCCCGTAGCCGTTCTCATGTTTCTTAGATCTATGGTCTCCTAAACTAACATAAAACTTCCTTCCTGTGATATATGATTTCATCCAGTTCAATACACTATCCGTGAACCCAATAAGCTTTTCCAGTCTATTGATTAGGATGTCGTGATCAATGGTATCAAATGCTGCACTGAGATCTAACAGGATAAGGATAGAGACTTTATTTGCATCAGAGTTTAGTCTGAGGTCGCTAATTATTTTGGTGAGAGCAGTTTCAGTACTGTGATATTTCCTGAAACCTGACTGCGAGACTTCCAGGATGTTATTTTCTTCAAGAAAATAATTTAATTGGACTAATACTATCTTTTCCAGTACTTTACTAATAAATGGAAGGTTTGATATTGGTCCGTAATTTGCAAGTAGACTGTTATCCAATTTGGGTTTCTTTAATAGGGGCTTTACAACAGCTGTTTTGAAGGCATCTGGGAAGATGCCAGTTCTAAGGGATGTGTTTATAATCTCTAGCACAGGACCTGAGACACCATCAAACACTCGCTTAACCCTCGTGCTGCCTTCGAGTCACATGACCCAAAGGTTCATAACGAACCATCGTTGTGTTTACCCAATTTTACCCAATACAAAAACAAATAAAAACAATTTTCTTTTAACCATTCCAATGTGGGGGGTCTGAGACAGCCCGACAGTTAAAAGAAAATGCTTCACTTTGTTTTTGTATGAGGTAAATTTGTCGCAATACGACGGTGGGTCACAATGACTGATGGGTCAGAATGACCCGAAGATAACACAAGGGTTAAAGAATGTTGTGGGTATAGGATCAATATCTGAGGTTGTGGAGTTAGATTCGCTGATTTTGGAAAGTTCACTTAGTGTAATACATGTAAATGTGCTCATGGTTATGTTGCAGAATCTACTGATGTCAGTTTCAACCCCACTATTAATAACACTAGCTCTGATCAAAGTTACTTTGTTCTTGAAGAACAAAGCAAGCTCTTCACATTTAACTGCTGAGGATGGAGGGGGGGGGGCAGGGATAGTGTTTAGCAGCTGGTCAATGGTGGAGAAGAGAACTCTGTAATTTCTGGCATTTTCTGTAATAATGTTGGAGAAATATTCTCTCCTTGCTAGACGGATGGCTTTGTTATAGGTGGTTAGTGTATCTTTGTAGATATTGTAGTGGATAGTGATCTTTGTTTTCCTTCATTTTCTCTCTGCTGCACTGCATTTTCTTTTCGTTTCACTAACATTTTTAGCGGTGGAAGTTTTCCTGACCTGTGGATGTTTGTGGTTTTGTTGTGGGTTTTGGTTGTGTTGGTTTCTCCAGTTTTTTTGTTTTTCTTGACCGTTGTGGTCCATGTGGCTATTGAGGCTTGTGTTTAGTCTGTGGTGGTTGTGACTTAAAAAATTTATAAACAATCTGTTCTTATCAATTTAATCCTTGTGCTGCCTTTGGGTCACAATCGCGCTGTGGGGGGTGTGAGACAGCCCGACGGTTAAAAGAAAATGCTATGAGGTAAAGTTGTCGCAAAACGTGGGGGGGGTCACAATGACTGATGGGTCACATTGACCCAAAGGTAACACAAGGGTTAATATCTGACATATTAAACGGATTGTTGCAACAGGGAGTCGGAAAAGTGGATCGCCCCGGTATCGCAGCGCCTCCGGGAAGGGTGCACTCTTTCTAAGCGTGTCAAAGGGAGTGATTGGGGGAGAGGGGTTTAGGTTAGGGCTTGTTTTTTTGGGGTGAGGGTCGAAAAACCCAAAGAAAGCAGAACAACAATCCTGATAAAAACATGGGGGGGAAAGGGGCGAAGCAATGTTGGCCGGTGGCGTTTTCACGCCCTTTTACTGGATTTAACCCTTGTGGACCTTCGGGTCACATGACCCAAAGGTTCACAACGAACCATCGTTGTGTTGCGACAATTTTACCCAATACAAAAACAAATAAAAAGCATTTTCTTTTAACCTTTGCGATGTGGGGGGTCTGAGACAGCCCAAAGGTTAAAAGAAAATGCTTCACTTTATTTTTGTATGTGGTAAAGTTGTTGCAATATGACAGTGGGTCACAATGACTGATGGGTCAGAATGACCCAAAGATAACACAAGGATTAATTATATCCGGTGGTGTCCCAAGAATCAGGACCACGTTATTCTTCCAAGAGGAAGCTCCAAATACGACAAAGAATCACTGAGCTGCGGAAGTTGTATTTATTTTCTCTGTGACATACAAAATAAATAAATGAAGGAATTAAATGGAAAAAGGATAAAGGGCATACATACATACTGAATATTGGTAAATACGTTTATAATTAACTTGAAAATATGTTTATGTGTAATTATATGAACTAATGTTTATGTATTAATAATTATGGCCGATTTGATCCTGCATGTTTGTGATTCAACTTGTCAAGGGAATTCCCTAATTAATATGTATTAAGTAGTTAAGTACTTAATTGAATTAAGTAGAGTGAATATATTGACTTGAGACTTAAAATCATGTTCACAAGTTTATTTGCAACCCAAACTTGCCCAAACACCTAAAACTAAAGTTGTAGCTTGTATCCCAAATCCATGCTTTTTCTACATGACTTGATTCCAGGAGAGTGAGGAGTCCCCAACTCTAAACATCTTGAAGCTTTAATAAAGTCTGAATAACTTCTGACAGAGTTTCTGCTATGGTTGTGTCATCTTCTTGTTCGAAATGAGATTACACTTGTGTTCACAGAGTTCGATAAATTGTTGACACTGTTAAGGTTTCTCTCCTGTGTGTTCGCATGTGTTTAACCAATTGTGAGCTTGAGCAAAATCTTTTATTACAATCCTGACACTGATATGGTTTTTCTCCTGTGTGTGTCCTTATGTGTTCAACCAAATGTAACTTTTGGCAAAATCTTTTGCTACATTCCTGACACTGAAATGGTTTTTCTCCTGTGTGTGTCCTCATGTGTTTAACCAGATTCCCACGTTCAGTAAATGCTTTGTCACATTCCTGACACTGATATGGTTTTTCTCCTGTGTGTGTCCTCATGTGTCTAACCAGATGCCCACTTTGAGTAAATGTTTTGTTACATTCTTGACACTGACATGGTTTCTTTCCTGTGTGAGTCCTCATATGAACAACCAAAGTAGCTTTCTGACTAAAAGCATTGTTACATTCTTGACACTGAAATGGTTTCTCTCCTGTGTGTGTCCTTATGTGTTCAACCAGACCACCCTTTTTAGCGAAACGTTTGCTACAATGTGGACACTGGTAAGGTTTTTCTCCTGTGTGTGTCCTCATGTGTCTAACCAGATGCCCACTTTGAGTAAATGTTTTGTTACATTCTTGACACTGACATGGTTTCTTTCCTGTGTGAGTCCTCATATGAACAACCAAAGAAGCTTTCTGACTAAAAGCATTGTTACATTCTTGACACTGAAATGGTTTCTCTCCTGTGTGTGTCCTTATGTGTTCAACCAGAGCACTCTTTTTAGCGAACCGTTTGCTACAATGTGGACACTGGTAAGGTTTTTCTCCTGTGTGTGTCCTCATGTGTCCAACCAGAGTAGATTTCTTATTAAAAGTGTTGTTACATTCTAGACACTGATGAGGTTTCTCTCCTGTGTGACTGCCCTGTGGCGTACCTTCCATGAGAAGAGCCTTGTTCTTTCTTTTTCTGCTTGATTTGACTGTTTCTAGCAAAGGCATCATTCCTCCATGTTCCTCCTCCTCCAAACTCTGAGCTACAGGACAGTCTGGAGCTACAACAGAGAGGGGCTGAGAGTCACTGCCTGGTTCTGGTGCTGCAGAGTCTTGAGGCTCTGGTTTGATTTGCTCCTCAGTTGTGTTGGTGGGTAGAGAGTCTCCTTTTCTGTCCTCCACTTTAACAGTCTGGTCAACATGTGAACATTCAGAGGAGCCCTCTTGATCAGAGTCATGTTTCACACTGGGAGAAGTGAATATGGAGTATGTAGTTTCAGACTGCAGTCCTTGGAGCTGCTCTTCCTCCTGACTGGTCCACAGCTGCTGTTCCTCTTTAATCTGTGGGGGCTCTGGGAAAGAGCTGCTGCACTTCTGGGAACAGAAGAGCAGTGTTTCCCATGAAATACCCAAAGGTTGGCAACTCACAAAAGTTAAATTTGTCCCCCCATAGTGTCATAATGAACCGAAAATACTTGTATGCTTTTCATAATAACATAGCTAACTAAGATAAGAAAGTATCAACGATTGAATGTTGAGCTGAAACCCACATTTGCGAACTGACTGACTGGGAAAGCGTCACGAACCGTAGCCTAGCAACAAGCAAGCTTTTTACGCGGGGGACAGGAGAAACGGAGGACACATTTATTGAATTATGGAAACGGTAAGAGTGCTTGTTAAATGTATCGTGTAGGAAGTGCCACAACAGAACTGACAGTGAACAAAGTCGGGCAAAAAAGTATTTGGATTGGGATGTAGAGCTAAGTGTAAGAGTGCTTGTTAAATATATCGTGTAGGGTTAGCCACCCTTCAGGCTACAGCTGTTTAATGATGGCCCCGCCCTCCTTTCACCCCCCTCACGTATCATCTGTCTCCCCTATGCCGATTTGGAGATGGGAATTGGAGAAATAAAACACACTTGGTGTGTCTCGCGAATTGACAAGCGTCCATTGGTAGCCCAAGCCTCAAATATTTGCTTTGCCAATTGCAAAATATGATGGAAAAACGATTGTCCACAATATACCCTGAACCTGTAGGAAGTGCCACAACAGAACTGACAGTGAACAAAGTCGGGCAGAAATGGATTTAGAAGTAGAGCTAAAAGGTTAGCTAAAATTGCTAGAGCTAGCTAAGAGTTACATGAAGCAGTGGCAAATGTGTAATAGTAGTGTGATTGTTTTGTGTGGTAGAGACAAACAAATTAAAGTTTTTGTAAAGCATGGATCTGCTTTTTGTGATGTTGTCCTAGTGGGTCTTGACAATTGTGCGTTCTTACTATAACATTTTTTAAATCTTCTCATGTGTGCAAGGCATTCATCTGTTTTCAAGTGTGTCATTACACCAACACAGGGATGGAAAGCAACACAAAAGCGATCACTGTTCTGGTTAGGCTACTTCATATCAAATGGAACGATTCTAGACAAAGCAGGTTATAAGCAGGTTATAAATAACGATAATATTGGGTTGAGTAACAACGTCTAACAACTGTTGTAGCCGCTTTGTCTCCTCCTCGGAACGAGAGATTTCTTCTTTGTACTCAATAAGTGATCTCACTGATAAATTCTCTAATTACATTTAGTTTAGACATTTTGGCGGTGGAAAACTGGTTCTTTACACAACAAGGTTAGCTATTAGCTCCTGGTTCTCCTAGTCAGAAACACAGCTGCAGACTAAATGGCGGACTTCCGGAAGAGGCAGCTCCTAATGTGACGATGAATCACTTGACTTGAGCTGCGGAAGTTGTATTTTTTTAAATCAGTGATACATAACAAATAACAAATACATAACGAATATAGGTAAATACGTTTATAATTGACTAGAAAATATGTTTGTGTAAATATATTAACTAATGTTTATGTATTCATAATTATGGCCGATTTTATCCTCCATGTGTTTGTGGTTCAACTTGTCAAGGGAATTCCTAATTAATATTAATTAGGTAGAGTGAATATATTGACTTGAGTCTTCCAATCATGTTCACAAGTTTATTTGCAACCCAAACTTGCCCAAAGACCTAAAACTTAAGTTGTAGCTTGTTTCCCAAATTCATGCTTTTTCCACACTTGAAACCAGAGCCCTCTTCCTTAAAGCGAGTTTACTGAATAAGCCAGGATTATGTCAGTTAGTCAGACTAATTTCTAGTTCATTCGGTTCTAAAAAGACAGCTCAATATAGTTCGAACTCAGTTACAATGGCAACTTATGCTTCGAAACTAGCCTGTCCAGGGCAGGTTAACTGTCAGGCCCGTGTTGTTGCTTAACCAGACGTTCCTGTAATACTGACCCGACGGGAAAACGATGATTTACGACGGACATTCTCATTCTCCCTCAGTTCAATGTGTAGGCTACATTTATAGAAAATCATCTTAAATACATAGGATACAACATTTAGCCTAATGCATTAAAGAATGATGAACAATGATTTCAGAATGATACAAACCTACAGAGCCTACGTTAAACGTATGGCTATGAGGTAGTTTGTGATTTCAAATGTTTAGGCATCAGGCACATATCTCAATCTACATTATCCCAGTATAATGATCATAGCTACATAATTGTTAACAGTAGCCTACGATGGCAAAACAAACCTAAATCAATACATCTATCCTTCATTTTCCTGACACAAAAACCATGTAAAAAAAAGTCCAATTTAAATAATGTGTTTAGAGGGTGTCTGTTTTTTTAATCAATGAAGTAAAGGTCTATAAGAAAGGACCTCAACCTACGTAGCCCATCGTTCACGTCAATCATGGCGTGTAATGTTGTTTGGGACTTTAAGTCCAGCTTTTTTGAGCGGCCTTTATGGAACAGGCCTCAGGAGAGAGAGGAGTCCCCAACTCTAAACATCTTGAAGCTTTTATAAAGTCTGAAGAACTTCTGACAGTTTCTGTTCTGGTTGTGTCATCTTGTTTGAAAATGAGATTACACTTGTGATCACAAAGTTCGATAAATAGTTGACACCGTTAAGGTTTCTCTCCCGTGTGTGTCCTGATGTGTTTAACCAGATTCCCATTTTGAGTAAATGCTTTGTTACATTCCTGACACTGATATGGTTTCTCTCCTGTGTGTGTCCTCATGTGTTTAACCAATTGTGAGCTTGCGCAAAATCTTTTCTTACATTCCTGACATTGATATGGTTTCTCTCCTGTGTGTGTCCTTATGTGTTCAACCAAATGAAACTTTTCACAAAAACGTTTGCTACATTGCTGACACTGATATGGTTTTTCTCCTGTGTGTGTCCTGATGTGTTTAACCAGATTCCCACTTTGGGTAAATGCTTTATTACATTCCTGACACTGAAATGGTTTCTCCCCTGTGTGTGTTCTCATGTGTTTAACCAATTGTGACCTTAAGCAAAATATTTTATGACATTCCTGACACTGATATGGTTTTTCTCCCGTGTGTGTCCTCTTGTGTCTAACCAGACTCTGATTTTGAGAAAATACTTTTTTACATTCCTGACACTGATATGGTTTTTCTCCTGTGTGTGTCCTCATGTGTTTAACCAATTGAGACTTTACGCAATGTCTTTTGTTACATTCCTGACACTGATGTGGTTTCTCTCCTGTATGTGTCCTCATATGTTGAACCAAATTAAACCTCTCACCAAATCTTTTGCTACATTCCTGACACTGATATGGTTTCTCTCCTGTGTGTGTTCTCGTGTGTTTAACAAGATTACATTTGCTAACAAACCGTTTGCTACAGCGTTGACACTGATATGGTTTCTCTCCTGTGTGTGTACTCATGTGTTTAATCAATTGTGACTTTACGCAAAATCTTTTGTTGCATTCCTGACATTGATGTGGTTTTTCTCCTGTATGTGTCCTCATGTGTTGAACCAAATTAAACTTCTCATAAAAACTTTTGCTACATTCCTGACACCGATATGGTTTCTCTCCTGTGTGTGTTCTCATGTGTTTAACAAGGTTACCTTTGCTAACAAACCGTTTGCTACAGCGTTGACACTGATAATGTTTCTCTCCTGTGTGTGTACTCATATGACAATCCAAAACACTTTTGACACTGACACTATGTTGGCACTGATGTACTTTCACTCCTGTGGGACTTGCCTGTGGCATCTTTCCACCTGGCACAGCTGAATGTACTTGTGTTATTGTTGAATTGATCGTCTCTCGCAAGGGCAGCACTCCTCCATGTTCCTCCAAACTCTGAGCTGCAGGACAGTCTGGAGCTACAACAGAGAGGGGCTGAGAGTCACTGCCTGGTTCTGGTGCTGCAGAGTCTTGTACATGAGGCTCTGGTTTGATTTTCTCCTCAGTTGTGTTGGTGGGTAGAGAGTCTCCTTCTCTGTCCTCCACTTTAACAGTCTGGACAAGATGTGAACATTCAGAGGAGTCCTCCTGATCAGAATCATGTTTCACACTGAGAGAAGTGAAAATGGAGTCTGTAGTTTCAGACTTCAGTCCTTGGAGCTGCTCTTCCTCCTGACTGGTCCACAGCTCCTGTTCCTCTTTAATCTGTGGGGGCTCCGGGAGAGAGAGCTGCTGCACTTCTGGGAGACAGAAGAGAAAGGTAAATTATTGTAATCTTCTTCATTCATTCGTTACTCAACTCGCACAACAAAACATGCATGTTTGGTAGAAAAACATGACCAATTAATTAAGACAAAACCAGACTAACCATGCTACACAACATACACAAATACTTTATACTAGTTGAGAGCTCGACCTTTAAATGCGTGAGTTCTAAATATTTCCGATGGTCCCCACAGCGCAAGTTATTTTTCCGAAACGGTAGCTAGCTAGCTTTAGTTAGCTTCCGGGCTAAGTTACCTAGCATAATACTCATAGCAATGCTACTACCATGCTAGTGTTACTTGTTAGCCTTCTTATTAGTAAATTTTGAAGCCATATTAAAGCGTTTGTCGCATAGTTTTCAACCACACCTTTCCAATTTAGCTTCCCCCCTCCTACATGACATAACAATTCTACACACAGCACATTTTACCATGAATGTATGAATATCAAACCTGTTCGGTGTAGCTTGATCTCAGGTTGAGCAATAATGTCAAACAGCCGTTGAATCCGCTTCCTCTCCTCCTCAGAACGAGAGATTTCTTCTTGGTACTCAGCAAATGTTATTTCAATGGCCCCGAAAATCTCTGAAGCTGCTGTTGTTAATCTCTCACTGAGAAATGCTCTGATATGCAAGTTGGAGTCCCTGGTGAACATGGAGTCTGTAGTTTCAGACTTCAGTCCTTGGAGCTGCTCTTCCTCCTGACTGGTACACAGCTCCTGTTCCTCTTTAATTTGTGGGGGCTCCGGGAGAGAGAGCTGCTGCACATCTGGGGGAAGAGGCAAGACAACAGTTAGATGCAGCCTCTGTAGACAGTTGCATTTTAGTTGCATAAAAAGACTCTGAGCCCCTCGCTATCTGAATCGTACTGTACTCGTGCCATCTTCCACTCAGGCATCTTTTTCTTCTGAGAGAAAAATGGTAACAAACTCATCAGAACATACAATCAGGAATATTTGAACACACTATTAAGTAAACGTTGTTGGAATGTATTTTCTTTACTGAAGTTACGTTACCGGTATATTCACTGAGTTCAGCTACAGTACTATCTCTAGCTAAAGTTACCATAATAGCTTTAGCTGGAACATTATTTCACAATTAATGAAATATTAATGATTATTTGGCCATCTACTTCACAAACATTACATTGGTATATTAATTTTAACTGTAAAATACATCTTACTTAACATTAGCTATCTAGTTAAATGTACATTTTATCTTGCGCTATCTGGAGTGTAATGTTTCTTATTGTTTAAGAAATTAATCAAACACACGTTGTTTTTCGAGCTAGCCAGGCCAGTTCTTTATTCTGTCGACTAGTCTTCCTCTTCAACCTAATCAACGCACTCTCTTTAGCTGTGACCAACACTGCTACCTATTGGTTATTAACAACAATACATAGGCTATTCAACCATCATTACATGGAGGACCTATCCTCTGCCCTGTTTGTCCCTGCCAGGCTGAGGCTAGGAGAAAGTGCTCCGCTGTCCTCGCTGTTGTGTATTAGGTAGGACCAGAGCCATAGAAAAAGACACTTGCGACCCTTCCATAGACTTCCATTGTAATCGAAGAATGCGGAAGTAAAGCGTGTCATGTGCGACCTATAGTTCCAAACATTGTATTTTCCAACGTTCAACCCCATTCATTTTCAGTGTTTCCGAAGCAAGATAGCTGGTAAATTGATCAAATTACTGCATTTTTTCATATTTCAACACATGCTGTGGACCTTTTATCAATTGTTAGGAGTAGTATTTTATATAGCCAGCTTTAGTTAAAGTGTATCGTAAGATATAGCTTGTTAGATAGAAATGCAGTTAGAGCTAGACTAGTAGGTCTAGTATCTAACGTAAGCAACACTTTTACTGTAGCTAGCTAGAGAGCACGTGCATCTTAACCAGAAGTCCGTTGGTTTATAGTCTGTCAAATTAGTTCTAGTTATTGGTGTTCTTTGGCATACAAAGTTAGTCTTCTCTTATTAGCCTAGTTGTATCTGATCAGAGCCAGCAACAATGAATTTACACTTAGTCATTTAGCAGACGCTCTTATCCAGACCGACTCACAGAAAGTACAGGGACATTCCCCCCGAGGCAAGTAGGGTGCCTTGCCCAAGGACACAACATAATATGCACGGCTAGGAATCAAACCGGCAACCTTCTGATTAATAGCCCGATTCCCTAACCGCTCAGCCATCTGACCCTCTATAATTGCAGATTAAGGGGTCCCCTATCGTCCAGCTAGCTCTCGGCGCTCAGCAGGAATTGCAGGTCCACTCACTACAAACAAACTTGACCCTCTCAGTGGACATATTGTATAATAAAATGTTTTATTGAATGCAATTGGTTGCCTTGTATATTCTGTTCTACTTACCAAAATCCTTTCTTGTCTTAAATTGAGCCGTTGCTGGTGTGATTGTTATCTATATTAGATTCAACTTGCATCAAGTACTACAAATATAAATGTTGTTAACGTGGTAAATTGTAGGTGGGCTGATGAATAAGAAAACGTGTTTAACAAGTCCCATTTACTTCAACAGTCGAAAGTTAAATGTTCAGTTTAGGCTACAGTATGGTAGCTATCAGACATATACAACACACCAGTAACCAGTATGTGTTAATACCGAAAATGTCAGTAAATCGAGATGGTGCTGCTGTCTGTCCCATCGAAAACAAACAGGTTGACTGCAGTGTTTTTTTGGAACTACAGCGAACTACTTGAACCACGTGATCACGTGTTGGTGAGATCAAAGTGTCGTAACTATTTTTATATGGCTCTGGGTAGGACTATATGAATGTACATCTACAAATCGTCACGTAATCTAGTGACTTTTCAGAGAGACAATAGCAATTTCTGGTGAGGTGCATCTGTCTTAAACCGTTTTCAGATATTTCATTATTTAGCAGCATATTATGACATGAATAGGCTTTCCAACCTGTTCGGTGTAGCTTGATCTCGGGTTGAGTAACAACGTCCAACAGCCGTTGTAGCCGCTTCATATCCTCCTCAGAACGAGAGATTTCTTCTTTGTACTCAGCATGCGTTTTTTCAAATCCCCCAAAAATCTCCATAGCTGCCATTGTGAGGATCTCACGGATCAATTCTCTAAACGCATCTAGTTTAGACATTTTAGCGGTAGAAAACGTGATACTTTGTTTTTGGCGCCTTGCTCTCTCCCTCGCCTACAGTTCTTTGTGAATAGTCGTGAGGGCCAGCTCAGATATAATTTACAACACTTCCGTGTCTACCTTCATCGCATGCAATGAAACAAGCAAACCATGCGGAACAGACTCCAGAAATCCAGCTTTGTTACCGCCCTTCGATACGCTTTCCAAATAGCTCAAGCCTAACTCGAGGATAGCGCTTCCAATAGATATTGATTTGATATTGTTATTACGAATGCCATTATGTATAATGTGCTCATTAAATTCAATAAAGATTGTGAAGAAGAAAAAAATGATATCGTTTCCGGGTCCCGCACGTAAATCTTTCCGGGTGTAAACAAATGTCTTGTTGTTGAAGCACAGCCTAACGTTTTCATAATATAATAGTAGGACTACAACATGTGGCAAGTCATCAGTGTCAGGCTATTTTGACGTAGGACACATAACCATACTAATAATACAAATTATAATAGCTAAGGGGCATCTTCAAATAATTCTTCTTGTGCATCAGTAATGATCAGCAGATTTATCGCTGTTTTCTTTTTTCATCAACTTCCGTGATTTGCTGTACAGTGCTGGTTCTTATGCCAACCACCGATAAGGGTTTTGTCTTTATATATCTACATTTGTGAATAAATCTTCACCTAAAATTACCTTAAAAAATGTATTTAACAGGAATGAGGGTTTGACTCTTCGCTTGCGTCGATTGCTTCTTGGTCATGTGACCCAACACCCCAAACTAATTTATAACTACAAGTTTAAGTTGTTGCTGTTCATACAAACACCAAAACAAGATTTACGACCGCACATTTTTGAAACGCACACTTCTACAAGATTTGTCACATTATTTTTATTATTCAAGATGTCAACGACAATACTGGCCTAGTTTGTAATCTGCTCCATTAACGTGTAGGAGGATTTCCAGGAAGTCCGTTTATCCAACACTCCATTTCTTCATGCGCTCGGCACAGTCGCCATGACTAACCAGCAGACCACTCTGCAGGGATCAAATGCTTCGGAAGAGTTTAAACCTCCACAACCCTCCCTTCACCCCCACCCACCCTTCACCACTCAAACCTCCAGAACACCAGAAGGTAGAAGACTGCATCTCTCTCCTTCATGGGGACTCAAACGACCCCGCAGCTGGGAAGGACGCCCAAAGGTTTTGATGCATTCCTGGCAGTGAGACGGCCTGGCGTGGGCGCTCAGGCCGCCCTGCTGACCCAGAACTCTCCCACACCCCTGGCACCGATGACCTTTGCCCCCCGCGTGTCTCTTCAGGTGATCCAGCAGGTGTTGCTTCTGGATGAAGGCTTTGCTGCACTCCGGACACTGGAAGGGCTTCTCCCCCGTGTGAGTCCTCATGTGGAAGCGAAGACTCGTCCGCTGGCTGAAGGCTTTGCCGCATTCCGAGCACTGATGTGGCTTCTCCCCTGTGTGAGTCCTCATGTGCACCATGAGAAGTGGCTTCTTACTAAAAACTTTGCCACAGACCGGGCACTTGAGCGGTTCCTCCCCCGTGTGGCTTCGGATGTGTATCTGCAGACTGGAAGCCGTCACGTAACATCTACTGCATGCCGGGCATTTGAATGTCTTCTTTTTCGGAGGGTAGGCCTCCTCTGGTGAACAGTCTGGAGCTACGAAGGACAGAAGCCGGAAGTCGATGGCTGGATCCTGCAATCTACAAACCTGCCCACCAGGATCTGCTTTGACTTGCTCCTTAGTTGTGTTGGTGAGTAGAGAGTCTCCTTCTCTGTTCTCCACAGGGTGACTTTGCTCAAGATGTGAAAGTTCAGAGGTGTTCTGATCGCAGTAGAGTTTCACGCTGGGAGAAGTCAAGATGGAATCTGTAGTTTCAGACTGCAGTCCTTGGAGCTGCTCTTCCTCCTGACTGGTCCACAGCTCCTGTTCCTCTTTAATCTGTGGGGGCTCCGGGAGAGAAAGCTGCTGCACATCTACGGGAAAGAAGAGAAAGGAAAATAATTGTAATCTACTTTATTCATTTGTTACTCAACTCGTCGAACAAAACCATGTATGTCCGGTACTGAAAAACATGAGCGTAGCCTATGCTATGTGGGGGACGGTCGACAATAGGAACGCCGTCCGACTTCATAAAGAGAAGCTAATTAAAGTAACTTGTAAGTGTAGCTAGCTACAGCTACACTTACAAGTAACAACGAATGTGACCACATCAGATGGGAAAGTTACACCGATAGAACCTGTTACTGTAAGCTTGACCCGGTAGAGACGTACCATCTAACAGCCCTTGTAGCCGCGCGCTCTGCTCCCTGAAAAGCGAGATTTCCTCTTCGTACTCGGCAAACGTTTTTTCGACGGCCCCGAAAATCTCCAAAGCTGCAGTTGTTAATCTCTCACTGATAAACTCTCGAAATAGCTGTAGTTTGGACATTCTGAAATGTTCTCACTGCCTATATACAACAACACAGGTCAGTTTAAGATAGCTAATTAACTCACTACAGTAGCTTGTGCTACGTGTTGGCCCTGCTGTTCTTAAATTAAACGGTTTTTATATGTCGAGACCCCAAACGAGCTGTCCCATCTCCACGTAAAGCTTCCAGTGTTCTTCACGTTTAATTTGACATACTATTGGGACACCATTGATCCCAAGACCGTAATGTAGCTAACCTTTTCGACTAGCTTTCCCAACGTTGTTGAAGAAAACGAAAACCGGATGAAAAACATCCGCCTAAACAACCTCTTCCGCTTGCAGTGGCGTTGGCATCTGAGAAATAATACAATTGATTTGTAATTCTAGAAACAAAGTGCCGATTAAATCCTTATTTACCACAAATTAAATGAAGAAAAATGCGTATTTTTAATTAATTTTGTTCTTACATTGACACATTGAAACAATTGTACAAAAATAGACCAATGCTTAGCAAAACAGCTGTGATATTATGTGTGTGAGTGCATGTGTGTATGTTGATGTACAGTAGTTGAGCATGTGTCAGTAACAGTCCACGATGACGTCTTCAGTGGGCATTGTAGCCGTCAGTATGTCTTGTAGCAGGGACAGGGGAGAGTTCTGAACATAATCACTGCTCTGACTCACAACGCTCTGCCTCTCCTCCAGAGCCAGCGAACACAGCACCTCACACACACTCACGTCCTCACACACACTCACGTCCTCACACAAACTCACATTCTCACCACCACACACAACCTCCTCTCCTGACCTATCACCGGCCTCCGAGCCAGCCTCATCCAGCCTATCAGAGTCCCCTGTCTGTCTCGGCCAACCGCAACCCTTCCTTCCCCGTCTCATCTCCAGGCACTTCCTGACTACGTCCCGCTCCCAAGCCTGCCCCCTAACGTCACACGTCACCTTGGCAACCTCGCCGGTCGCCGTGTCGCCGTCGGGGAAGAGTGTGCGTCGCAGCGCAAGCAGCACACCGCATGCCTCCTGCCCCACCGGCCTGTCGCAGTCAAACACCCCGTTTAGGAGCACAAGCACCACTCCTGTCTGAACCAGACTGCACAGAGCGGCCGCTAGGTCTGTCCCCCCACAGCCACCATACTGAGACCCCAGGGGTGTGTCTTTGTCGGTGGGAATGTGTGTGGTCTGTGCTGGCAGGGTTGGCATCATGGCGTAAGGGTGTGTGTTTGACCCCGGCCGTGACCTCTGAACCGGAAGTACTTCCTCCATCAGCAGCTCAGCCAGCTCCAGGGTGTGAACTTTGACCTCCCAGTCCAGGTCAGCACTGCCTAGCTGTAGGACGGCTTGCAGGGGCGTGGCCAGGGACCAGGAAGAGGATGATGAGGATGATGAAGGGCATGTCTTGAGCCAGGTGACGAAGAACTGGACAACAGCTCGTCTCGGAAAGGCCTCGGAATCCTGGGAGAGGATCTCCAGAAGTCTGGGTATTATGGCAACCTAGAGAACACACAAACATAGACACACAGGTATAGACACCATAGAAAATAAGCCAAAGCGGGAGTTTACAATAGGCAGGTAAATATCCTCCACAGGTGCTAATGGTGCATTCACACAGCACACTGGATTCAACCCTCTGTGTGGGCGTTGGAAGCTACGTAGTGCTAGCTACTATGCTAGCTACTATGCTAGCTACTATGCTAACTACTATGCTAACTACTATGCTAACTACTATGCTAACTACTATGCTTTTATCACCAAAAGCAGAAAAAGGTCTTGTTAGCTCCACACCGCGCCGCTGCCTGTGTGACGCCCCGTTATTCAGGCCTCACCTGTTCCAGCACGGCAGGCTCCGCCCCCTGTTGGAGACTGAGCCGTAGTGTCACTGCCAGGCCAGCGATGGCGCTAGCTCGCACGTAGCTCTCAGGGTCGGCCAGCGCCTCGGTGAGGAGCGTGGTGGTACTGCGGCCCAGCGAGCCCTCACACACGACAGCCAGCTGGCTGAGGAACTCCAGGGTGGAGTCACGCACCTCCCAATGAACATCACACACACGCTTCCTCAGTACCGGGAGGAGCTCTGTGGCGTACAAACACACACACACAGACAGACAGACACATGCACACAGACAGACACACACAGACAGACACATGCACACAGACAGACACACACAGACAGACAGACACACACACACACGGGTGAATATCAACAGCGAACAAGGTAACTCCAACAGGATTAAGCACCTTGATTGTGATTGGTGGAATTTACCTTCTGTGAGCAGGTGTGTGACAGACGGGCTGGAGGCACAAACACCAAGCCACCTTAACAAAGCCTGATAGGTCTTCTTACACACCTGGTACACACACACATGGTACACACACACACATGGTATACACACGGTCCACAAATAACCTAGTTGTCAACTTATCAATCACAAGTCTGTAGGATCTGAACAAACAAGAACGTATATACTGTATATAACAGTGTGGTGTGAGTCTGGGTTCTGCAGGTACAGGATCACACTCTCACACACACACACACACACACACACACACTCTCACACACACACACTCACAGTGGGGTGTGAGTCTGGGTTCTGCAGGTACAGGATCAGGAGAGAGAGCACCTCCTCCACTGCAGCTCCTGAAAAGCAACAAATACAGGTGACATCTTAAACCTGTCCCCTCGCACAAACACACACACTCACACACACACGCTCACACACACACAGCCAAGAGCTGGTTCCTTACCTGGACAGCTGCTGAGGTTCGCAAGAGCATCCAGGCCACACCTCTGAATCTTACTGCAGCCAATCAGATTACCACATGCCTTGTTGCGGCCAATTGGCTCAGAGCAGGAAGCTTTGCCAGAGCCAATGGGAGAGGGGGCATGGCCTCCACAGATCCTGAGTAGTGACATCACAGAGATGACAACAGAGACTGCAAGAGTGGGCAGGTAGTCAGGGACCTGTTGACACACACACACACAGCTGTATTACCGTGTATGTGTCCTGGAGGAGAGCTGTGTTGTATAATGTGTGTGAGTGTGTGTGTGTTACCGTGTGTGTTAGTGTCTGTGTGCAGGACAGGCAGACAGACAGAAGGGACACACAGGTGGACTTGCTGTTCAGCTGCTCAGCCAGCAGAGAGCGCTGGTCCTTCGTGCTGCTCCCTGGAGACAGACACAGTTACTGCAGTACGAGTGTGTGTGTGTTACCTAGGGTGTGTGTGTGTTACCTAGGGTGTGTGTGTGTGTGTTTCCTACGGTGTGTGTGTGTTGCCTAGGGTGTGTGTGTGTGTGTTGCCTAGGGCATGTGTGTGTTACCTGCAGTGTGTGGCTCCAGGAGAGGTACTCCAGTAAGGATCTCCAGGGGCAACATGAGTATGGAGATGGCCTTGAGCGTATGCACTGGGTCACTGGAACACGAAAAGGATTAACTGCATTGACTTCTAACACCTATTAAAGAGTTGTTCTGCACACTGCAGTAATGCAGTAACACAGACTGAAGTGATGCAAAAAATATTATGATTCAGGGCGATATCGTCTCCGTGGTTACCGGTGGTTCCTCCGCAGCATGGCGGCGGCAGCGTGGATGGCGTCGAAGGAATTCTGGGAATCCAAGATGGCGGTCAGCAGTCTGCAGATGGTCGGGTCAGGTACAGGGAGCCTGGAGGGACACCAATACCCTCATATACATAAACACACACATTTATATACATACATATACATGTCCAATACTCCCAACGGCTTCCAGATTCCCCTACGCTGTTGGATATCTGATTGGTGAGGACAGGTGTCCATCATATATAGAGGCACTCCCCACTAGCCAATCGAAAATCATGCTGGACCAACATAATCACGTTGCTTGGTCTCTCATAACTCTGTGAGTGTGTGGTTTCACAAGTGTCTACAGACAGGGCCTGACCCATGACCTGTAGGCCTCTGGTTGCTATGCTAACCAGGCTAACTGACCTGTACGCCGTCAGCAGGACGTCTGTGAGCTGCAGCATGAGCTGGCTGCGGCCTGCTCTGACCAGTGGCTCCAGGAAGCCTGGGACTCGCCTGAGCAAGGTTCCCCAGAGAGGAGCCCTGGCCTGGGTTAGGAGCAGGCCCAGCAGCCTCAGGCTCTGGAGGGTCTGGAGGTGCTGGTCGGAGGTCAGAGACTCCTCCAGGTGGTCCGTGATGGCGACCGTGACGCAGGCGTGCTCCGCGCTGCTCGCCATGGCCACAGGGAGGTGTTCCGGGCCAGTCGCCATGGCCACATTGAGGTGTTCCGGGCCAGTCGCCATGGCCACATTGAGGTGTTCCGGTCCAGTCGCCATGGCCACAGGGAGGTGTTCCGGGCTGTTATCCGTGGAAGCATCTGCTTGTACCGCTTCACCCTCCTCTTCGGACGATCCCATTGGCTGGAAGAAGACCACCAGGTGGGCGAGGAGTTGATTGGCAGCTGAAGCCACGAATAGGCTGGGGTCTGTCTGGAGATGGAGGAGGGGCTTGGTGAGTCCTGATGGGCCAACATTAAAGACAGAGATACAATAAGTGGACACACCACTGTTTAGAATGAGAGACAGAGGCTGTTCAAGACTAGATATATCTAGCTGCTTATCCAGCTCTGACAGCCCTAGACACACACCTCTCTGAACCAGGAAGTGGAGAGCCAATCGATGCTGCAGCATGCTCCTCAAACCCTGGATCCAGCCAATCCGCACGCAGGGATCCTCCCATAACCCCGCCTCCTGCCAGCCTTCACTGTTGTAGGCCACGCCCAAAATGGAGCCCTCCTGAGGATGGAGAGCAGAGATATCAGCTATGTCTCTTTTTCCAACCCTCTGTCTCTCTGTCAATCCCTACCTTGCACCAATTTCGTGATACAAAGATAACACACTTTGTGAGGAGAAGGGTGAATGATTAGCACCCCAAGGTGCGCCATCATGTTACCTGCAGGAGCCTGAAGCCGTCTTCCCTCGCCGCTAGCAGGCCAGTGAGCCTGAGAGCGAAGGAGAGGATGCTGGGACCTGTAGTTTTGTTGTGGAAGACGGTGGATAGGAAGTCAGTCAGACACGGTTGGATCTCCAGCCGGGAAAGAGAACAGTCTGGAACACAGAGGATATGATTCCAGCAAAGTGTATAGACATGAGAGAGACGGATAGAGAGCGAGAGGGGAGGGAGAAAAAGAGAGAGTGTGAGAGAGAGAGGTAGCACGAGGCAGTTTATCCTTGTTTTAAGGAAGGAAGGAGTCCCAGGGTTAGTTGTTCACCTCCAATATCTTTGGTCAGTCCAGAAAGCCAGTCTAGGAGTTTCTCCAGGCTCGTGTCGTCCGGTAAAGACTGCTTGGGATCCGCGAGGACCTCACACACACGGGGCAGCAATGCGAGACAGTCTCTGTCCATGGTGCTGAAAAGTGGACGTAAATGAACCGGTCAATTTAAATGCTAACCGGATTCCAGCTAACTTGGCTAAGTTAGACAATACATTGTTACTTCACGCCACATCAAGCATAAACACTAGCGTCACTCCCTGGAAAATATAACGCGTTTAGCTTTGTCCTCTATATTTCACACCCATTGACTTTTACACCCACGTATTATATCGTTACAAGAAATTAATCTAGAGAGTAAACACATTATTTTACTAACTTTGAGCTTGCTAGTTGAAATGTATCTTATCTCGCGGGAACGTTTCTCATTCTACGTGAGAGTGTAGCTACGGAAAGCAGAGTGTGTGGTTTGTAACAGCACCAAATATGACTTGAAACTGCGTCGTTTCTCTGATCTATCACTGTTTGATAGACTAAATCTCATTACTAAGCCCGTCTACATACCATCCATTTCTTCTTCCGGTACAGCGACGCCGGTGGTCCGCGCAAATTCCTGCTCTACGTTTTCAACACTTCGTCCATTTTCACGTAATCGCACATGGTGCCACACCAGTCGCTAACCGTCTGCCGTCCACAACGCAAAATTATATTCTATTGACACTATCAAACTAACCCCAAATCAGTTAAATGCAAGATACGGTAGATATGGCGGACGACCCTGAGTATGACGAAGAGGAGCCTTCCTTCAGCGACCCAGAGGACTTCGAAGATGACATCGAGGATGAGGGTATGCGGCCGCAGGAAATATGCCGGCTTTGTGCGGCCTAGCTAGCTAAGCACTTACCTTTAGCTAGCTAAAGTCTGGCTACACATGACCGAGTTAGCTACAGTGTTGTTGTCTATGGTTTAGAAAATATTGTCGAAAATATTTAGAATTCATCCGAAACCTAAACGACTGTTACTGCATGTCGATATGTTAGCAAGCAGTCAGAGATCAACTCAAGCGAACGTCAGCTAGCTAACGTTAGCGGTTATTATGTAGCTAGCATGCTAACGCCTCAGTCAAGCCTCGCCCTCGCGCATCTTCTCTAAATGTCCCATGTTTGAGTTGATCTGCTAATGGCGGTGTTACGGCATATCTTACCTGACTGCGGGGTGAGGTGGTTTAAAATATTTTAAATATGGTTCAAAAACAACCATATTTGCAACTTAAAAGCGGTAGATGAGGACTACCATCTGCTAGAGTAGCTAGCTAGAGTTGTCGCTAGCTACGATCAGATAAGGACTAGCTTTCCAACTGGCAGTTTTCGGTGGCAAAAGAATAGCTTATGTATTTCACACCTTTCCAACCAACCCTGCAAGTTACCGTCCTACCCTCGCAATTTGACGACCGCTTTGTCCTGCTGTGTTGCAGAGATGCTCGAGGATGTGCTTCGGGAGAAGCCTCTGGAAGCAGACGGTATCGACTCGGTGGTGGTGGTGGATAACGTGCCCCAGGTTGGCCCGGAGAGACTGGAGAAGCTCAAGAACGTCATCCACAAGATCTTCTCAAAGTTTGGAAAAATCACGAACGAGTTTTACCCCGACGCAGACGGTCTGACCAAAGGGTGAGTAGCCGAAGAATGTGGAAATGCCTTTAACGTGTCCTAATCATGATGAAGGCAACATCAACATGCATTGAGTAGGATTTGTTAAAGCAACATTTTCAGGTCTCTTTGGAGAATAGCTACATTCAGGTGGCTCTCTCTGACACAGTTAGTGGTCCAGCCTTTACTATCCTAGCAATCACTCACAGAAACACACTCTCTCTGTCACTCACACACGCTCTCTTTCACACACGCTGTCTTTCTCATTTACACACACGCTCTCTAACACACTCTCACACTCTTACTCACTCTCACAATCTCTCTCACACACACACACACACTCTTTCTCACTCTCTCTCTCTCTCCTACCTGTCAGGTATATCTTCCTGGAGTACGGGGCTCCGACGCAGGCTCTGGAGGCGGTGAAGAACGCCGACGGTTACAAGCTGGACAAGCAACACACCTTCAGGGTCAACGTCTTCACCGACTTCGACAAGTAAGAGTCACTCACCGGACCTCCTCTCACAGCCCCTTTCTACACAACAAAGGGTGCCAGGCACAGTGCTGTACAGTAAAAACTAAGAGGCCCTGACACACGAGAGACAAGCTACACACATGACACAGCAGATCTAGGATTCTGTTTTCTAGAGCCCCTCAGAGCAGGGAGGCGAGCTGGGTGTTCAGAGAGGATGTAAAGGAGACAAGCTGGGTGTTCAGAGAGGATGTAAAGGAGACAAGCTGGGTGTTCAGAGAGGATGTAAAGGAGACAAGCTGGGTGTTCAGAGAGGATGTAAAGGAGACAAGCTGGGTGTTCAGAGAGGATGTAAAGGAGACAAGCTGGGTGTTCAGAGAGGATGTAAAGGAGACAAGCTGGGTGTTCAGAGAGGATGTAAAGGAGACAAGCTGGGTGTTCAGAGAGGATGTAAAGGAGACAAGCTGGGTGTTCAGAGAGGATGTAAAGGTGTCCAGGCCAGGAGAAGTCCTACAGGACAAGGTTACACTTTGTCTTTGATCTATAGTCTCGTTATTGACCAATAGGACGAAGCTGAGACCAAATGAAATGTGTGTCGTTATTAATGTACCGTGTGTGTGTCTGACATGCTGTCTAACTGTGTGTTCCAGGTACATGAACATCAGCGATGAGTGGGAGACTCCAGAGAAACAGCCTTTCAAGGACTTTGTAAGTCGGTTCAGTCATGATATGTCATCGCATGTTCCTAGTGGCGTGTGCTCGCTGTGGTGTGTTGAAATGTTTACAAGCTCACCTGACACTTCATCCTGTCGAAATATAACACACTGGGTGGTGTTATCGTAGAAAGTGTGCAGACTTCATTGTTTGTTTTTACTTCCTGTGTGTGTTACCAGGGTAACATGCGTCATTGGATCGAGGATTCGGACTGCCGTGACCAGTACAGCGTCATCTACGAATCAGGAGAGAGGACAGCCATCTTTGCCAATGACGCTAAGGAGCCAATCGTAGTTGAGGAGAGGGCGGTGAGTAAACAGTCTCGGCCTATTGCAGCAGAGAGTGGATTGTTTCAATTGCTTTTGATTCTGACATCACAAGCTTCAGATACAGGGTGTTGATCTTTCTGCTGTCCTGTACATCCCTTTCTTCTTCTCTCCTTTCTGCACCTGCTTCTGTCTCTCAACACCTTTCTCTCCATCCCTCTTTTTAACTGTCTTGTTTTGTCTTCATCCTCTCTCCATCCCTTTCTCTATATCCTCTCGCTCTCTCCATCCTCCTCTCTCCGTCCCCCTCTCCACCTCTCTCCATCCCCCTCTCCTCCTCTCTCCGTCCTCCTCTCTCCTCTCCCCCTCCTCAGCGCTGGACGGAGACCTACGTCCGCTGGTCTCCCAGGGGGACCTACCTGGCCACCTTCCACCAGAGGGGCATTGCATTGTGGGGCGGCGAGAAGTTCAAGCAGATTCAGAGGTTCAGTCACCAGGGGGTCTCTCTCATCGACTTCTCCCCCTGCGAGAGGTAACCAATACCCCTCATCAATGAACACTATAACTGATCACTTATCCATCCTCCCCTAGCCCCTGATTTATGTAGATCTAAATCCGCTGTTCATGAACTAAGTACTGACCCACATACTCAAAGGCTCATGGGTAATCAACACACCTTTCATCCTTCATAAAATGATCCTAGTGATCAGTTTATATACATGCAACGCGTTGTTTCAGTCACCAGAATCACTACCATCACAAGAGAAACTCGAGCGTGTCCCCTGACGAAGTGCACTTAAGACACTGTTTCAGGGTGGCTGTGAGCAGCTGTGTGACCTCTGGGTGACCTCTGACCCCTCCCCCAGGTACGTGGTGACCTTCAGCCCCCTGATGGACACCAAGGAGGACCCTCAGGCCATCATCATCTGGGACATCCTGACCGGACACAAGAAGAGGGGCTTCCACTGCGAGAGCTCCGCGCACTGGCCCATCTTCAAGTTAGTACACACACACACTGGCCCATCTTCAAGTTAGTACACACACACACTGGCCCATCTTCAAGTTAGTACACACACACAAAACTATACACACACATGTTAGTCCGTCGACACATGGATTCAGCCTTACTTATTTGATGTGGCACTGCCCCCCCCCCTCTCAGTAGAGGCTCTAAACGTGTGTGTGTGTGTGTGTGTGGCTTCAGGTGGAGTCACGACGGAAAGTTTTTCGCCAGGATGACCCAGGACACTCTAAGCATCTACGAGACTCCAGTAAGTCTGTCTCTCTCTCTGCCTGTCTCTCTCTGCCTGCCTGCCTCTCTCTCTCTCTGCCTGTCTCTCTCTCTGCCTGTCTCTCTCTCTGCGTGTGTGGCTGACACTAACATCTTCCTTGTCTCTCTCCAGTCTATGGGCCTGCTGGACAAGAAGAGTCTGAAGATCTCTGGAATCAAGTAAGTCCTGTTTCCTCAGACCCCTCTGGGTGTAGATCAGCCTGTCAGGCCCTCAGGGACCCCCTGGAGTGCAGGGTTTTCTCACACACTCTCACTCCCTTCTCTTCCTCCCTCCCTCCCCCCAGGGACTTCTCCTGGTCTCCAGGAGACAACATCATAGCGTTCTGGGTTCCGGAGGACAAGGACATCCCTGCTCGCGTGACGCTGATGCAGCTGCCCTCGCGGCAGGAGATCCGGGTGAGGAACCTGTTCAACGTGGTGGACTGCAAGCTGCACTGGCAGAGGAACGGGGACTACCTGTGTGTCAAGGTGGACCGCACGCCCAAGGGCACGCAGGGGGTCGTCACCAACTTTGAGATCTTCCGCATGAGGGAGAAGCAGGTGCCGGTGGACGTGGTGGAGATGAAGGGTGGGTCTGGACCTAGACACAAACAAACACACGTAAACACAAACAAATAGAAAAGAAGCAACTGCTAATAGATGGAGATAAGATGGTAACAGAGTGGAGTCTTTTCCTCGAGGGGAACTCTGAACCTATTTTCATCTAGTAGCAGTTTTTCTTTGTATATGATACATTTTTTATTTATTGTACATTGTACAGTTGCTGTATTTTTTTTTGTTGTGATTTTAAACAGGTTTATTGTGTATAATGTTTTCCTCTGTGCCCATTTCCCTGGCGTGGTTGTGCCCTTGCGTTCCTCCTGCAGAGGGCATCATAGCGTTTGCCTGGGAGCCCAACGGCAGCAAGTTTGCCGTTCTGCACGGAGAGACGCCCCGCATCAGCGTGACCTTCTACCACGTCAAGAACAACGGCAAGATCGAGCTCATCAGTGAGTTAGCGCCTTCCTGCTGTTCTCAACACTTTACGGCGCTCCGCCACGCTTTACAGTGCTTTGTTTACTTATTTCAACACATCTAATTAGATTGAAACAATGTAATTTATTAACAACTCCAACGTATCGTGTGTGTGTGTCCCCAGAGATGTTTGACAAGCAGCAGGCCAACAGCATCTTCTGGAGTCCTCAGGGACAGTTCCTGGTGCTGGCCGGACTCAGGAGGTGAGCCTGTGTGTGTGTGTGAGCCTGTGTGTGTGTGTGTGTGTGTGTGTGAGTCTGTCTGTGTGTGTGTGTGAGCCTGTGTGTGTGAGCCTGTGGTAACCCCTGTCCTCCCCAGCATGAACGGGGCGCTGGCCTTCGTGGACACGTCAGACTGCACCATGATGAACATAGCAGAGCACTACATGGCCTCCGACGTGGAGTGGGACCCCACCGGACGCTACCTGGTCACCTCCGTGTCCTGGTGGAGCCACAAGGTACACACACACACTACCTGGTCACCTCCGTGTCCTGGTGGAGCCACAAGGTACACACACACACACACACACACACTACCTGGTCACCTCCGTGTCCTGGTGGAGCCACAAGGTACACACACACACTACCTGGTCACCTCTGTACACACATGCTATCATACACATGCTTTCAATAATTCACTAATGCATTAATTCATACACAATAATCCAGACACACTGGCCTGTAATAAGATTAATTAATGAGTTTCTCTCGTCTCGTCTGCCTACCTGTTTGTGTACCTGTGCGTGTGCGTGTGCGTGCGTGTGCGTGTGCGTGTGTGTGTGTGTGTGTGTGTGTGTGTGTGTGTGTGTGTGTGTGTGTGTGTGTGTGTGTGTGTGTGTGTGTGTGTGTGTGTGTGTGTGTGTGTGTGTGTGTGTGTGTGTGTGTGTGTGTGTGTGTGTGTGTGTGTGTGTGTGTGTGTGTGTGTGTGTGTGTGTGTGTGTGTGTGTGTGTGTGTGTGTGTGTGTGTGTGTGTGTGTGTGTGTGTGTGTGTGTGTGTGTGTGTGTGTGTGTGTGTGTGTGTGTGTGTGTGTGTGTGTGTGTGTGTGTGTGTGTGTGTGTGTGTGTGTAGGTGGACAACGCCTACTGGCTGTGGACGTTTCAGGGACGTCTGCTGCAGAAGAACAACAAGGACCGCTTCTGCCAGCTGCTGTGGAGGCCACGACCCCCCACCCTGCTCAGCGCCGACGAGATCAAGGTGAGGGAGGGAGATGGGGGAGGGAGGGGATGAGGTCATTGATTACTGATCCAGTGGTGGTATTAATGCTACCCTGGGGTCTCTTTCTACAGCTGATCAAGAAGGATCTGAAGAAATACTCCAAGATCTTCGAACAGAAGGATCGTCTCAGCCAATCAAAGGCCTCCAAGGTGAGCAGGAGGGGGAGGAAGGGGCGCTGCTTCAAAACAGGCTGTTTTCTAATCTAGTCTGAGGATCCCAGCTGTAAGTAACCTGCGTTTGTCTCTCTCTCTCTGTGTGTGTGAGAGTAGGAGCTGGTGGACAAGCGCAGGTCCATGATGGAGGACTACCACCGCTACAGGGAGGAGACCACACGCACCCACCAGGAGCAGAGAGAGCTGCGCCTGGAGCTGAGAGGAGGTACACCTGACCCCTCACCTGTACACCTGACCCCTCACCTGTACACCTGACCCCTCACCTCTAACCATGACCTCTCACCTGTACACCTGACCCCTCACGTGTACACCTGACCCCTCACGTGTACACCTGACCCCTCACCTGTACACCTGACCCCTCACCTGTACACCTGACCCCTCACCTCTAACCATGACCCCTGACCTGTACACCTGACCCCTCACCTGTACACCTGACCCCTCACCTCTAACCATGACCCCTGACCTCTCTCCAGGAGTGGACACAGACGAGCTGGACAGCAACGTGGAAGACTGGGAGGAGGAGACCATCGAGTTTTTTATCAACGAAGAAATCATTCCCCTCGGAGATCTGTAGTCCCCTACGCAGGTAAGACACACACGCACTCCCTCACATACACACGCACACACACTTTAATATCATCTACCTAAACTCACAAACATTCATAGGTAGAAGACTAATTTGTACATTTTTGGGCTGATATTTTAAATACTATTTCCTCCTCCTCCCCCACCTCTCTCTTTCTCTCTCTCCCCCTCATCAGTTCAACCGTTTGTTTGTGGAGAGGAGAACGAAGGTGTTGATTGGAGGAGGAAGACCGCGCTTGGAATCTTGGAAGTCGCCAGAGTTCTGACATTCTACCTTTGTGACGTCATCAAAGCGTGCCTTGTCGCGTAGCGATTACAGCGAGCGAGGGAAGGAAGAAAAGAGAGGAGAGAGGGAGCAAGAGGAGAAGCATTTGAACCTTCCCCTCTCTCTCTCTCTCCCATCTCCAGACCCCTCCCTCTCCTTTTTTCTGGTTCTAGAAATATAACAGTCCTCCCCCCCTCCTCTCCCTCCCTCCTCCCCCTCTCCTGGACTCAGTTCATACCTGCTGCCCTGGGCTGAGTGGCAGGTCTGGTCACCGTCGTCATGGCTGCGGAAACGCCCGTGGCTCCAAACGAGGGGGGTGTTGTGAGCGAATTAGCGACTGTGTTTTTTAGGATGCTGAGATGGCATTACAGCGGTTTGTATCCTCCTCCCTTTAGACTCAGATATGTTCTACTCCTCCTCTCTCATTGGCTGGACAGCCTGGGGGCGTGTCTCCATAAAGAAATAAAAAAACATGAAAAAGGTGTAATCATCTGTGTGGTTTTGTCAAGTTAGGTTTCATGTAGATAACTTGTAACTACAACCTAGCTGTTGCTTGGGGGGTTATATGTCCTTTGTCATATACAGGTGTACACGTATGTTTATATTTATATATTTTTGCTTGTGTTTAAAAAGAATGTTTCTCAGCCTGCTGCAGGGTTGGTTTAGACGCTTCTGTCTCTATGGGAGCAGGTGCGGTGACAGCGTTCCAAGCTGAGTTAACACTGCGTGCAGTTATCTAATTCTGTGTAGATTAATTTGCAGAAGTGACGTGACCATGAGGCAAGAGCTCTTGTTTGTTTCCAAGACAAGTCTCAGGGAACACGACTGAAAGGTTAACAACAACAAAAAAAACCTTTGAGAAGAATAAAATAGTCCAGGCCACGTTTCAGTTTATGTAGAAGTGACCATGACTACCAACACCTTTACATTTACATTTAGTCATTTAGCAGACGCTCTTATCCAGAGCGACTTACAGTAAGTACAGGGACATTCCCCCGAGGCAAGTAGGGTGAAGTGCCTTGCCCAAGGACACAACGTCAGTTGGCATGACCGGGAATCGAACTGGCAACCTTCGGATTACTAGCCCGACTCCCTCACCGCTCAGCCACCTGACTCCCCAGATTGGGGAGTCAGACTTTAGATTGGGTGTTATACCTTTAATTCACTTTATTCATCCCCAAGAAATATTCAAGTGCCCAGGTAACTCACAATGTACAGTTAAAGAACAAGTAATAAAAATATAGCTGCAAGCAGCGATGCAGGTTCCTCCGCAAAATGGCAATATATTATAAATATGTACCCAGATCTCTTCATTATGGTCCACACTGTGGGAGATAGAGAGAAACAGACAGTGACACACACACACAGCCTGTGTATGAAGAGTGTTCAGGAATAGAGATGATTACCAAAGTAAAGGGACCTGGTTGTGTGTGAAGAGTGACAGTAAGAACTCAATATCAGGACCTGACTGTTCTCAGACCAGCATGACAAACACAGAGAACGTAGAAACACAAACAGCTTCTGTAACCAGGTGACCAGAACCTCAACAAATCATCATTCTATAATAATCAACTACTACTCAGCATTAAACCTGGCATATGAAGAGGAATGTATCAGGGACTAACTTGAGTTTCTCAAGTCTACAGAGTGGACCAGAGAGAACTGTGTCTCCCGGGTGATTGAAGCTCAGGTCCAACTCTCTCAGGGGGCAGTTTGAGCTGAGAGCTGAAGCCAGAAAAGCACAGCCTTCCTCTGTGACTCCACAGAACGACAGCCTGCAGAGAGAAGTCATCAGGACGTTACAACACTGCTGCCCTCTGCTGGTGGGTGTTGTTGACATCACTGGGTACATTGTTGACTGACATACATTTACTTCTTCAACATGTTGTATGTGTCCCTGTCTGGTTCCATGTGTGTCTGATCACTGACCTCAGGATCTCCAGTCTACAGTGTGGACTCTTCAGTCCATCAGAGAGCAGCTTCACTCCTGAATCCTGCAGGTTGTTATGACTCAGGTCCAACTCTCTCAGACAGTTTGAGCTGAGAGCTGAAGACAGCTTTCTACAACTGTCCTCCGTCAGGTAACACCTGTTCAACCTAAATCAGACATGAGGAAACACATGACAACATGAAGATTAACTCGTACACAGGAGTGATAATACAATTATATATTCCACAAAAGTGAAAATGCATCTATAGTTAAAAGTATTTTCAATGACCGTGTTACCATAACATGATCATGTTCATTATAACATCCTCTGCCTGTGACAGTCTATGTCCATCAATGTGTACTGGGTTATTTTAATGTGAAGACTCCTCTACAGGTACTGACCTCAGTGTCTCCAGTTTACACTGTGGACCTCTCAGGGCAGCAAGGACAACATTCAAGTCACCATCTTCATGATCATCATAATAATCATCATCAACAGAATAAGACACTAATCCTCTCCAAGTGCAGCTCTGTCAGAGGACAGTCTGGTGACTGGAGGGAGGAGGCCAGTGATGCACAGTCCTCATCGCTGAGAATCATGTCAGTCAGTCTGTAGAAACACAACATTCATGAGCTGCAGTGTGGCGAAGTGCTTAAGACTGTTGACTGGAGGTCTCTTGGGAGCCAGGATTCACATCCCATCCACACCTCTGTCATACCTCTGTGTTTCTCCTGATACATAAAGATAATATTCCTGTTGTTATATATCAGTTTGTAGTGTTTACACTACTTTGATAAAGTATTTGTAATCCATACAGCCAGTGATGTACTAAATGTAAGGTGTGTTTAGAAATACTCTAATTCACTCTGCTGAGTTGAATATTCCCTTTTGAATGGTTACTATGGTAACCCAGCTAATAGTAACTATGAGTGGCAGACTTATATAAACTTCAAACAACTCCCCCATCTCTCCTACCTTCTGTGTCCTATACTGTCTCTGAAGGACTGTGATTGGTCTGTAAAACAATAAAACTAAAATATACTGGAGGGAGGAGGCCTGTGATACGCAGCCCTCATCGCTGAGAATCATGTCAGTCAGTCTGTAGAAACAGAACATTCATGAGCTGCAGTGTGGTGAAGTGGTTAAGACTGTTGACTGGAGGTCTCTTGGCAGCCAGGATTCACATCACATTCAGGGTTCCTACAACAAACATCAAATTTAAAAAGTCCATGATTGTAATATTAATGCCATTTATTCCTTTGACTAAA
Organism: Osmerus mordax; assembly: GCF_038355195.1. Taxonomy (NCBI): domain Eukaryota; kingdom Metazoa; phylum Chordata; class Actinopteri; order Osmeriformes; family Osmeridae; genus Osmerus; species Osmerus mordax. The sequence continues at coordinate 13,070,552 of NC_090070.1, read as the reverse complement.
CTTACTAGATAAACAGACCACATTTTGGTTTCTGTGTGGTATTGCCGAATAACGTCATAATATTTTAACCTAACACTCGTTGACTATGTTTGGGACTGTTGGACCTGTTGAAATAAAGCAAACCAATGAGTCTTTGACAAGACATCTCGCGAGGGTTTGTATTTGGAGTTCTCTCTCCTCCAGTGGCTCCGTTGCTGCTCAGCTCTCGTAAACTGTCTCATCCACCGACCGGACGCCTAGTAACCCACTCTGCGAGACACCGGGATGGTATAGGAGCAGCGGGAGGCATGGTACCTCTTCTAAAGGTAAACCGGTAGACTTTCGCGTTCAGTCAACATTTGTGAAGGCTCCAATTAACGATTTTGGTAGGATACTAACCGTTAATTAACGGGATAAACTGTTAATCAGTGTCTCTTGACAGCTAACCGGTGCCGTGATGCCATATATTTCAGACGAGTTGAGATAGCCTGTCTGTCGGATGAAACGGGAAAACAGTAGAAACGGGAGACGAGTAGACGTGTCTCAAGCAGGAGTGACAGTAACTTGGCAGGATAGAGAAGGCTGCAGGAAAGCGCAGTGGAAAGTGGTGGAGCGAGAGTGTGTGTGTGAGTGTGTGTGTGTGTGTGTGTGTGTGTGAGAGAGAGAGAGTTTCTGTTCATTCCCTAGTGAAAGGGCAACATTGTACAGGGCTTGTAGTCTACTGTATAAATTAGGTTCATTTTCAGAGAAGGGGGTTAGAGGAGGAGTGAGCGGGAGAGAGAGAGAGAGAGGGATAGAGAGAGAGAGAGGGGGAGAGAGAGAGACAGGGGGAGAGAGAGAGAGAGAGAGAGAGAGAGAGAGAGAGAGAGAGAGAGAGAGAGAGAGAGAGAGAGAGAGAGAGAGAGAGAGAGAGAGAGGCAGTTCCTTGTGGACGCGTTTCAGGATCAGTCTGTCTACAGCACTTGCAGACCAAGCCGGAAACACACCAACTCGGATGAACAGCTCAATCACATTTACGCTACTTTTTATTCATTTAGCAGGCGCATAGGTAATCAAATTGAAGTACAAAATGTGCATATAAAATTTAATAAAGATCAAGGAGCGGAAGTATAGGCGTCGTTATAACGGTGGTCAGTAGGCTATCAAGTAACTGGAAAACACGCCGTAAAGATAACCTCAAAATACCAACTCCTGCGTTAAACGATTATGACTAATTATCATACTCATTATGACTAAACCCTTGGATAAAAAAGTTAAGTCGTTCAAAAGGATGATTGTTGTGAAAGAATGCGTCTAATTGTTATGAAGAGGTTCTTGCAACCTAATTATTTTGTTGACGATATGGAACTTGATGGTGATTTTGTGATCCGTGGGTAGACTTTTGGTCGCGAGGTGGCTGGGTTCGAGAAACGTTTTTTGCAGTGCACGGTTCTGAAGTCGCACTCTCGCGCCAGGAACACCACAGCGCGGAACAACAACCGGCTGCTTCCCTCGGGACGGAGCTGCCGTTTGTTCGCAGCTCGGTGCGAACCGAAGTACGAACATTCCCACGGTGCCGTTATCTCGTGTGTTTCTTTTCGGTGGTCAGATCCATTGGGGAATGAAGGCTTGAATTACTAATGGTTAGAAACCCGGTCGGACGAAGAAAGATGTGTTTGTCCTTAATTATGTGGTTTAGGTTCACATCTCAAGTCCTATACTTACAGCTTACAAAAGTGAATAATAATCATTCACATGATTGTTACGTTGAATTAACTGTATTGAATCACTCCAGCTTAGGAAACAACAAAGTCTGCAGCCTGGAAAATAGGCTTTTTTCCCGTCCTTTTGTTTGCATCACAAAGAACAAAACCTTGTATTTTATAAAATCCACAAATTCTCATACTGTAGTCCAATCCAGACTCCTGGGTGTGGAACAAACAGTGACTTTCTGTGCTGTTTTGTTCACCCTGTATTTATTTACTGTGACCATCTCGCTTCCTGTTTCTCCCAGGTCTGGTTGCCGGCCAGGAAGTGTCTTTGGGCATGAGGCGGCATTGCCATGGAGCTCAGATAGACCCGCCCTCTTTCCAGTTTGTTTGTTGGTGTTCCGGTAACCATGGGAACGTGGCGGCAGGTGCGTGCCGCCTTCCTGATTGGCTCCCTCTTCATGATCCTGCTCATCATCTTATACTGGGACGACGTGAGCGCGCTCAACTTGTACGACCCTCTGCATGACCTTTACACCCGCCGTGACCCCTGGTTGACATCGACGCAGACCTCCAGCCCCCCCCCCTCCCCCGGCCCATCCCTCACCCCTCCCTTCTCACTCTTCTGGGGGAGCTTGGCTGCCCTGGGGAGGCTGTTTTCCTCCCTGCCCCCCTCCAGGGGGGATCAGACTGGGGTTGACCCCATTCTTGGGGAGGTGGCGGAGCCAGGAAGCCACTCCCACCCTCCCCTTGACCTCATCACTCCCGCTGGGCAGAGGAGAGGCAAAGAAGAAGGGAAACAGAGGATGAAAGCAGAGGAGAGGGAGGTGGGGGAGGAGAGGATGAGAGGAGAGGAGGAGAGGGAGGTGGGGGAGGAGAGGAGGAGAAAAGAGGAGGAGGGGAGGCAAAAGGAGAGGAGGAGGCGGATCAGGGGTGTGTGTTCTGGAGGCGGTTCTGTGGAGTTCCCAGGGAGGACTCGGACCTTTAACCAGATCCCCAACACCGAGCTGGATCACCTGATTGTGGACGACAAACACAAGGTCATCTACTGCTACGTACCCAAGGTAGGACTGTGTGTCTCTCCTCAACCCACCTTCTCTCTCTTTCCTAAGGTGACCTGTGTGTGTGTGGACGTTCCTCAAGGTGGCGTGCACCAACTGGAAACGCGTGATGGTCGTCCTCTCCCAGGGTCTCCTAGCAACGGACGGACAACCCTACGCCGACCCCCAGGCGGTGCCCTCGGACCTCGTCCACAACTCCACCCTCCACCTGACCTTCGCCAAGTTCTGGCGTCGCTACGGCCGCCTCTCACGCCACCTCATGTCCGTCAAGCTCCAGAGCTACACCAAGTTCCTGTTCGTGCGAGATCCCTTCGTCCGGCTCATCTCAGCCTTCCGGAACAAACTCGGCCAGCCCAACCAGGACTTCTACCGGCAGTTCGGCGCCGTCATGCTGCGTCGCTACGGCGACGGGGGGGCGGAGCTCCCGGAGACGGCGGCAGAGGCGTTCTCGGCGGGGCTCCGCCCCTCCTTCACGGCGTTTGTCCGTTACCTGCTGGACCCGGAGACGGAGAAGGAGGAAGAGTTTAACGAGCACTGGCGTCAGGTGTACCGGCTCTGCCACCCCTGCCAGGTACGCTAAAGATGCTATCATGCTGATGCTAATACTGATGCTATCCTGCTAATACTGATGTTATCCTGCTAATGCTAACACGGCCACCCCTGCCAGGTACGCTAAAGATGCTATCATGCTGATGCTAATACTGATGCTATCATGCTAATAATGATGCTATCATGCTAATAATGATGCTATCATGGCTAACACTATAATGGCTAACATCCCAGTGTGTTTCTGGGCATCCAGGTGAACTACGACTTTGTGGGTCGTTTGGAGGATCTGGAGCGTGACGCTGACCAGCTGCTGAGGATTCTGGGAGTGGACCGCCTGATCCGCTTCCCGCCTAGCAACAGGAACCGCACGGCGACCAGCTGGGAGCGTGATTGGTTCGCTGGGGTTCCGCTGGATCTGCGGAGGAAGCTGTATGAGCTCTATGAACCCGACTTCAAACTGTTCGGTTACCCCAAACCCCAGGATCTGTTACACCTGTAACCACATGCTGTTACACCTGTTACCTACACACCTCAAACACACCTGTTGCCATGGTTGCGTGTTGCCCCTGGTTACACAGGCAGTTGCAACACTGGTGGTGCCTTGAAACCCACAGACCTCAGACCACTCTGAGGACACTCAAGAGGGGTGTGTGTGCGTGTGTGTGTTGCAGAGGGACTTCAGTCAGGAACGTACTAGTGTCTCCTGAACTGTTTTGTAAAGGGAAGAACATTGTGTAAAAAAAAAATCTCCCAAAAAGTTAACTTTTTAAATACTTTTTTTAAATTAATAAATCTAACTAGTTTTGATATGGCCAAACAGACTGGCACGGCTATATTTTGTGCTACTCTGTTTTTACTGTGTACTAATGTGTTTGTTTAATTTCATGTGAGTTCTGTTTCCTATTCTGTCGCCCTCCATTCTCTTGCACATAAAGCATCACTTGTTGCGTGTGCTCAATGCTGTTGTTCCACGTGGGCCAAAATCACATCGAGGTCTTTCTCAAACCAACCCTCTTTTTAGCCCCGCCCCTAGTGTTCTCGCCACCTGTTGGCTGAACCACCTGTCAATCAAACACTCGTTGGCAGTACTCTCCGCTCTTTGACAGTAAGCTTTTTTTCTCACAGCTGACGTCAGAAGTTCCGTCCCAACACGGAAATATGCAAGAATATTCGTTGCGTTATTACCATGTTTCGCCTTTTATTACCGAAGATGTTACTGTCAACACTAGCCGTTGAGTCAATGTGTAGAAGACAAAAAAGTTGTTTTTAGTCGTTAACGATCGGACAGATGGACGCACGCGCTGGAATTCTGGAGATAGTTCGACCTCTGTTGATAGTTTTATACCCTCGAGAAGCACTGTAAATTATTCATAAGAAATATCAAAGAAGGGGTCTTTGTGATCATGAGGATATTGGGACGTCTTCTAGCGTCGCTTCTGTTCCTATCATTGGGAGGGAACCAGATTCAGGTAAACGAGCGTCTTGTTGTTGTTGACGGTGTCTATTTATGCGCCGAGAAGCTAAAGTGTCGGTGGGGCGATAAAACATACTGCGCGTGTGTGCTGAACGGAGTGCCTGGTCTATTTTCGGGGCCCCTACGGAGGATGGGCGAGGGCGAACCGAACCGTAGGACACACATTTAAGTGCGCGCACTGACGGGAGAATATTGTAGGGACAGAGACGCACTATTGTTTGATAATATAAAGTTGCTATATAGAATTGAAATGGCTTAAAGAGCAAACACGCGCGTGATTATGTATGTGTGTGTGAACATTTAGTCATTTAACAGACGCTCTTATCCAGAGCGTCTCTGTGTGTGTGTGTTTGTGTGTGTGTATGTATGTATGTATGCATGTGTGAATGTGTGTGTGTGTGTTTGCTAAAGCACTACCTGCAGCCTGATCCTTCTGTACTAGGATGTGATGCAAGAGAGTAAATATGGGAGTGGTGCAGATATTAACACACACACACACATATATACTTTCACACAAACACACACACACATATATACTTTCACACAAACACACACACACACACAGTCACTCATAGTCAGGGGAGGACATAAGGACATCCTGCTAAAAGAGGAACATTCAGCATCGTTTTGGGTGATCGTACGCTCACACACTCATATATACACATGCAGAGATAAACACACACACACAGATACACACACATGCACAAATATCCACACACACATGTTAAACTCATTGTCGCATGCAGGCTATTTTCAACTGACACTTAATATGTAGGCTGCCATCGGACACACACACAGATACACACACACACAAGAAGTGTTTTAAAATCTTCTCATAGAACTTTACTCTCTCCTTTCCGTTCCTCTCTCCTCCCCCTCCCCTCCCCCCTCCCCTGTCCTCTCCCCCCCCTCTCCTCCCCTCCCCTCCCCTCTCCTCCCCCCTCCCCTCCCCCTCCCCCTCCCCCTCCCCTCCCCCTCCCCCTCCCCCTCCCCTCCCCTCCCCTCCCCTCCCCTCCCCTCCCCTCCCCTCTCCTCTCCTCTCCTCCCCGTCCCCTCCCTCCCCTCCCCTCCCCTCCCCCCTCCCTCCCCAGGTAGGAGGGGTCAGCACAGTCACCCTACCTGAGTCTTTGCTGTTCGTCTCTACTCTGGACGGGAGTCTACACGCTGTCAGCAAGCAGTCAGGGGACATAAAATGGACCCTTAAAGAAGGTCACTAAACACACACACATACTACACATACACACACACATGCACACACATGCAAACAAACACAAATACAGACACACACAAACAAGACACACATAGTTTGACATGATTTATTGAAGCTCTGTTCCTTTTTCTCTTCAGATCCTATAATACAGGTTCCTGTTTACCTGACTGAGTAAGTCTCCCTGTAACACACACTCACACACACACTCACACAGCGGTCAGCACACACACAGCTCTCCGAGCACCTCTCAGTGACGTGGTGTGTCTCTCAGACCAGGGTTCCTCCCAGACCCCAGTGACGGCAGCCTGTACGTGCTGGGAGGCAAGCACAAGGAGGGCCTGATGGTGAGGAACACCATGTGTGTGTGAGCGTGTGTGAGCGTGTCAGTATATGTGTAAGCATGTGTGTGCATAGTGTGTGTGGTAGCAGTGTGTGTGGTAACTGTGTGTTGTACGTTACATGCCGGTGTGGTAACAGTGTGTGTGGTAACTGTGTGTGTGGTAACTGTGTGTTGTACGTTACACGCCGGTGTGGTAACAGTGTGTGTGGTAACAGTGTGTGTGGTAACAGTGTGTGTGGTAACTGTGTGTGTGGTAACAGTGTGTGTGGTAACAGTGTGTGTGGTAACTGTGTGTGTGGTAACAGTGTGTGTGTTAACAGTGTGTGTGGTAACTGTGTGTGTGTTCTTCTGCTTCTAGAAACTCCCGTTCACCATCCCAGAGCTGGTCCAGTCTGCTCCCTGTCGGAGCTCTGATGGCATCCTGTACACTGGTGAGGCCTGGAGGGGTGTGTGTGTGTGTTCTGCTGGTGAGGCCTGGAGGGGTGTGTGTGTGTGTTCTGCTGGTGAGGCCTGGAGGGGTGTGTCTGTGTGTTCTGCTGGTGAGGCCTGGAGGGGTGTGTGTTCTGCTGGTGAGGCCTGGAGGGGTGTGTGTGTGTGTTCTGCTGGTGAGGCCTGGAGGGGTGTGTGTGTGTGTTCTGCTGGTGAGTCCTGGAGGGGTGTGTGTGTTCTGCTGGTGAGGCCTGGAGGGGTGTGTGTGTGTGTTCTGCTGGTGAGGCCTGGAGGGGTGTGTGTGTGTGTTCTGCTGGTGAGGCCTGGTGTTTTCATTCAATTGGATAATTCAACTTGGTAAATAATGTTGTGTGTGTGTGTGTGAGAGCAGGTAAGAAGCAGGATGCCTGGTTTGTGCTGGACCCCCAGACAGGAGAGAAGCAGACCAGCCTGACCACCTCCTCCTCCGACTCCATCTGTCCCAACACTCCTCTGCTCTACATAGGACGCACCGGTACACACACACACACACTCACACACACAAACACACACACACTCACACATAAACTCACACACACTCGCACACAAACACACACTCACACATACACTCAGAAATATGTGTGTGTTCCCCAGAGTATATGATCACCATGTACGACACCAAGACCAGAGAGCTGAGATGGAACGCCACCTACAACGACTACTCTGCTCCGCCCTACGACGAGAAGCTGGACTACAGTAGGACACACACTCTCGCAAACACACACACACTCACAAACACACACACACATTCCATCCCTCCCCTCTTCCCTTAACCCCCGCTTTATTCCCCCCCTCCCCTCTCCTAGAGATGGCCCACCTGGTCTCCAGTGGCGACGGTCTCCTGGTGACGGTGGACCGGGAGTCGGGTGATGTGCTGTGGAGTCATGACTACGGCTCCCCGGTGATGGGCGTGTACCTGTACGCCAGCGACACCCTCCGCCACGCCCCGCACCTGTCCGTCGCCACGGAGACGCTGCGCTACCTCACCTTCTCCTCTGCCAGCGACACACATTCCATCAAGTGGAGCTACCAGTTCGTCAAGGAGCAGCTCAGCGCACACACACAGCTGGTGTACGTACACACACACACACAACCATGTACACACACACAACCATGTACACGCACACACGTGTGTGTGTTCTAACAGTCATGGTGTGTTCTGCAGCCCCACCCTCTACGTAGGGAAGCTGGACTCTCACCTGTACGCCTCCACCTCATTGGTCCACGATGGAGTCTCCCTTGTGGTTAGTGTACCTGTCAGCCCTCCCTCCCTCTCACATGTGATTGGTTAAGAGAATGAAACATTGATGTAATTTGGGTGAACTGGTACTGAGGCTGACTGAGGGTGTGGTTGCCGTGGCAGCCGCGGGGCCTGACGCTGGCGCGTATCGAGGGCCCGATGACGGAGGGCGTGACCGTGAGGGAGAGGGGCGGGGCCTACGAGATCACACCCTCCACTGACGTCCGCTACCCTCCCGGCAGCACCACCAGCCTGCAGAACCACTGGTTACTGATAGGTACACACACACACACACATACATACAGATATACACACACACAGAGACAAATGTTTGACATTTTGTTTCTGTGGTTTTATATGTTTGTGCATCGGTCTCTGTGTATGTGTCTGTATGTGTGTCTGTGTGTCTCGGTGTGTGTCTCTGTGTATGTGTGTGTGTCTCTGTGTATGTGTGTGTGTCTCTGTGTATGTGTGTGTGTGTGCAGGTCACCACGAGCTGCCCCCTGTAGCTCACACCACCATGCTGAGAGATTTCCCAGTGAACCTGCAGCGTGCCGGTGATGCCGTCATCTCTCCCCGCTCCCCGGCCTCCCGCTACGACAACACCCACGTGAGCCAGGGGCCCTCCTCCCCTCTCCTCCTCTCCTCCTCCCTCCTCTCCTCCCTCCTCTCCTCCCTCCTCCTCCCTCCTCTCATCTTCTCCCCTCCTCTCCTCCTCCCTCCTCTCCTCCCGCCTCCTCTCCCTCCAGTTCTCTCTCACCTCTCTCTCTCTCCTCCAGTTCCGGTCGGTGGCGGAGCGTGGCGGTGGTGATGGAGCTGCGGGGGACGGGGGGGTGCGGGGGTCTCCAGCAGGGGGCGTGAGGCCCCCTGGGGGCCTGTCCTCCGTGCTACCTGGCTCCCTGTCCCAGGACCCCCTCACCCTGGCCACCCTCACCCTGCTGCTGGGGGGCTGGCTGGCCTTCGCCCTCACCTACCCCTCTGTGAGTACAGCCTGGGGCTGGCTGTGTGTGGAGGAGTGTGTGTGGGACCACGTGTGTATGGGTGTGTGTGGATATAACTGTGTGAGTGTGTGTATATAACCGTGTGTGTGTGTGTGTGTGTCAGCGCTGGGCTCTCCAGCAGCAGAGGGCTCGCAGGCAGATGGAGGAGGCCCTGGACTCCCGCCTTCAACGCCTGTATGCAGACACGCCCCCTTCTGCAGACATGCCCCCTCCTCTAGACATGCCCCCTTCTGCAGACACGTCCCCTTCTCTAGACACGCCCCCTACTGCTGACCTGCGGCCTCCGTCCACAGACCCACCCCTGACCTCCAGCCCAGCCTCCACCTGCAGCTCCAACTCCACAGTCAACAGTTCTACAGGACACACACACACTCCTGGTAAGAGGAGCACCCAACACACACACACACACACACAACACACACACTCCTGGTGAGAGGAACACCTAACACACACACACATAACACACACACTCCTGGTGAGAGGAACACTTAACACACACACAGAACACATACATATGGTTTTCAAACTGCAACCAATCCTCTCTCCCTCTCTCCTCTCTCTCTCTCTGTCCCTCTCCTCTGCTAGATGGAGGGGTGGTGGAGGTGGGGAAGATCTCCTTCTCTCCTCTGGAAGTTCTGGGTCACGGAACAGAGGGAACATTTGTGTTCAAGTGAGTCAGACGCCTCTAGTACACAATGAGTCAGACGCCTCTAGTACACAGTGAGCCTCTAGTACACAGTGAGTCAGACGCATCTAGTACACAGTGAGTCAGACGCCTCTAGTACTTAGTGCAGCAAGTAAACACTTAGTACATTTACATTTATTCATTTAGCAGACGCTTTTATCCAAAGCGACTTCCAAGAGAGAGCTTTACAAAGTGCATAGGTCACTGATCATAACAACAAGATAGCCAAAAAACATCGCGAGTAGCCAAAACATGAAGCACACATTGTGAACAAACAAAGTAAGTGCCAAAGGGAAGAACAATAAGAGCATGTAGTTAAACAAGTTACAATTAAACAACATTAACCGCTATAAGTGCAAGTGTACCTGTGGAAAAAAGTAAGCAACAGTAATAAAAACAATATATCACAGCGAGAACAAAAATTTAAAACAGTTACCACTAGCCACAAGAGCAACAAGTCTCTGAGCAAGAGTCATTGTGATCCTTGAGGAAACTAACATCGGGTCAAGTACCAGCTAGTACACACTTCATCTTGTGTGTGTGTGTGTATGTGTGTGTGTGTGCAGGGGTCGTTTTGACGGGCGCCGCGTGGCGGTGAAGCGGATCCTTCCGGAGTGTGTGTCTCTGGCGTCGCGGGAGGTGGAGCTGCTGAGGGAGGCGGACGAGCACCCCAATGTCATCCGCTACTTCTGCACCGAGACCGACCGCATGTTCACCTACATCGCCATCGAGCTGTGCAACGCCACGCTGCAGCAGGTGAGTGGGAGAGCGAGTGTGTGTGTGTGTGTGTTTGGGTATACACAGATATTTAACCTGTGTGTGTGTGTGTGCGTGCAGTACGTAGAGGAGCCGTCCTGTCACTCTGACCTGAGTCCTGTCACCCTGCTGGAACACACCATGAGTGGCCTCAGTCACCTGCACTCTCTCAACATAGGTGAGGTCATACAGCTCTCTGTCTCTCTGTCTCTGTCTCTCTGTCTCTCTCTCTCTGTCTCTCCCTCTCTCTCTCTGTCTCTCTCTCTCTGTCTCTCCCTCTCTCTCTCTGTCTCTCTGTCTCTCTCTCTGTCTCTCTCTCTCTTCCGATACAAAGCAGTACATGGCATCGTCCACTAGATGGCATTAGAGTGACCTGACCAAGTGTGTTTCTGTCTTCGTGTGTGTGTGTCTGTCTTTATGTGTGTCTATGTGTGTGTGTGTGTCTGGTCTGTGTGTCCAGTCCACAGGGACCTGAAGCCCAGGAACATCCTGCTGTCCCAGCCGGGGCCCCTGGGCCGTGTGAGGGCCGTCATCTCAGACTTCGGTCTGTGTAAGAGGATCCCTGCTGGGCGCAGCAGCTTCAGTCTGAGGTCAGGAGTCCCAGGAACGGACGGATGGATCGCCCCCGAGGTGCTGCTGCAGACGCCCGCTAGCAACCCGGTAAACACACACACACATTTACATTTAGTCATTTAGCAGACGCTCTTATCCAGAGCGACTTACAGTAAGTACAGGGACATTCCCCCGAGGCAAGTAGGGTGAAGTGCCTTGCCCAAGGACACAACGTCATTTGGTTGGCATAGCCGGAAATCGAACTAGCAACCTTCTGATTACTAGCCCGATTCCCTAACCACTCAGCCATCTGACACACACACAGACCAGACACGCACAGACCAGACACACACACACACTCACACACACACACACACAGGCCAGACACACACTCACACACTCACACAAACATATACACACACATGCTCACACACTCTGTAAAAGGGTTTCCTCTTCCCCCCCTCCCAGACCACAGCTGTGGACGTGTTCTCTGCAGGCTGTGTGTTCCACTACGTGCTCAGCAGGGGGCAGCACCCGTTTGGAGACGCGCTGCGTCGCCAGGGCAACATCCTGGCAGGAGACTACTGCCTCACACACTTCCTGGAGGACACACACGGTGAGGGAGGGGGGGGGGGGAGGGGGGAGGGAGGGAGGGTTTGTTAGCAGGTGAATGAGAAATAGAGTAATTGAATATGAGAGGGAAACAAGGGGAGAGATAATGCGTGTGTCCCCCCTCATTGGTTGTTCCTAACTGCTCGTTCCGTCTGTCAATCAGATGATGTCATCGCGCGGGACCTGATTGAGCGAATGATCAGCGGCGAGCCGGAGTCCCGCCCCTCCACTTCCTCCGTCCTCAAACACCCGTTCTTCTGGAGCCCCGAGAAACAGCTGCAGTTCTTCCAGGTAGAGAGAAGGAGGGAGGGGGAGGGAGGAGAGAGGGGTGAGGGAGATGGAGGGAGGGGAGGAGGGAGGGTGAGGGGAGGAGGGAGGAAGAGAAGGTGGTGAAAAGCAAACCAACGGATGTGTAAAGACAAAGTGACAGAGAAAGATGTGTTTACTGTGTGTGTGTGTGCAGGACGTCAGTGACCGTATAGAGAAGGAGCCGATGGACAGTCCCATGGTGGTGAGGCTGGAGACGGCAGGCAGGGCCGTGGTCAGAACCAACTGGAGGATGCACATCTCTGTCCCCCTGCAGACAGGTAACACACACCCTGCAGACAGGTAACACACACCCTGCAGACAGGTAACACACACACACCCTGCAGACAGGTAACACACACACACCCTGCAGACAGGTAACACACACCCTGCAGACAGGTAACACACACACACCCTGCAGACAGGTAACACACACACACACACCCTGCAGACAGGTAACACACACCCTGCAGACAGGTAACACACACCCTGCAGACAGGTAACACACACACCCTGCAGACAGGTAACACACACACACACACCCTGCAGACAGGTAACACACACCCTGCAGACAGGTAACACACACACACCCTGCAGACAGGTAACACACACACACCCTGCAGACAGGGAACACACGTAGAACATACTGCTCTAAAGTGTGTGTGTGTTTCAGACCTGAGGAAGTTCAGGACCTACAAAGGAAACTCAGTCAGAGACTTGCTGAGAGCGATGAGGAACAAGGTCAGTGTGTGTGTGTGTGTGTGTGTGTGAAGGTGTGTGTAATGTGTGTGTAATGTGTGTGTGTAATGTGTGTGTGTAATGTGTGTGTGTGTGTGTAGAAGCACCACTACCACGAGCTCCCGGCAGAGGTGCAGGAGACGCTGGGGGAGGTTCCTGACGGCTTCGTCTCCTACTTCACCTCGCGGTTCCCACGGTTACTGCTGCACACGCACACCGCCCTCGCCGCCTGCTCCAGCGAGAGACTGTTCCACCCCTACTACCTGCCCCCCGCCCCGGAGTAACACACACACACACACACGGTGGTTAAAAGCCCCCCTGTGTCTCAGTCCTGAGAAAAAAACATTCAAAATGGCCACCACTGCCTTCAGGCCAGGAGCCAGAATGGCTGCCAGACTCTTGAGAGGGATGCAGGAAACTGCTGCACCAGCGGATCCAAGATGGCTGCATCTCGAATCGTGTTACTTTGTCTACTTAGTATATACTGCAGGTGCCCTTACGAAGCACGTACTGTTGCATGCAGTACTCGTACAGCTGGGAGACACTACTTAGTCACGTTGCACCTTGAACTTTGACCTTCTTGCTTGTACATCCGTCACAGATCGTAGCGCATTATGTTGAAAATGCTGATGAAATGGTTGATGACAAAAATCTTTCTTGGCTTCTCTGGAGGCGAACAGAGCCGAGCGTACGGGAGAACAGCCAGATCTCTGTTGTTACTGTGTAACTAAAACTGTGTTTTAGTTGCTGTGACGTTTCTTGCACTGCGCTGAGGATTGTGGGTCAGGACAGAGAAGCATGCTGGGATGCAGACAGGAATCATGTGACCAGATGTATACAGCAAACATGCGACCAGATGCAGTACCAACATCCTGGTATTTTTGGCATGCTGCATTTGACATACTGAACCGGCTTACTATAGTAGTATGGGGATTTCAACTTTTATATTGTATTTTATTTCAGTTATACAACAGATTTTACTGAGCGCTACTTGTGTGAATGAACGCTTCAGAGAGTGAAAGAGACCAAGCGTGTGTGTATTAGAGAGCTTAACGAGCTAGTATGAGTGTGATATAAACACAATGCACTGCAGTGAGCCTGACTTGCCTGGGTTTGTGTCTCCATGGCAACAAAATTGCTTCCTGGTGGTGGGTCACGTATCTCGTTGTCGTGGATATGCCGGTTTGGGACTGGAGTGAATGTATATGCGTTTCTGAATTGAGTTAACCGACAGCCCACACACACACAACGGTAATATGACTTTTGTATCTTTGTTTTGGAATAAAAATGTAATAATGTTCATGTCTATGCTTTTAGAGAAAAAACGCAGCAGCTGTAAGTTCATAAAACACAAGTGAGGTCTCGTTACTTCTTTATTTCAATTTTAACAGTGAAAAGAAATCTCTTTAAAAAACATCTTTGTACAAAAAATCCTGTTGCATTCAGATGTTGCAAAGGGGGGAGCGTGTAACGCATGTAGAAGAGTAGAACACGTATAAAGACAACAGGTGAGAACAGGAGGAACACGCATGTCACATGATAAAGGTGCGGCCAGCTCCTCCACCCTCCCACACATGGAAACCCCCAGAAGTATTTACAAAACCCACAAAGTTGGTGAACAGCAGGCCACACACCGTAATAAAAAACTTCAATCCTAAACAGACTGTAAATTCATCATCATTTACACCCCCACTTCCCGACTATAAGACATTGTTTTGAAATTGGCGTAATTTACAGGCTTGTGACATCACAACCCCCCCCACACACCCAGTCGTCCGATAGGCCTGCGGACAGCAGGAAGTGAGGTAGTGATTGTTTGAGGGGCGTGCCCATTCCCCCCTCCCCTCACCACGATAGGCCGGCTGGGGGCTGCGAGTGCTGTGATTGGCTCTAGCGTGCGGAGGAGGAGGAAGTGGACTTCCCGGCCAGCAGTTTCTCCAGCATCAGTTTGGCGTAGCGCATGCGGCTGGCCAGCTCCTTGCAGCAGCCAAACTCCTCCAGCAGAGACATCCTGTATGTGTGGAACTCCCTCTTCTCATCGATGTAGGTCACCGCCCCCATCAGAGGACACATGATCAGCTTGGTGTGGTCCTGGAGGGAGGAGGGGCACAACATGGAGTTTGGAATCAGGAACTACTGAGCTAAAAGGCTGATGAGTGTTTGTGTGTGTTAGATTGAAGCGTGTGCGTGTGGTACATCAGTGTTTTCGGGTCCACACGTTCAAAAGAAGGTGGTCGAGAGAGGGGGGGGGGGGGGGGGGGGGAGTGCGTGTGGTACATCAGTGTTTTCGGGTCCACACGTTCAAAAGAAGGTGGTCGAGAGAGGGGGGGGGGGGGTGTGCGTGTGGTACATCAGTGTTTTCGGGTCCACACGTTCAAAAGAAGGTGGTCGAGAGAGGGGGGGGGGGGGAGTGTGTGTGATGATACAAATAAAACAGTGAGAGGGAGCGAGCGAGGCACCTGGAAGAAGTTGATCTGCACGGTGCCGTTGGTGAGGTGCAGCACGATGGCGCTCTTGGTCCTGAACCAGTGGCTGAGGTAGGGCAGGCGTGCCAGCTCGTCCCCGTCACGGCGCACCACGTTGGCCCCCGCCTTCACCAGGTGCTCGCTCATGTAGTTACGGAAGTACTTCAGCAGCGTGATCTGGGGGGGGATTTAGTCGTTACAGAAAAGGATGAGCTACACAATTTTTTTTTTTTCTTCTCTCGATAATATACATTATAAAAAATTAGCAGCAGCCTTAGGCTTCCTCTAGCAATGCTAACCTTCTTGGTGAGTGTGGGTGGGTAGGAGCGCACGCTAACGTAGCTCTCAGCAGCCGTCTTGTCGATGTACTGCAGGCTGTCCCCGTCCGCGTACATGATCAGACGCGTGCAGTCGTTAAACAACACGCCCACGCTGTTGTCGCACAGCTGGTAGCCTAAAAATAAAGGTAAGAACACAGCTCAAACACAGGCACACAACTCCCACCTCATTCATTCTTCTAATAACTTCCAATCTCAGCATCATTTACGAGGACGAGGGAGGGTGGAAAAGGAGAAAAAGCAGAAGTGGATGTCCTCTCCTACCCAAGCCGTATTTGTCAGAGTAGTCGACCCACTTGCTGATCCAGAATATGGGGATGCAGGCTGGGTCCTCGGCCTCCTCTGAACACAAACACCCCAAGTCAGACGGGAGCGCACAAGAACAACAACCATCTCCTCAACCACAATATGTACAGATTCTCTCAGACGTGTGTGTGCAGCAGGTGCGTTTATTGCGCGTCAGTGGGCGTGCCGTCCTCACCCTGGCGGACGAGCACCCTGTCGGACGGCTTGGAGGCGTTGACGCTGGTGAGCTGCTGTAGCATGTCGCTCAGGTGACAGCTGGTGGGCTCTGGGACCTCTCTGGAACACACACACGCATTAACTTCAGTAAAGCTTGTTTGTTTAGAAGTAAAAGTGTTGTGCCACTGCTGTAACTGGAGATGAATGTGGTATCCAAGCATTCATCCAGTTCTTATTCAATCAGATTACACTTGAAGACCATGTGGGTTGTTCTATGCGTGTGTCTCACCTTTGCAGAGGCTCTTCCTTCTGCTCCACCTTCTCAGTTCCTCCTGGAGAGAGAGAGAGAGAATGTGATTGGTCAGATGTGACCAATGGGACAGGAAAAATCTCACCCATCTCCATCCCTTCCCCCAGACCACCCTGTCACGCCCCCTCCTCCCCACCTTTGCTGTTGACGGCTGTGAGGGGCCTGCGCAGGCCGGCCTCCAGGGAGGACGGGGCGATGGAGAAGCGTGGGGGCACGGTGAGGCAGGTGGTGGGCAGCCGCAGGGGCACGTAGCCCCCCGTGAAGAACTCGTCCGCCTGGAGCTCTGCCACGGTGGGCCGCTGGGTGGGCTCAGCGTGCAGCATGCGCTTGATCAGGGAGGATGCCACCGGGTTGATGTGCTGGAGGGGGGGAGGGAGGAACAGAAGAAGGAGGGGGGAGGAAGGAAGGATGGAGGGAAAGGGTAAGAGGGAGAGGAAAAGGGAGCAAGGAAAGTGGAGATGGAAGGGTGAGTAAGGGGGTGAAGGAAGAGACATTAATGAATCGAACAGAGGATCACTAGAGGCTGGAGTGTTGAGTCTGGAGCGTGTTCTCACCCAGGGAATAGTGTAGTTGTTCTTCTTGATGCGGTTGTAGGTCTCCTTCAGGCAGGATGTCTCAAACGGAGGCTTCCCCACCAGCAGAGTGTAGCTGGGGGAGGAGGGGAGAGAGGTTACTGAATGCATGAGCCTTCCGCTCTTCACTACCATGTGTAGAAGAACCTGTGTTGTTCGGTCTGGATGTGCATAGTGTGCATTAGGTAGGTGTGTGAGTGAAAGTGTGTGTGTTTGAGAGAGTGAAAGTCAGTGTGTGTGTGTGTGTCTCCACTTACAGGATGCACCCCAGGGACCAGACATCGACCTCGAAGCTGTGGCCCGTCTTACACAGCACCTCTGGAGCGATGTAGTTAGGAGTCCCACACAGAGTCTTCTTACGCTCTCCGTCAAACTCTATCTTAGTGGCCAGGCCGAAGTCCCCTGGAGGAGAGATGGAGGGAGAAGTTCATTAAAAGACAGCAGGTGTTAGTTTTGAAAAGGTGTGTGTGTTCCATTTATCCTGTTAGGCATGTGTGTATGTTCTGGCTGGCAGTGTGTCATACCTATCTTGACTACCATGTCGTCATTGAGGAAGATGTTGCCCAGTTTCAGGTCACGGTGGATGACCCTGTTGTTGTGCAGGTACTGGCAGCCCTTCAGCAGCTGCAACATGTAATACCGGGCCTCCGGTTCCGTCACCGCCTTCCTTCGTTTGTGCAGTTCCAACAGGGACTGCGACAAAAATACATGTATTGTTTTTTTAAAGGTGATTCAAAACAGTTATTACTCCGTCACATCCAACACGCAAGTTGAGATGAATACATATGCTAGAGGTCGCTAGCGGGGCCCAGAAGTTGTCGCCATGACGCTTAACTAGGCTGAACCTGAAGATTTCAACTTAATATGGGAGGATACAACATGAAGTTCCATATTTTTGACATTTCAGCGATGGCAATCATAATGACTAGGGAAATATATTTTCATCAAAACACCCTGTTAGACAGACGATCATGGTTTTCAGATTGCTGGAACAAGTTCGCTTGCAATATGAATCTTCGCTCGACTCGACCGTTGGCCTCCCACAACTATCACTCACCACGATAGGAAGTTTAGCGACGTTACTAGCTAGATAACGTTAGCATAGCTTGCATGTTTGCTAGCTACGTCGAAGGACCCAACAGATGTACTTACCCTCCGTCTGCAGATTTCCAACACAACGAAAACGAAGTCGTCGTCCTCAAAGAAGCCGTGGAAACCCACGATATGCGGGTCATCGAGGCTCTTGTGAATAGCGATTTCTGAGCTCATCTTTTCTCTCTGGTGTGGCTTGAGAATCATAGATTTCGGAACGACTTTCCCTGCGAAAACTTCTTTTGTGTCCAGATCTGTTATTTCGTAGCATTTCGCAAACCCTCCCTTCCCTAAAAATCTTCCCCTCATGTACCTTTTCATAGTCCGCGGATCCACTAGAATATCTGGAATTTCTTTGAGAGGTGCAGATTTGGGGTCGACGTGTGTCGACGGATTCGCCGGTTTTGCTATTCCTGCACTCATTTTGAAGTAGTAGAGTGCTTCACAACGTCAATGAATACTAATCTACCACGTATAAAACACTATGATGGAAAGTTAAATTACTTAACAGGTTATAGAGATTCGCTGTACTAAGTAGCTAACTAGCTTTAGCGTAATCTTCCACATTCACGGAATTCAAATAAAAACTAAATATCCACAGGTGCAAAAGCTGTCAATCTGAATGCTAAAAAAAGATTCAAGTTTAAAGGTTCAAGATTCAGATGTTTTGACAAAAATACAGTCAAAAACAGCACTAAAAAATACACCGAATCACTTCCCCGCTGCTATTTGCTCGTCCTTCTACAACAGTGACTGGTACAAGTTTAAATGCTGCTCTGTTCGTTAGGAGCGCTTCTGATTGGTGCTCGCGATTTGAATTCCCAGCCAGAGAAGCAAAGCACCCTGGGAGGATATGCCAAAATGCAGCCAATCCCAAACCGGGAAGGCCAGATATGCGTAGGTGATTGGTGTATAATCCTCCTGCAATTTCCCCAAACAAATGCATTTTGGGAATTTGAGTTTTTCAATTACATGCTGCGCACCGGAGAAAAACATGGTGGTAATAATAAAAAAAAGAAGCACTTTCCCTGAACTTTCATCAGCAACACTTAAGCCATGTTTAACATGTTGTGACGTAGCGCTTAATCTCTTATTTGTATATTGAATTTTGTTTCTTATATGTTTTATTATTAGTTTTAGAATATCCTACACATGCGGAGAGGGGTGGGTTAGCAAAGATAGAAATGGAGAAAATAATAAAGTGTAGATGATGAAGAAGAAAGAGGGTTAGGGAGAGAAGAGAGATAGGGAACTATAAGCACTCATAAGCACACATTAGATATCTGGGTCTTTAGCCTCTGGCTGCCCTTCAGTCTGTTATCAGCTCCCAGTCTGCCCTACACACACACACACACACACTCAGACCCACACACACGTGTGTGGGAAGAAACAACTAAACAGCAGAGGTTGTTTTTCTGCAGAACGTGTTGCTTGCGGAGGTCAACCCTTGTTTGCGTCTGACGCTGTGAATACCCACAGGTCCAGTGACAGTTTCCCTCAGTTGGTTTGGTACGTTTCTCAGATCACAGGAACGTTCCTGTGATCAGGTCTACGTGCGTCTCAGTGAGTCATGACGTTTTGTTGACAAAAATAATCTTGGCAATCTACATGCACAGCATCTGACAACATACTGAAATACTATAAGGATAAAATAACAATAAACTGCAGTTTCATTTGTGTGTGTGTGCAGAGTGTGAGCACATGCACTGAAACACACGTGAGAGCACACGCCTTAGTTTATCAGTGAGTCAAGATTTCAGCTTTATGTTTGTGTGTGTTTGTGTGCCTATATGGCCATTGTTACTGGATCGTTGGTTTTTCGATCCCTTGCCCATTCACCATCTCATGACCGCCACCCCCCATCTCCTCCACCTCCCATCTCCTCCCCCCCTCCACTCCCCCCCCATCTCCTCCCCCCTCCACACCTCCTTAGACTTTTTTCTCTGTCAGCTCTGAATTACCAATTCATAAACTACCAATGAACCCCATTCATGTTGTCTCTTTGCTCTCTCTCTCCCCCCTCTCTCTTTCTCTCTCTCCCTCCCTGTGGTGTATTTTTAAGCATCGTTTGGTAGTTCCAGGTTAATTATAGAGCAGAAAGTGGGATGAGAGTAGAACCGGATGAGAGGTGGAGGACTGGAGGTTTTGTCTGTTGGTGTTTTCCTGGATATTTATATCCCTTTTATGTCATTAGCACATTCATTGCCATGAGATTATCATAATAATCCTGTTTCATAATAACAGAAGAGCCTGGGGTTATTTTGATGCTCGCTAACATGCTCACGACTGACAGAAGGGTGTGTGTGTGCAGGTGTGTGGGTATGTGTGTGTATGTGGTTGTGTGGATGTGTGTGTGTGGATGTGATTGTGTGTGTGTGGGGATGTGATTGTGTGGATGTGTGTGTGTGGATGTGATTGTGTGGATATGTGTGTGTGGATGTGTGGATATGTGTGTGGATGTGATTGTGTGGATATGTGTGTGGATATGGTTGTGTGTATATATGTGTGTATGTGGTTGTGTGGATATGTGTGTGTGGATGTGTGTGTGTGGATATGTGTGTGGATGTGATTGTGTGGATGTGTGTGTGGATGTGATTTTGTGGATATGTGTGTGGATGTGATTGTGTGGATATGTGTGTGGATGTAGTTGTGTGGATGTGTGTGTGTGGATGTGTGTGCATATGTATATGGGGGCAGATATTCATGTACTTATCAGTCTGCGATGTAAGCCAGCTGGACAGTGCTGTCTCTCCTCTCCTTTGTGTCAACATACAAAGGTCATGGCCTTCATATAACATTCTCTAATATCCGGCAATCCAGCCCATCAGTCAACACTGCTATCTGGGACCACAACTTTGTCTGACTGGCCTAACTAGTACCTTGACGTCTAACTAGGCCCTATACTTTGGTGAGTTTTAGAACCCTAAATAGTTCTCCCCGAAAATTATTGTATGTGGAACTGTACTGACCTGAAAGTTATCAAGTCCTTCTTTTCTAGAAGGTTCTACTGTTCTAGAAGCTGAGCTGTCTCCCAACTCCACGTTGCAGGGACCGGTGCAATGACAAGAACCGAACAACCTTATGATCAACTTGATCTATTCTTGATTTATTCATAATTAAAACACATAAACCAACACTGTTCGACTGATACCATGAGAGAGAACCAGAGGAATAGTTCAAATCCCCCCCCCCCCATTTTATTTTACTACACTACCCAGAATTCCCTGCGTGTCAAGTGGACACTTCAGTTTGTCTGCTCCTCTCTTTACATACATAAAAATTAAATAAAAAATTAATTCTGACACAGGGTTTGAATAGAGGGAGGAAGAACCTGTACATGAGCAAACCAGCTGCTCTGAGAGAGGGAGAGGGAGAGAGGGAGACAGAGGGAGAGAGAGACAGAGGTAGAGGGAGAGACAGAGAGACATTAGGAGAGGATACAGCTGTTGTTCTTTTTCAGAGGAGGTCTCTTTTTAGGGCTCTCGCGGGGTACAGTCTCTCGTCGCCTGCGCAACGCGGGGCTCAGTTGTGACGGTAGGTTCACCTGCTGCAACGGAGCACGGAACACCCCGACCGCATTCTCCCCGGTGCGCGCGGAAGCCTCTACAAAGCTCGCGTTCCACTCCAGCTCAACCATAGCCATGATTTCCGCTGTTGGTAGCGCGCGCCCCTCGCACTCCATCAGATCCGCCTTGTTGCCAACCACGGTGATGGGCGTGCTGCACTTGCCGCCTTTCAGTTCCAAGATCTCCTCGCGGAGCCTCCGCACCTCCTCAAGCGACCCGGGATCGTCCACTGCGTAAACCAACACAAAAGCGTCACTGTGGCGGATACAAAGCTCGCGCATAGCAGGGAAGGAGTAGCTGCCGCTAGTGTCCAGAATCTCGAGGCGCACTTTCCCAGCCCCGGTGTCGTACTCCAGCGCGTGCAGTTCCTCTACCGTGCGGGTGTATTTGTGCTCGAAGCGGTCATGCAGGAACCGAAGGATGAGCGAGGTCTTTCCGACCCCTGCCGCCCCGAGGAACACCAACCGGACAGTGCTGCTCCCGCACACCGCCAGAGACATCACCGTGACGTGAAGAAAATACTGAAGAAAATAAAACGGCTCTGTCTGTTATAGATGTTTAAAGTTAGCAAAGTTGTTTAACCAGCCGGTTAAATATCACTTGGACTGCTCTCTCTCGAGGACGCAAGACGGTGACGTCTCTGGTCCTCTCGTGCAACAGGTGGATGATATCGTTGGTGTGTTCGGGCTTCCTGAATTTATAGCTGTCCAGGTCGACTCCTCCTACCCCAGTACAGTAGCAGAAAGAGAGATAGAGTAAACCACAGGAACCAAACGCACGTGTCTCCAAAACTGGAGGTGTGGCAATTTGCAGTAACCCCCACTCTCCAAGTTTACGATGGAAATGTAGTATTTAGACGGCCATTGTGTAAGTAGAATTGAATGCAATATATCAGATGAGAATTCATTTTAGATCATTCCATTGCAAAGAACGGGAACAGGTTAGTGAGAGGAGAGACAGGTTAGTGAGAGGAGACTGTTTAATAAGAGGGCTGAATGTGTACCAGACCTGTCAGAGAAAGGTCAACAAGGGATGTACCCTCTATGATGAGTGTGTTCTCTAGGATGTACAGGACACACACACACATACATACACACACCAGTGAAGGATGTTCCATGGTAATTAGGCTTCTGGTTTCTTGGGAAGACAAGAAACACAAAACTAGGTGTGGGAGGACACGCACACACACACACATGCAGACACACACACACATGCAGACACACACACACACATGATGTGATAACAGATCCATGTTGACCTGATTGTGTCAACAGAGGTCCAGACACTCCAGCTTGTCAGAGGCCCACACCCATGTTGGATGAGGAGGAACCATTGACACACGCATACGCACACAGGCACATGCACACACACACGCATACGCACACAGGCACGTGCAACACGCATACGCACACAGGCACATGCACGTGCACACACACACTCATTAACTCTCTGTCCTTCTCATTGCTGTGCTCTTTGCATATCAGCACGGGTCATCTCCTCCATAGCCATCTGGGTCAAGGGAGCAGCGGCTTGGACTGATCCAGACAGGGAGGCTGATCTTGGGGCAGCTGGATACTCCAGCTGGGGGTCTTTGGAGGCCGGGCCTGGAACTCTGGAGGGGACGGCAATCTGTCTCGGTCTCTCTTTGTCTCTTGAGTATGTGTGTGTGTGTGAGGGTGTGTGCATAAGTATGTGCATGTGTGTGTGTGTGTTTGGCCATTCTCTCTTTCTCTCCCTTCATTGCTTTTTACTTGAAGGTCAAGAGCTTTCCTGTTTGTCAAAGAAAGGGAAAGAGGGAGGGAGGAGAGAGAGAGATAGAGAGAGGGGAGGGAGGGGAGGGGAGGGGAGGGGAGGGGAGGGGAGAGAGAGAGAGAGGGGGGGGGGGGGGGGGGGAGGGGAGGGGAGAGAGAGAGAGAGAGAGAGAGAGAGAGAGAGAGAGAGAGAGAGAGAGAGAGAAGAGAGAGAGAGAGGAGGGAGGGAGGGAGGGAGGGAGGGAGGGGAGGGGAGGGGGAGAGAGAGATATAAGGCAGGAGTCAGTAAAGGAGAAAAAGAGAGGGAGGGAGGGAGGGGAAAGAGAGGGAGAGATAAGGCAGGAGTCATTGAAGGAGAAAAAGAGAGGCACAGACAGAGAAAGAGAAAAGGTACAACGTTTCACACCTCAATCACGATTCAGATGGGAGACAATAACAGCAGCAACAATGACAGCAGCAACAAAAAACATCCACAACAATCCTCCTCTCCTGTCCTCCCCTCCCCTCTCCTGATTGGCTGGTAAACTGCACCTGGTGGTGAAGGTCATACTGGCCACCAGGGGGCAGCAGAGGAGCACAGAGCTCCTAACAACACTATCTTTCACTTTATTCCCCCCCCTCCTCTTTCTCTCTCTTTCCCTTTCCTCCCCTCCCTTTCTCTCCGCCTCTTTCCCTTTCCTCCACTCCCTCTCTCTCCCTTTCGCTCCCCTCCCTTTCTCTCTCTATCCCTCCCCCCCTCTCTTTCTCTCTCGTTCTCCCACCGCCCAACCCTGTTCTCTCCCTGATGATGTCATATCCAGTTGGCCTCTGAGGTGAACATTCCACAACATTTTCAGCCACATTTTGTCTGTTCCTCTTTTTTTTTTACTCTCATCTCTCCCTCCTCCCTCACCCTCTCCCCTTTTCCATATCTCCCACCCTCCATCCCTCTATCCATCCCTCCTCCCTCACCCTCTCCTCTTTCCCATCTCTCCCAACACCCTCACCCCTCCCTCCCCTCCCTCCACCCTCCTCTGGTGCCGTGTTAGTGGGCAGGGTTACATAACCTGGCCTACTTCCTCACCCTCCCTTTCTCTCATCCTCTTTTTCTCTCATCCTTTCTTTCTCCTTTCTTCCCCCTCACTTCTTTCTGTCTCTGTTCCATTCTCTCTCTCTCTCAGTCTCTCTCTCTCTTTCATGTTCTCTTTCTTTCTGTTAGTCAGTCAAACTCTTTGGAGAGGACCCACACACACTTGCATGCATGCACACACACACACCACACACACACACACACACACACTCTCTCTCACACACGCACAGCCTCCTGCCAAAATAAATCTGCTGCCCCACTTTCCCAGGGTCACATACACACAGATCACTGTTTTCCTCACACACCCTCTACACTGCCTCTACATCTCTCTCTCTCCCCTCTCTCTCTCTCTCTCTCTCTCTCCCTCTCTCTCTCTCTCTCTCTCTCTATGTCTCTCTCTCCAGCTTCTTCTGTGTTCTAACTGCTTTTCGGCATGACAGTTATCAGCCTGCCTCAGTCATCTGGCACACATTAACACACCCCACACACACACACACCACACACTCACAAACACACACACACCACACCACACACACACACACACATTCACACACACATGCACCACACACACTCACTAACACCACACACACACACATCTTTTGTTTCTGTCAGGAGTCCTGTTTGACTTGATCCTTTCTTATCTGCTTATCTTTGATTAATACTGTCTAGGTCTTAATGTCTGTGTATGTGTGTGTGACCACATTTGAAGACCCTTTAATCATTTCACATCACATGTTCCTCCCATCACAAAGGTCCCGATTCACAAGCGTCTAATTCATGTCTGTGCATGCAGCTGTGTGTATGTGTGTGAAATGTTTCTGTATGTCTATGTAGGTGTGTGTGTCTGCATGTCTGTGTGTGTATTCCTTTCAACCCCACCCACCACCACCACAAACCCAAACCCCGGTATTATCCAGCTGTTGTTCCTATGGCAACCCTGTTGCTGGCGGAGACCAGCCACAGACCATGAATAGACGACTGTTAGACAGACCAACCCCGGGAGTGTGTGTGTGTGTATGAGAGTGTGTTTGAGAGAAAGAGTGTGTTCATATCATGTGCTTTCTAAGACTTTCTTCCAGCCCCAGTATATTGGGTTATGTTGACTTGATGCTGTTCTGTACTGTCGACCCAGAGATATTCCCCTCTAGACTGAGTCCCCTCCTCTCCCCTCCTCGTGTTTCTGTCTGTCTGTATTGTCTATGCCTTTCAAAACTTTTTTCGAAATAATTTTTTCAACCTTTCACATAAAGTGAAAGGAGGAGAAAGGAGCCTAAAGCAGAGTATAATAGAGTACAGTAGAGTTATCAAGTCTTCAAAAAAAAATCCAAACCTTTTTTATAAAACTTTCTTAGATTTAGTTTTCTCTAACGTTTTAAAAAGTTATTTTTGAATTTATTTAGTAAAAACTTTTTTTCAATAAGAGAAAAAGATTTCGTCGAGAGAGAATTGTGCGTTTGTGTGACTGTGTGAGTCAGCGATGTACAGCTGGCTAGTGGTGAACTAACGGTTGGCACAGCAACATCAAGAAGCAGCAGGACTGGTCAGCTGCTGCCGTCAATCAAGATCTAGCTACAGCAGGACAAATAAAACAGAAAATCTTTTCATTTTCCACTGTCAACAGACAAAACTTTATTTGGAGTTTTGGACTGAATGGATTGAGTTCCAAATACTCTTTTTAACTGTAACAGTTTGCTTTTATTTGTTTTCCCCTCAAAAGATGTTCAGACACATACACAGAAACTGGATCTCAATGATTTATCTCCCAAGCTACAATTCTCTCATAGTTGAACTATCTGCTGATTGGCTAAAGAAATCCGTTGACTTCTTAAAGTTGAAGTGTAACAAAACAATCTTTTAAATATGCATGGAATCATTAAAACACATAATTCATTCTATTCCAAACAAGGCACAGCCTGAACCAATAACATTTCCCCTTAGTGCACATGGAGGACCAATAGGAGCCCTCGGTCTTGGACTACACCTAAACGTTTCATCTCTACAAAAATGTGCTTGTCATCATGGACAGGATCCCACAGGCACACCAATCCTACATTCTAGAACTATAGTCTGTCCCCAAACTACTGCACTGTGACCTCAGAATGACAGAGAGAGGGGGGGAGACAGAGAAAGAGAGAGAGGGGGGGGGAGACAGAGAAAGAGAGAGAGGGGGGGGAGAAAGAGAGAGAGGGGACGGAGAAAGAGAGAGGGGGGGGACAGAGAAAGAGAGAGGGGGGGGGAGACAGAGAAAGAGAGAGAGGGGGGAGGAGAAATAGTTGATTTGGCAACATTTACAATTGTATTTCATGTCAATAAAGCCTTTTCTGAAGTGAGAAAGAGAGATGAAGTGCATGACAAGACAGTTTCAGAGTGTGTCATCATGTATACGTGTGTGCAAGTATGATGGCTCTGACACACTCGTGACCTAACTGGGCCAGATGCAGACACACTCAACCTAACTGGATCACGTCCATGTTTTTCAATCCTCCCTCCCTTCCTTCCTTCCTTCCTACCTCCCTCACACCCTCCCTCTACACTTCCCTCCCCTCCTCCCTTTCTTCTGTCCATGCTTCCTACACCCCCCAAACACACATGCATAGGAGACAAATGAAGGGAGCTAGGAAAGGGAGCTAGGAGAGGGAACAGAGAACAGACTGGGAACTGGGTTAAACCTGCTCCTCTGTCTCTGTGGAGACCTGGTCCCATTTCCACCACTCAGCACCTTGACTGACCTGGTCCCATTTCCACCACTCAGCAACTTGACTGACCTGGTCCCATTTCCACCACTCAGCAACTTGACTGACCTGGTCCCATTTCCACCACTCAGCACCTTGACTGACCTGGTCCCATTTCCACCACTCAGCACCTTGACTGACCTGGTCCCATTTCCACCAACACACAAGTGAGGCTTCTTTCAACCTCCTGGCTGTCAGACCCAGAGTCTCTCTGCTCATACGATCTGTCGTCTAATCCTAAAGCTTAATCTGTAATCTCAGCAAACACCATGAAAGGCCTCCATCTTTCAGGGCCAGATTATCCAGTTCTAACTCCCATTGAGAGGAGATGATGAACGACAGTTAGCCAGAAACAACCAACTCTAATCCTGTCTGTCCTAACCCAGACCCTAACCTAGTCCTGTCCTAGTCGTTAACCCGGACTCTAACCTAGTCCTGTCCTAGTCCCTAACCCAGACCCTAACCTAGTCCTGTCCTAGTCCCTAACCCAGACCCTAACCTAGTCCTGTCCTAGTCGTTAACCCGGACCCTAAACTAACCCCCAAGTCCTAGACAGACGTCTCCAGTTCAAATGATTTCCAGTTTTCAACACTGAGATGACACAGTAACAAAGCAAGGGGACTGGGGACACATTATCACATTGCACCAGTATGATAAGGGGGAGCCATTTAGGCGTTACTCCAGTATTACTAAAGGTAGGAACCCAGTTTCCCAATTAAAGGATTCCAATAACAATTCCAGACACCCAAAAGACACATCCAGTTTCTGGAACACATTTAGAATCGTTCTCTTTCGCTTTTCAACACACACACACACACACACACACACAGACACACACAGTCACACACACACACACACACACAGTCACACACACACACACACACAGTCACACACACACACACACACACACAGACACACACACACAGTCACACACACACACACACACACACACAGACACCCTGTGTCTGGCTCCTGGCTGCAGTAGCTCAGTACTCCCACAGGGTGGCGCTCTCCAGTGTGTCGGCGTTAGCCTTCAGGACGCCGGCGTGGTCGCCCCTCAGGTAGCGCCCCCCAGCCACGCGCACCGCCATCTTGTTGTAGTCGCAGAACTCAAACAGGAAGTGGATGGGCGTGGCACTGCTGGACACCACGGCAGCTTCCTCTCCAACACACCAATACTTCCCCTGGGAGTCTGGAACCAACCAATGAGAGGTGAGTACTGGGAATGGACCAATGAGAGGTAACTATCGGTCCAGTTTGCAAATACATCATGAAGACAACATTTTCCTAGCGTGGACTTAGTAGACATTAAGGAATACAGTGAACATAGCATAGAACACACACAGGTGGTGTTTATGGGAGCACTGAGCATAACACACACCCACACACTCACACACCCAGAGGTGACATACACACACACACACACACACACACCTTTCAGGGCGTAGGCTCCGTTGTGGAACTCCAGCTGGAAGACGTCGTAGGAGGCGCGGTTAGAATCCAGCGTTGCCATGCCAACCTTGCGGCACCCGATGAAGCCGTGCTCTCCGCGGAGGACAATGATTGGACGGTTTATCAGCTTCATCAGGAACTGTTCTGCGTCTCCTGGAGAGGACACACACACACACAAATGGATTGTCTTTTGTCTTACATCCCTTCCAAAAGGATCTGTTGACATCCAACAAAAGCAACAATAACAATAAAAAAATTACTATAAAAACAAAACAAAAAAAGATTTTCGGGCCGGTATCCGTGGCAACCGCGCTGACCTGCATTATCCACAGTAGCGGCCAGCTGACCGTTCTTCTTGGCGCTGATGAACTTCCCATTGGCTGCCCTCAGAGAGACACGCCCCTCTCTCCACTCCAGATCAAAATGACTGTTAGCAGACCTGAAGGACAGGGAGAGAGAAAGGGAGAATGTATCTGTATGTGTGTGTATGTGTGTGTGTATCTCTGTGTGTGTGTATGTATCTGTGTGTGTGTGTGTATATATCTGTGTGTGTGTGTGTGTCTGTGTGTGTCTGTGCGTGTGTGTGTATCTCTGTGTGTGTGTGTCTGTGTGTCTGTGCGTGTGTGTGTATCTGTGTGTGTGTGTGTGTGTGTCTCACTTGGTGGAGGCAGTGCACTGCAGTCCTCCAGTAGCTGTCAGGGTCCAGTACTTCCCTGCAGCCGTCCGGAACGCACACTTCCTGTTTTCACGACTCATCTCCAGCTGGAACACTTCCTGGTCTCCTTCCTCATCCTGATTGGCAGAGAGGTCCATGCCTGAGGAGTGGGATTGGCTTGTTAGTAGACTGATCTACAAACATCCTGCTATAAAAATTATGTTATGAAGTCATTAAAGCTATTGAATTTGACTAGATTTGACGTGAGCTGATTTAGACTAAAGTTACCATAAAACAGAGGCGAATATCGGATCAAAGGATGTGATAATCGAACGTAATCAGATGGAGAAAACATCCTCTAGTCTACACCATGTGAAGGGTTAACTAGTGTGTGTGTGTGTGTGTCCTGTGCATCACTAATGTCTTTGATGTTTAGGGGAAAAGTGGCAGATAATGCACTCAGTTAATGACAAGAGATATGGTCCTCAGAGGAGCTACACACACACACACACACACACACACACACACACACAGATCAGTCCTGGTCTAAAAGCCACACTTCCTCTAAAGTGGGTCTCCGCCCCCCCCCCCCTCACCCTTTGTCCTCTATCTCTCCTCTTCTCCAGTTTCCTCAGTCTGTCTCCGTCTATCTGTTCCTGCATCTCTGTCTCTCTGCTCCTCTCATCCCCTCTTCCCTCTCCTCTCCTCAGGGTTCTAGAACAGTGCAGTGTTCCAGAACATTGCAGAGTTCTAGACCATTGAAATGTTCCAGACCGACCCCTCTATCCCCTCTACCCCTTTTGTATCTTTCACCCTCTCATTCTGTCTCTCTATCTCTGTCTTTCTATCTATCTATCTATCTCTCTATCTACTATCTCTATCTAGCTTTCTTTGCCTCTCGCTCTCTCTTTTTCTCTCTCTACCTTGTCTGGTGTCTCATTTGAACAGCATTCTCTGAAATTAGCTGCAGTATGTTATTTTTACCCTCTCCTTCACACACACACACACACACTCACACTGAAAAGTAGACGCATACCCACACAGACATTTAACAGGGACTGGCCACAAAAGACAGATAGAATTTCTGCTGAGAAATGTTCAACACATGGGGGGGGCACAAACAGAGAGAGAGAGAGAGAGAGGGGGGGGGGGGAACTAGAGAAGGGGAGAAGGAGATACAACAGAGTGAGAAAGAGAGAAGGGGACATAGTGAGACTGAGGGGAAACAAAGAATGAGAAAAAGGAGGGAGGGAGGAGGGGAGAGAGAGGGAGGGAGGGAGGGAGCTGATGAGAACCACATGCTGCAGGGTGGGAGGAGGGGGGGAGGAGGGGGGGGACAAGTCATCAATCTGTGGAAGAAGAAAAGAGAGAGGGAGTCTCTAATCTGACCCAGTCTGAGCAGCTAATACACAAACTCACACACAGACACACACTCTCTCATACACACACACACTAATCCCCTGTGCCGCCGACTGCTCTGCTTCAGCTGTGATAACGTCACCAGTTTAACCAACTTTTCAGAAGACCATGACAAGACATTCATTTTGTTTAACTCTGAGAGCCTTACCCTGTCTCGTGGAGACGTTCTTCTCGTTCCCCGCGGTGAGCACGACCTGCGCGTGGCTGCGCTCCAGGGCGAACAGCTCGTCCTTTCCAACCCGTGCGCTCTTACCGGACTTCATGGTACCAGTGGGCCCGGAAGGCGCAAGGTACCGGCCGTTACAGTCCCGAAAAGCCACTTTTCCCGATCGAAACTCCAACATGTAACCGGTGTCTTTGTCCGGTTTACCGACCAGGCTGCCGTCGTTACGGAGGAACCGGTTATCAGAGGTCTCCAGGTGGTAGCGCTGGTCCCGGTACACGAGGGTTACCAAGGAATCCACCCCCCACGGGACGTCGCGGTCTATGGCCATTTCCTCGCGCTCGCCCGCCACACTAAGATGGGCGTACCGTTTGCGCGCAAGGCTGTACAGGTTGACCTGGGGGTGCATGGCCAGGTGCACGCTCCATATCTCTGCAGATGTTACCGTCTGAGCAAAGCAGGTGATCCGGTCCTCGCTGCCGCCCAGGTAGCGCCCGTGCGGCTCGGACTGCAGGGACCACCGCCCGTCGTCGTGCGCGATGATGACAAACCGACAGTCTGGGCCGCGCGCCTCACATTCGCCGGTTACGTTCCCGTCTTTGTCTGTTGCTAGGTACCGACCCAGGTGGGACCGGAGGAAGACAGCGTTGCCGTCCTCTCCAGTCTGCTCGAGCGTCCAAATCTGCTTCTTCTTGAGGCTCGTGGCAGAGGCGTTGATTTTAAAACCAAACGTCTCCGCTGTTAGATATTTCCCTCCGCCGTTAATGAGCCCGAGCTGGATTTGCAGCAGATCACCGGCCCCGTTAGCAGACATCTTCACCGTCCGTCCGTGTCCTGTCCAAAGAGAGAGTGAGAAAATGGTTGTGTGTGAGCGAGCGGTCCGTCGGTTTGAGATAAGGCTACCCCAGCGTATGTGCACGCGCGCGCGAATCTATGTAAGCGAGCGTATCAGAATGTTTCTGGTGTGCAGTGATGCTTGCAACTTGGCACGCGGTAACAAACTGTCCCTGCTGCGGATTCCGGACAGCCTCGCGCTGCAGCCTCACCGGGGAGGGATTTATGCCGGGGGCGGGAGTGATTTCATGAAGGGGCACGAGGACACGCCTAGCGATTTGGGAACGAAAACTGCAGTACTGTACACACACACAGAACACCACCTGCATGCAATATGACCCAAACAGTATCACAAGTCATCAGACCTGCTTTGGACAAAGTCTGTTGACACAACTACGTCCTCAGTACAATAGATAGATGTAAATAGATACACAGTAAATAGTGCTAGATAGATAGATGGATAGACTAATTGATTGGCATTGACTGCACGCATATAGACAGGCATAGAGAGAGAGAGAGAGAGTGTATCTAATTGAGGTATGATCATCTCCTATTCTGCATGGTTAGAGTCATTCAGCAGCTGACACACAAGTCATTGTCCTCAGAGAGAGAGAGAGAGAGAGAGAGAGAGAGGGAGAGAGTGACTGAAAGAAAGAAAGAGAGAGATAGAAAGAAAAAAAGAAAGAAGTACAGTAAAGTGTGTGATCCAGAATGATGGGGAGAAAGAGAGAGAGAGAAGAAGGGAGGGAGAGATGGAGAGAAAGAAAGGGTGGGGAAGGGAGAGAGAGAGAGAGAGAGGGGGGAGGGAAGCATTGTGGGTAGAGAGGCAGCCAACCAATGGCGAGACAGTTTTTTGATGAAGACAGGCACGTGGCAACAGATGTTGCCATGGAGACAGACTCATCTTGTCGTCTGCAAAAAGATGCACAGGACGCTGAAGAGGATCACAGCCCTGTCATCTCCGTCCTGACAACACCTAACCATGAGACCAAGGAGACCAGCACCACCTGGGGCCTTGGACCCTGATCATCTCTCTCTCTCTCTCTCTCTCTCTCTCTCTCTCTCTCTCTCTCTCTCTTTATATGTCTTTCTCTCTCAGCAATCGACCCTGAAGAATTGTTTTCTAGTGTTCTCTAACTCCATGAATCTAATGAGCGAAACAGCAGAGCACTCTGGGACATTGAGTGTGAAGTGAAAACATTGAAACTATGACAGCAGAACTCTGTAGGAATGTACAGAACGGGCTCGAACCACACTGACGACCCCCTTCTCTGGGCCCCTGTCCGCACACACACACGCAAAAACAGACACACACACAAGCCAGGAGTGCCCTTGTTGTAGTAGCCGCCCGTCTGCTGTAAGGTCAGAGGTCAGGGCTATAAAACAGCTCTCCACCCTGAGTCACACACACACACGCACACACACACACACACACAGCCCTGGGAGAGAGAGGGAGTGTTTTCTCAGTCATTATTAATGGAGCTCTTGACTGTCTGATCTCTGATCTAAAGAAAAAGAGGGGGAGAGAGGAAGAGAGAAGGAGAGAGAGAGGAAGAGAGAGGAGAGTGAGAGGAAGAGAGAGAGGAAGAGAGAGAGGAAGAGAGGAGAGAGAGGAAGAGAGAGAGGAAGAGAGGGAAGGGGATCAAGAGAAGGAGAGCAGTGAGAGACAGAGTGAGGGGGAGAGAGGGAGGGAGACAGACAGGGAGAAAAGGAGAGGGGGAGAGAGAGAATGCGTGGAGATGTGTGTTTTGAACGTGTGCGCTTGTTTAGAGAACCTTGTATGTGTAATGTATGTTACCTTGGAAGTGTGTAGATGTTTAGAACAAAACTAAACAAACATTTAAGGGATTGAAAAAATCCCCCTCTCTTCAACCTTAGATTGTTTTGTCTGTGTGTGCATATGTGTGTGTGCATATGTGTGTATGCATGTGTGTGTATGTGTGTATACGTAGGTGTTTATACATGTGTGTGTGCGTATACGTGTGTGTATATGTGTGTGTATATGTGTGTGTATATGTGTGTGTGTATATGTGTGTGTATATGTGTGTGTGTATATGTGTGTGTATATGTGTGTGTGTATATGTGTGTGTATATGTGTGTGTGTATATGTGTGTGTGAGGCAGGAGGGATGTCCTGTTCAGCCAGGTGCTTCTGGCCTTCATTAAAGGGACATTACGCTCTAAAATCACTCCCCCCCTCTCCCTTCCTCTTCCTGTCTCCCCCAATTCTCCTCCCCTCCGGATACAGGTGTGTGCTTATGCATCCGAGTGGCATGTTTGTGTCTTACTGAGTCTCTGGTCTTTTCTCCTTTCCAACACTGGAGCGCCCTCTGCTGGTCAGAACATGGAACAACACCCTCCCAGTCAGACAGAGACACTAGCTCCTCCTAGTGGATCCAGACCTCACCAGCCTGCTGGGAACCACTGCTGGCCTTCTGTCAGAGTTCTGTCTGAGAGAAACCAGAGAGAGAGAGAGGGAGTGAGAGAGAGAGTGAGCGGTAGAGAGAGAGAGGGAGAGAGAGAGAGAGAGAGGGAGGGCGAGAGAGAGGGCGTGAGAGGTAGAGAGAGAGAGACAGAGAGAGAGAGAGAGAGAGAGAGAGAGAGAAGGAGAGGGAGAGAGAGACAGAAGGAGAGAGAGAGAAGGAGAGAGAGGGGGAGAGAGAGAAGGAGGAAGTGGAGTAATGCTGGAATGCCCTGGGGAAGAGGTCCAGTATTGTGACACGTCTCTTCCTCTCTCTCTCTCTCTCTCTCTCTCTCTCTCTCTCTCTCTCTCTCTCTCTCTCTCTCTCTCTCTCACACACACACACACACACACACACACACATACATGCCCTGATCTGACCTTATTTAGCTAACACAAGCCAGGGGACATACCTGCAGTGTGTGTGTGTGTGTGTGTATTTGTTTAATACAGACATTCTCAGTTCTCCAAGTAGGCTTGTAGACTGCAGTCAAAACAGATTTTACACACAGGCACACACACAGACACACACAGACATTCAAATGTGATTCATTGGTCATGCCCTCTGTGTTTCTAGAGGAATGTGATGCCATAAAAGACTGTGAAAAGAATGTTTCTGTTTCTGCTGTTCTAGAAACACAGAGAGAGAGGGAGAGAAGGAGGGCGGGGGGTACATAAAGACAGACAGACAGAGAGAGAGACAGACAGACAGGAGTACATGCTGAGTTATTCCATATAAGGACACAGAGAGCTATGAGCCAGAGCAGCTCGTTTTTCTGGAAGTTTCTAAAGAGTGTGCTGTGTAAAGAGTGGTGTGTGTGTAGTGAATGTGTGTGTGTGTGATCAGGCAAAAGTCTCAAGAGTCTGTCACCACCTTCTCCTTACAACCCTCCAGTCTCTCTCTCTCTATACGTCCATCTCTCTCTCTCTCCTCCCTCTCCTGTCTTTCCTGACTCTGTAGATTCCAACCACTGCTGATGCTGTGGACTGCAGCGTAACCCTTACAGGAATTCAACACGCAACTTTGGTAACTTTGGCAACCTTGCTTAAAGGCTGGGCTGTCAAAGGTTTACCAACAGGGCTGTCCCAGAGGATGATCAAGCCTGACAGGATGTGTCACTCACACTCACACACTCACACACACACACTCATACACACACACACACACACACACACTCATTCATTCAGTCTCAGTCTTATTTCCTCTGAAGTAGTCACATGACCAGACCTGCACATTCTTCCTCCCATGTGACTTCGTCCAACTTCTCCTTATATGGATGTCAGCCAGGGATTCCCTTAAAGGGACGGCGCTCACCAGGGCTGCACCCAAACCAGGCATCAACAGTATGTGTGTGTGTGAATTTGTGGTGTGTGTGGGTTTCCATATGTGTGTGCTTGTGAGTGTGTCTTTATATACGTGTGTGTATGTGGCTCTGTGTGTGTGTGTACTGTAACGTGAGTGTGTGTGCTTGTAACTGTAGGGCCAGGTTGTTAGCTATGTTGATGACAGGGTGAACTGTTACTTAACGAACACAGCGCAACAGTGTACCGGGCTGCACAGTGTTTGTGTAGTCACTTCCTGTGTGCAGTCACTGCAGAGAGGCCGTGAGAAATGAACTTCCTGTCTCTCCTGCCGGTGTCTGTCCTGTTCCTCTGACATGCCCGTATTAGGACCTCCTAAGTGTGTGGGTGTGTGTGTGCGAGAGAGTGTGTGTGTATGAGAGAGTGTGTGTGTGTGAGAGAGAGAGTGTGTGTGTGAGAGAGAGAGTGTGTGTAAGAGAGTGCATGTGTGTGAGTTCCAAGGCTATTCAGTCTCTGATAGGTCATTCCACTCTAACAACATTCCTGGAATTAATGAATGACGATAGATACTCCTCAACCCCCCCCCCCGTGTGATAGCATAGCATAGCATAGCAGAAACCAGTCAGTTTACATTCACTGTATACCAAGCACTGCTAGCATGTGATAGCATAGCATAGCAGAAACCAGTCAGTTTACATTCACTGTATACCAAGCACTGCTAGCATGTGATAGCATAGCATAGCAGAAACCAGTCAGTTTACATTCACTGTATACCAAGCACTGCTAGCATGTGATAGCATAGCATAGCAGAAACCAGTCAGTTTACATTCACTGTATACCAAGCACTGCTAGCATGTGATAGCATAGCATAGCAGAAACCAGTCAGTTTACATTCACTGTATACCAAGCACTGCTAGCATGTGATAGCATAGCATAGCAGGCACCAACTAACACTTTGTACAGCTAACTAAAACGCCAGAGCTGGCTTGTTTACAGTCTGTGCAGTGAGTGTCTGGGCCTCTGGGATAATGAAGGCCTTGTCAGAGACTGTGACAGCTTGCTCCGTGTTGTCATGGTTACTGCGAGGTGTGTTTCAGTCCCATCCCGTACGAGTGTCTGACTCCTCTCTGGCCATCTGTGTCACGGATGCAGAAGTCTAAAAAAGGTCAACTGTCACGTCCACCGGGGTCGTGTAGACCAATCAGAGGACAGACATTTCCAAGCTCCAGCGCCCTGTCCACTGAGAGACTTCTAAGGAGTTTGGTACAGGTCACTAGAATATATATAGAACTAAACATAATACATCTTTATTCATTTTTTTTTCTTGTTAATCACTTTTTAATGAATGTGTAATGAAGGAGCACATTGTTTAAAAAGTTAGTCTCTCTGCTGTCACTTGGTGGACAGACATGTTCACTGCAGCATCCTCCTCTTCTCCTCCTCCTCTGCTCTCCACCTCCTCTCCTCCTCCTCTCCTTTCTTCCTCCTCTCCTCCTCTCCTTTCTTCCTCCTCTCCTCCTCCTCTCTCCTCTCCATCTCCTCTCCTCCTCTCCTTTCTTCCTCCTCTCCTCTCCACCTCTTCTCCTTTCTTCCTCCTCTCCTCCTCCTCTCCTCTCCTCTCCACCTCCTCTCCTCCTCTCCTTTCTTCCTGCCCTCCTCTCCTCCTCTTCTCCCTCGTCTTTCTCACCTGTTCATCACAACGTCATCATACCATCCCAATAGAACACATGGTGAAGTGCTTCACACATTGTGACGAGGAAGTACTCAGGTGTGGCGATGACTCACACGGGTGTGGTGATGTAGTACACGGGTGTGGTGATGTGATGTAGTACACGGGTGTGGAGTGTCGGCAGTTTCAGTGAGGACACAGGTAGACCTCCAGGAAGGTATCAGTTTAATCACAACAACAATGGACAGGATGTGTTGGCTCCGCAGGAACTCCAAATATAGACTCACTGGGAAACACACACCTGCCATTTACAGCTGTGTGTGTGTGTGTGGGGGGGGGAGATGCGTGTGTGTTTGGGTGCGTGTGTGTGTGTGCACACGCATATCTGTGACCTGTGTGTGTATGTCGCAGTCTTCCTCAGATTGTGTGTGTACGCGTGTAGGTGAGTGTGTGGGTGTGTGTGTGTGATTCAGCTTGTGTGACACTAATCCATGAAGTGTTACCTCACAGCAGAACTTTGAAGCCTGTCCTGTCAGTCACTAAGACTATGCTCCCTGGTTTCAGAGACTCTGACTCTGGAACTGGTCCTGTGCTGGTCCTGTTCCTGGTCCTGGTCCTGGTCCTGTACTGGTACTGGTAATAATACTGGTTCTGGTCTCTGGTATCTGGTCCTGGTCCTGTACTGGTACTGGTAATAATACTGGTGCTGGTCTCTGGTAACTGGTCCTGGTATCTGGTACTGGTGCTGGTCATATATTGATAGTTTGGAAAGTGTGGATACAAGAGCCAGAGGCAACATGGTCCCTTTCGCCTCGACACGAAGAGACATTCGATGCCTACACTGCCGTACACACACACAAACACACGCACACACTTGGTGATTGCTGTGATAGATTTACAGGCTGCAAAGAGCTGTCACCATGTAGCCTGTAAGTTCTGCCAAGGATATCGCCGTCACAGTTTGGTTTAGTGTGTGCGTGTGTGTGTCGTGTTAACGGTGTTAGCTGTGCTCTCCTGACCTGTCACCCTTCTACTCATCCAGCTGTCATCGGCGATGCGCAATCTGGCTCTGCAAGTGTGTGTGTGTATTCATTGTAAGGAATGTTACAAGTGTGTCTTAAAGTCATGTACTGTGTGTCGCTTTAGATAAAAGCGTCTGCTAAATTAATACATTATATAACTTTATCATTATGTAGGCAACTTCTATTGCATATATATTCATTATTCTCTTCTTTTTCCACTCTTCTTTTCTCTTTCCTACAGCTATATATGGTTCTTATTGAAGGGCTGGGGGTCGTTAAGTATTGTGTTTGCTACAGAGATAAGCTCTTTAGCCTAAGAGGCTGTTGCGGGGCAGGAGGGAGACCCAGGAATGTGTGTATGTTCATTGTAAGGAATGACTGATATACATACAACTCGAATATTATTACAAATTCTTAAATAAACAAATCACTTTAAGCCTGCA
Organism: Osmerus mordax; assembly: GCF_038355195.1. NCBI lineage: Eukaryota > Metazoa > Chordata > Actinopteri > Osmeriformes > Osmeridae > Osmerus > Osmerus mordax. Next base: position 13,032,117 of record NC_090070.1, on the reverse strand, counting down.
TTTGACGGAAGCGCCACTCTTTCGGTTAAGAGTCGAAAAACACTTTGATTTATCGTTTTCAAGGTAGCCGTGAATGAAACTCTGGCTAATTTGCTTTCATACAAAAGCACTGATCTCAACGACAAATCGATAATCTTTTAAAGTTTATGATTTTAGTGTAGGCCGCTTTGCCAGTCTTGCCCCGTCCCTCAGCCGGCCGAATGCGCCACTCCAAGTGGACGCGCTCGAGCCAATCAGAGCGCGCCGTGCAGAAAGTTTGCCTTTTATGGATAGGGGCTGCAGCGCGGGCGCAAATAAAACCCAGCACCTTGGCAACGCTTCATCATTCTACCACAGTCGATCTAGCAGAACGGACTACCGCCCGTATACATTCGCCTTTTGCAGTTAACACTTCCCTAAAACACAGGTAAGACCGAAAATGCGTACCGCCTTGAGTATGGATCTTAAGATCGTTTGAAAAGCTGTAGTGTTGGCGATGTGACCAGATATTGTTGATACTGTAGAGCTGGTGTTATCCATTCATTGCTTCGACACGCGTTAAAATCTTTACTGGAGCTAGAAACTACAATATGCTACTGTACTGTAGCTAACGTAATGTACAGTAATGACATTTTGCCAGTTAATTCATTCCGAGGGCTCCCTTTAAAGTCGCTACAGTAACGAATTGTATGGTTAGCTTTGGAGCTAGTTAATTTATCCTGGTTATCGAGCAGTAGGATGACGACTTGGTGATCCGTGTTACCTGTCTTTGATTTTTATGTTATAAAGGGCTTAGTAGGACGGCAGCGTTTGAGGAATTTGAATTTCAACGGCTTGTTCTTTTCGATGGCGTCTGGTTGCCATGGGTGTGTCCCGCTCGAGCTAGCATACTGGACCGGCTTGGCATAGCTGCCTGTTAGCGGCCACAAGTCTTAATGAACCGAGGTTACATCACGACCCCTCTCTACCGTACATGATCCTGCCGTTAACGTTGACCGCCGCCCTTGAATGCCTGCTAGCTAAGGGTTTAACGGCTAAAGTTAGCTGCGCACTGAACCTTTTGAAAAAATTGGTAATTATACAAGGGTTAATGCTTTACTTTTCATTAACTAGGACATTTGGGTCAGCCCGTTACCGAGAAAAGCTACACGACCGGTTCGCTAACTATACTAGTGTGGTGTTAGCGCGTAGTGTAACTTGCCCTGCGAACGGTCTCGAACCTTTTTTGTGACATTTGTGGTACCGGGACATTAGAGTTTATACATTTTTGTATAGACATCAACCGCATATTGGGCGTTGGTCTGGGACGTGGGGACGGTTATCCTTGTTTCGGATTAGGGAGTGGCCCCTCGCTGTCACAGGCGGCTGTAGAACAGCACGCGGGGTGGCAGTCACGGGCCGAGCAGCAGTTTTTACTAAGCTGGTCGAACTATTCCCATATATGGCCATGACTAGACCAAGAGAAGCTGGCTTTTGTCTTCCCGCACTGGGCATGGCCCTGGAGCTGGGCGCTGCGGCGCCATCTTGCGGACGCTCGGTGGTACAACAGCTCACTGAATAGCTTGTTCGCAATTTTAATGGTTCCACATTTTTGTTCCTGTTTGTACAGAAATGGAAGACGAGATCGCCGCCCTGGTCGTTGACAACGGCTCCGGTATGTGCAAAGCCGGTTTCGCTGGAGATGACGCTCCTCGCGCAGTGTTCCCCTCCATCGTCGGTCGCCCCAGGCATCAGGTAATCTACACATGTCAATCAAGTGTTTACCTACAATTTAGTTAACCAACAATTTTCACTCGCTCATTTCCTTTTGCCTTATTTCACTTGGCAAAATACTATGCCCATCTAAGTTTGGTATTCCTAAATGTAATTAAGTCTTTTTTTTTTTTTTTACCTACATTTTTTTTTTTACAGAAACATGCATACTGTACTTTTGTTGAATCCACTAAGCTCCCTCTCTCCTCCCCCAGGGTGTGATGGTGGGTATGGGCCAGAAGGACAGCTATGTGGGGGACGAGGCCCAGAGCAAGAGGGGTATCCTGACCCTGAAGTACCCCATCGAGCACGGCATCGTGACCAACTGGGACGACATGGAGAAGATCTGGCATCACACCTTCTACAACGAGCTCCGTGTGGCACCCGAGGAGCACCCCGTCCTGCTCACGGAGGCCCCCCTCAACCCCAAGGCCAACAGGGAGAAGATGACCCAGGTGTGGATTCAGTCTGTCTCTCTCTCTCTCTCTCTCACCCTCCCATCCATTTGGGGCAGGAAGTGAACAGGGCAAAAGGCTTATTCAGAACTGCAGCCCCCCTGAACATACCTCCTACTTTACTGTTCTTGAGTTCCTTTTTTGTTCTCGTTCGCCCTCCTTCAGGCCCTCTCTCCTCAGCCCTGCTGATCTGTCAGTCTCTCTGGAAGCTCCAGGTTTCTCTCCTCCTGTGTGCTGCCTGTCTGCATGCCGGCCCCTTGGGCCTCATCACTAAGATGATCCAGTCTTGCTTCATGTTCACTCTACTAATGACAGGACCGTTTGATGGAAACATAACAAGTGTCTCGGTGCTCCTGTTGACTGAGCGACTTGTCTCTAGTCTAGTGCATGGCTCTCTGCTGTGTGCTGTGTAGTGACCTGCTGGTGTTGCGTCACTCTTCCTCACCCCTCCTCCTCTCCTCTCCAGATCATGTTCGAGACCTTCAACACCCCCGCCATGTACGTGGCCATCCAGGCTGTGCTGTCCCTCTACGCCTCTGGTCGTACCACCGGTATCGTCATGGACTCTGGTGATGGTGTGACCCACACAGTGCCCATCTACGAGGGCTACGCCCTGCCCCACGCCATCCTGCGTCTGGATCTGGCTGGCCGTGACCTCACCGACTACCTGATGAAGATCCTGACGGAGCGTGGCTACTCCTTCACCACCACGGCCGAGCGTGAGATCGTGCGTGACATCAAGGAGAAGCTGTGCTACGTGGCGCTGGACTTCGAGCAGGAGATGAGCACCGCTGCCTCCTCCTCCTCGCTGGAGAAGAGCTACGAGCTTCCTGACGGACAGGTCATCACCATCGGCAACGAGAGGTTCCGCTGCCCCGAGGCCCTGTTCCAGCCCTCCTTCCTCGGTGAGTGTCACAGCACATCCCACGATGCACTGGGTTGTCGCTGGTCTTAGTTTGAAGGCCTCGGTTTCTGTTCTGGTGGATGTCCTGCTGGTGATGGTCTAGATGTTTATCTCTAACTCCCTCCCTCAGGTATGGAGTCCTGCGGCATCCATGAGACCACCTTCAACAGCATCATGAAGTGTGACGTCGACATCCGTAAGGACCTGTACGCCAACACCGTGCTGTCTGGAGGTACCACCATGTACCCCGGCATCGCTGACCGCATGCAGAAGGAGATCACAGCCCTGGCCCCCTCCACCATGAAGATCAAGGTGTGGACTACAGACATACTCTCTAAAAGCTTCTTTAGAACTCGCCGGCCAGCTTAATGTTCCAAGAGTTTCAATTTGTATAATTGCAATTTGTTCAGTGAAGCAGAAGTTTTTACCAGCCAAGTGCAAGATGCTGGAACAGCTAGAGCCGTAATAACTTTGTAATGGGGTTCGTCTGAGTCTACTTCAGGTCTAACGGCTGCTCTTCCTCCCGTCTCCAGATCATCGCCCCACCAGAGAGGAAGTACTCTGTCTGGATCGGAGGCTCCATCCTGGCCTCCTTGTCCACCTTCCAGCAGATGTGGATCAGCAAGCAGGAGTATGATGAGTCCGGCCCCTCCATCGTCCACAGGAAGTGCTTCTAAACAGACTGTCTCCTCCCCCCTCCCCCCCATCCTCTTACTACACGCACCGCTAGTGACCGCTTGAGCTCTGCACACACATGCACTCTTTCACACACACACACTCACACTGTCACACACTCACTCATACTCACACACACTCATACTCACACACAATGGTGTGTGCAGAGTTCCGACCCCCCCCCCCCCCCCACGCTCCGCCCCTCCCACTCTTCCATCCAAGAGGCCCGTCGTCCGGGCAACCACAGCCTGCCTGCCTCGTGTGTGCAGGGGCGAGGGCCCAGCAGGGGGCCTGTGGGAGGGAGGATCATCCCTGTATATTTGTTGTGTAGGTCGTCCCAGTTGTCTGTTCACCCACCTTATTTACCTCTGTGAAGGTTTCCTGGGCTGGGGGGGCGGGGCTTACACTCAGTCTCTCCTGGTTCCTAGTATTGCTTAATATGTAAATTATGTAATCGAGTCAAGTCGTTCGGTTTTTTTTTTTGTACTTTCAGCCTTAAGAGAAAAAAAATACTTGGTCCAGTTTTTTTGTGTTTTGTTATGCAAAAAAATAATCTTTACCTTTTGTATGAAAGTGTAAAGGTTGTCATCACCCCTCACCCCCCCGTCTGGGGAGGTGAGAGGGCTGCTGGGATACTGTCAACACCGACCAATAAGAATTCAATAAAGTGCACATGTCTATGAACTCCTGTTTCTCTCGTCACTCCTGTGGTTCAGACTTCAACCTCTGACCAAACAGAACCATCAGAGTAGCACAAGTTGCCATCTCAGAAATGACAAATATTAAATGATTAATGTGGACGATAGGATGGTGTAAAATGTTTAATGTTATTTAGGCATTTCAGTTGCAAGCACTTGGGCTGAAGTACAGCTGATTCCATCAAAACGATCAGCAAATGCAACCAATATGCTACTCTGATCACTTGTCTTGACCAGTGTGGTGTGTAACATTTCTGGAATAAATGTGTACAAAACGAGACTTGACCGTGCGCTAATGGAACGCAGCTCCAGCCAGACTTACTGTAAATACGGTATTTAAAGGGTTAACCAAGTAACTTAATGCCCCATTACCCCCAAAACAACTTTTAAATCTAAAGTGATCTCATCAATATAAACAATATTAACAGTATGATAATGGAGCTAAAATAATTGGGACAGTTACTTTGGATAAAGTGAAATTTATTTTTAGTTAAGTGGTCGTTTATCAAACATGTATGAATTGCAAAACACATTTTGGAATCAAATTTATCTCTAGAATGTTCAAAGGTAATATAGCTGGAATATAGGCAGGAAATTTGATCAATGTTTTTAATGATTATAACGTTACAGAAAAAGGTTCTGTTGTACTGACACAGTCAATGTATTTTGCAGTTTACTATATCATGTATGACTTCACATCGTGAAGTTCTTTAAAATACAGATCACATTCAACATAGGATTGCAGGTTTCCAACATCAAAACGTCCATCGATCTCATAAGTGTACACAGGTTTTCTTGGAATGAGCCAAGACAAGAAATGTCCAGGTGCGTCCTTCTCTTCAATGGCAGATTCCTTAAATGCATCCAGAAAGTCATCTAGAAGAGGAAGGCTTGTTTGGGACAGAATATAGAAACAGGGACATGCCCTCCTCGATTTTGTCTCTGAGAACAGTGGTTTCTCCTTCATGCACATCACCCGGAGGTCTTCATCCACCTCCAATATGCCATACTTAGAGGTGTCCTCGTCTTTGCACTGGTAAGACAGTACCAGATTGCTGTCCTCACTCTTTGCTTGAAGTTCACAAAACTTCTCCTTTACTTTGTTGAGGCTGAAATCTTCCTTAAAGAGAGTGTCACCTCCAATAACGACCACATGATCCTTTATCATGAAGTTCTTCACAGACAGTTGAAGGCAGGACACTGCACCAAGACGCTCTTCATTGCTTCTTGTTCCATCACTGAGGATTTTAACGTTGTGGAAATCTTTGGCCCACTCCTGAAATTTCTCTTCGTGCAGGGCATTTGTAATCACGTAAATCGTATCCACACATTCAGTGGCAGTCAACGCATTAACCCAGTATGATATCAATGAAGAGTTGCCCACAGGAAGCAATGGTTTGGAAATGCCAGACAGGTGGCTAAATCTTCCGCAGGTGCTGTTTTCGACATCTCTTTGCAACCTCGTTCCATATCCCGCGGCAAGAATGACAGCTTTCATCGTCTTAATATGATCACACATAGGGCTATATATAATATGGTCACAGACACAGTACTACAAATAATTTGTTGACAGTCTGTGTAAACTATTACTTAGTTATTCCAGCGGATCAATGTGAAGCCAGCCTCAATATTTCCTCTAAAGTGAACAACTTAACTTGAAGAAATCGTTAACGGATTCCTTAGGTGTTTACGTGTTTCACTGAAAAGAGCGGAAGTGAGTCCGTCACTTCTGATCTTCCGGTGTTCCGCTACAGCTAACTACAGCTTTTTGTTCCACGTCTCAACCAAGTAATGTCGCTGGCGAGATAGCCCCTGGAAACCATCGCCGATAGAATACTACACACATGAAACGCCCTTAAAAACGAGCATGTCTTTAAGTGGAACTTTACATGAAAACATGGACAATCAAATTGTGCAGGTTAGTTTACGGATATTTTCCAGAAACCGTACCGAATACCAAACAATAGCCTACTAGCTACATATTTACCTAGCAAGCTTTAGCTTGCACCGGCTCGCTACCCAGACTGCAGTGAGTTTTAATGAGTTGACCGTTCAATCCTAACTGATTTTAAATAATTTATTGTTTCCAATGGGTATCTCAAAGTGGCAAGATTGCAGTGAGTTAGCCGGGGGGGCGGGGGGGCGTTCTGTTGGTGCACTGAAGTCTGCTACCAGTGTAGTTCAGTGTCATCTGTCCCTATCTGGATAGAACGCTATGGTTTGTTTCTGTGTAGAGCTGTACAAACATAACGTTTACTGTTTTAGCTGCTGTCTCTGATTCTGTCTGTCTATCTGCTTGCCTGCCTGCTTGCTTGCCTGCCTCTCTACCTGCCTGTCTGTCTGTCTCCCTGCCTGTCTGTCTCCCTGCCTGTCTGTCCCCAGGAGGTGTGTGGAGAGGAGGGCGTTCCTGCCGTCTCCGTGGGCATGTCGGACTTCTCTGATGAGATCCTGCTGGGCGTGCTGAGCTACGTGCCCCTGCCTGACCTGCTACTGAGCGTGGCGCGCGTCTGCCGCAAGATGCACTCGCTCTGCCACGACAAGACCCTGCTCAGCCACGTCTGCCTGACTGAGGACTACACGGTAACACACACAGACACATAGACACATAAACACACACACACACACACACACACACACAGACAGACAGGCATACACAGACGCACACTCACTCATAGGCACACTTGGTTCTTTCGTAAATCCTGTGACCATTCACAGTGTTCCCTGCTTCCTCTTTCCTGTCCCCGGGCCCCTCCCCTTCCTCCAGGCCAGCGACGCCACCGTTTGCCAGGTGCTAAAGCAGCTGTCCAATCAGGTGCAGTCCCTCAGCCTAAACGGCTGCTATTGGCTATCCGGATCCACCATCGACCAGGTCCATCGTTGCCGGGCGGTGACTCAACTCGACCTGTCCGGTTGCCGCGTCACCACGCTCCGCCTCTCCCGCCTCCTCTCATCCCTCCCTCTCCTCCAATCACTGGCCTTCGACGTGGCTCCCGGCTTCGACTCCGCCCAGCTGAGCGCGGAGGCGCGTGATTCGCTGGGGCGTGTGCGTGCTCTGAGGCAGACGCTGCTGACTCCCAGCTACGGTGTGGTGCCCTGCTGCTGCGGCCTGCAGCGGCTGCAGCTGCGGCTGGAGATCCCCGAGGTGACCAGGGAGGGCACCAGCATGTGCTGCCAGCTCATGGTGGGGCAGAGCAGCGTCCCACACTACCAGCAGCTGCAGTGGTTCACCGCCCGCCTCGCTCCTGGGGAGGTAAGGAGGGGAGGGGAGAGGGAGGGGGGGGGGGGGGAGAGGGTGGAGAGAGGGGGGGAGAGGGGGGGAGAGGGGGGGTGTGCATGTGAGCGTGGTTGTGAGTGCTTCTGTGGCAGGATCTTGTATTCAACAGTTTTTATCTGGGCAATGTTTGTGTGTTGCATAAACATTGTGTGTGTGTACCTGTGTGTGTGTGTACCTGTGTGTGTGTGTACCTGTGTGCGTTGCAGGTGAACCAAACCCTCCTCCTGCTCTACCTGGCTGTGTTCAGCGTCCGTGTTCCGGAACACCTCCGAGTCTTCCTGGTTTCAGTTCCTGGTCTCAACCCCGCCCACTGGCCAGCCGCCGCCTCATTGGCCCAGACCTTGGGTCGCCACGGTGACCTGGAGGCCTTGCAGCTTCCTCGCTCCTGGTTGGACGCCGAGTCACTACGGAGGGCTCTCAACGGCAACGCCCCTAAGCACCTGAGTTTCAGCCGTTGCCCCGCGTTACGGCCGCAGATCGTCCGGTCGTTGCTGGAGGACGGAATCAGAGATGCGACACGATTGGTCAGCCTGAACCTCAGTGGAATAAGCCACAACCCTTACCCAGAGGGCAACGGGGCACGTGGGGAGGACGAGCTTGTTGCCGAGACGATGAACCGGCTGGTTACGGGCTGCCCCAACCTCGCACACCTCAACCTGACACACACACACTATCACCACGACAACCCTGCGGGGCTGGGCGGAGACACACACCTGTGCGCCAGCCTGGCCAGGCTCACACACCTCCGCTCGCTCTCCCTGCCTGTGTGCGCGCTGGCCGACGGCCCCCACACACACACACATGCCCCCACACACACCCTCTCCCCCTCCGCCCTGCTGTTGGGCCTCAGGAAGCCCCCCCGCGTGGGGCTCCAGAGCTACAGGCCAGACTCTGCCCCCTCCTTCCCCAGGGACGGCACCTCGGGGCTGGGCGCCCTCCTGGCCGGCTGCCCCTCCCTGGAAGTCCTGGAGGTGACGGGACCGGGGTTTGTGTCGGCGCTTCCCCGCCTGGAGGCGTGCGTGCGCGTGTGGGCGGAGCCTCGAGCATGCGCCTGGGCGAGGGTCGTTGGCGACGCCCATATCGCCGCCCTGCAGGAGTTGCCGCGGCTACGGAAGCTGACGCTGGCGGGGGTGCCGGGTGTGGCCAGGGGGGCGGGGCTGGTGCGGGTGGCCCAGCGGTGCCGGGAGCTGCAGGTGTTGTCTCTGGCCAACCTGGGCTCCTTAAAGACCATGAGCTACAGCGCCGCCCTGCTGGAAGCTCTGCAGCACTGCAGCCAGCTCCAGGAGCTCAGGTTAGCATGCACACACACAACCATACACACACAACCATACACACACCATACACAAACACACAAGGAGTGAGCAAACTATTATTTGACTTATTTTTTGTGTGTGTGTGGTTGTGTGTGTGTGCAGGCTGGAGCAGCCCTACCTCAGTGCTAATTCGGCGTTCTTCGAGGCTCTTTCCTGCTGCTCCCGGCTGCAGCGGCTCTGCCTCGTCTCACGCAACGGAACCTTCCAGCCCGACGCCGTGGCGACCTTCATGGAGCGTTGCCGTGACGTTGTCATGTGTCACATGTTCATGGGCGGAACCCTGGTGTCCTGTCGCACGCTTCAGAAGACTCTACTGGACAGGTCTGTCTGACTACCTGTCTGTCTGACTACCTGCCTGTCTGACTACCTGTCTGTCTGACTACCTGTCTGTCTGACTGTTTGACTACCTGTCTGTCTGGCTACCTGTCTGTCTGGCTACCTGTCTGTCTGACTACCTGTCTGTCTGACTGTCTGCCTGTTTATCTGTGTATATTTCTGTCTGCGTGTCACTAATATGGTTACCAGTTTGCACTCTCACTCTCTGTATGTCTCTCTTTCACTCTCACTCTCCCCCGCTTTCTACTTCTCATTCCTCTGACTTCCCTCCCTCCCTGCCTCCCTGCCTCCAGGTTCTCTTCAGAGCGCCCTGCTCTCAGTGTGGTCATCTACCCTCTGCTCCATGAAGACCTGCCATTGGTCATCAGAGAAACGCCCCTCCCCCTCTTGGATCAGGTGACCTTGTTCCAGAGTCGGGTGGCACAGACCCTGCCCCGGTCACCATGGTGATATGGCATGCCACCCCAAGACACCCTGGGAAGGAGTGTAATCACGCTAAGAGGGCGGGACTTCCGTGCCTGCGCTGTCCAATCACAATCAAAAGGGAAGGACAGGTGGGATCTCCATATAAGGAGTTTCCTGTGGTTGCTGTTTTGTGCCATAAAAGGACTGTCTTGTTCACAATGTGGGAGTCATATCACAGTATATTATTTATGATAATAAAGATGTACTTGTGATGACTCTCTGTCTGTATGGAGTATCTGACACACACACAAGTTTATCTCTTCGTCTTTCAGAAATTATCAAATTTGTTTAAAAAAGAGCTGCTGTAGTCAGGAACATGGGCAGGGTTTTGGGGGCCCTAAACAAATCATATTTTTTCAACCTTTCAAAACGTTTTTTCCACATACACTGTGAAAAGAGAGGAGAGATGAGAAGTGGGGAGATGAGAACAGCAAAGTCTAAAACAGAGTAAAGCAGAGCACAATAGAGTACAATAGAGTGGAGTCCTCATCAAGTACTCATCAATGATGCAAACTTGTTGTGCACTGTAGTTCCCAGTCTGACCAGACAAGGGCAGTATTGCTTGGTTCAGATCTCGACGAGTGACCTCTAAACCTGACAGGAAAACTAATCAATATCTTTCGGCGATCTTCTGTTGAAATCATCCTGGGATTGTTTGTTGATTTCAAGGGTTATGGAAAAATTGTAGTCTATAATAGAATATGCTTGATCATATTTGACCATACGGAATTTTCTATAGAACAGCAATGAGAAATGCGTTTAATTTCTTTAATTGTATTCCAGCTTCTCGGCTATGTACTCGTCATGTCTGCTTAGCATCCATCACTGGACAACAAGCTCAACATGCTTGCTGCTGGCTGATCTGGTGTTTACGAAGAATAAAGATGACAGAATCGCCAATTGTGGATTATCAATTTCGTTTGTCATTTTTTGCCACATAAGCCTAAATGGTTTGTGACCTTCCGGAAACCATTTTAGTTTGATATTGACTTAAGTTGAATTTACAGCTACCTTCTAGCTAAACGTCTCCTGTTAGTCTAGCTAACGTTACAAAATAATGTTCCCCTGTGTCTCTCGTTCGTGCTTGAAAAACGGAAGATGTATAGTTGATTACGGTGTCAGGTACGTTTCAGTTCCAAAGACACGGGATCTTTCGACGGTATTCACCGGTAAGGGTCTCTGCCCGTTTCAACGGGCGTCAGTTACTGACACCCAATGGAAAGGATTTGCCGTTTCGGTGTCAATGGCGAGTGATCGGAAACCGAGGGAGAATTTTGTCAACCCGGTACATCTGGACCTACCAAGATCTGTCTCCGTCCAGCCTAGCCAGGATGAAAACGAGTTACCCGAGGAACGCTTCGGCACGTTGTCCGGCGCCTTCGCCTCGAAGCGGTCATTCCGAAAGACCTCCCCGCAGCTACGGGACATGAGGTTCCGGGATGGCAGTGAGGAGGACGGAGAGAACGAAGACACGGACCCGGTGCCTTTCAGGTCTCGAACTGGAAGGAGGAACACTCCCTACTGGTACTTTCTACAGTGCAAGAAACTAATCAAGGAGAACAAGGTTAGAGAACTTCTCTCCCTCCGTCTCTATCGTGTTGAGAACTGCTCGGACAGATCCAAGCCCGTCCCAGTTCCCGCGTGCCTCTGATCTCTGTCCCCTCTCCTTCATCCTATTGGTCACCTGGTGTTTCCTACCCCGCCTAGGCCTACTTCTTGTCAATCACCTCTCCTTCTTCCATTTCTATGTCGCCCGCCCCATCTCCACCCTTATGTTTCCTTGGTAACATTGCCTCCCCTCATGTGTCTCCATGTTTACATCGTCCCCCGTGTCCCCATGGTAACGTGTCTCCGTGGTAACAGCTGAGCGAGGCCCTGGAGCTGTTCCAGGAGGACATGCTGCGGGGAGAGAGGCTGCAGCCAGAGGAATTCAACTACACGCTGCTCATAGGGGGCTGCGGACGCTCAGGCAACCTCAAACTGGCCTTCAGACTCTACAACCATGTACGCACATCCACCCTGTCTGTGTGCGTGTGTCTGTGTGTCCCTGTGTGTGCGTGTGTCTGTGTGTGCATGTGTCTGTGTGTGTGTCCCTGTGTTTGTGTGTCCCTGTGTTTGTGTGTCTGTGTGCGTGTGTCTGTGTGTCCCTGTGTGTGCATGTGTCTGTGTGTGCATGTGTCTGTGTGTGTGTCTGTGTTTGTGTGTCTGTGTGTGTTCCTGTGTGTGTGTTCCTGTGTGTATGTCCTAACTCCCCCCCCCCCCTAGATGAAGAAGCGAGGCCTGGTTCCCACGGACGCCACCTACACCGCCTTGTTCAATGCCTGTGCCGAGTCGCCGTGGAAACAGTCAGGGTTGCAACAGGCGCTGCGATTGGAACAGGAGCTGCGCCGGAAGAACCACACCCTGAATGACATCACCTTCCACGCCCTCCTGAAGACCCACGCCCTGACCAATCATCTCCGCGCCTGCCTGCACACACTCAGGGTACACGTGTGTGTGTTGATGTAGATGATCTGGCTGTCCTGCCTGTTGTGTTGAAGCTATTCACAGTGAGGCTGATCCTAGCCTTTTTTAATAAAGTGTATTTAGGTGAGTCAGGTGGCTGAGCGGTGAGGGAATCGGGCTAGTAATCCGAAGGTTGCCAGTTCGATTCCCGGTCATGCCAACTGACGTTGTGTCCTTGGGCAAGGCACTTCACCCTACTTGCCTCAGGGGAATGTCCCTGTACTTACTGTAAGTCGCTCTGGATAAGAGCGTCTGCTAAATGACTAAATGTAATTTAAAATTGTGTGTAGGAGATCCTCCAGAGTGGCCATGCCGTCACCCAGGAGACGTTCCACTACCTGCTAATGGGGTGTGTGAGAGACAGGGAGGCAGGATTCAGACTGGCTCTGCAGGTACAACACACCTGAGTGGACTGGCCTTCACTTCACCCAACATTTGACTGACTGGGATACATTTAATATGTGTGTGTGTGAGATCTGCTCTATCCCACTTAGTACTGCTAGTTTATGTACCCTTAGTATAGTTAGTCCACATATTTAAATTTTAGGTATATGTTTATTGTATGCACCTTCCTGCCAAAGCAAATTCCTTGTCTGTGCAAACTTTCATGGCGAATAAATCCCATTCTGATTCTGATTCTGTGTGTCAGGTGTGGCGTCAGATGTTGAGGATGGGGCTCCGCCCTGACCTTAAGAACTACAACCTGCTGCTCCGGGCCGCAAGGGATTGTGGGATAGGTGACACTGCGCTGGCCTCAGCCTTGCTGCTGACCCCAGAGAAGGGGGGGAGGCAGGGGGGCCAGAGGGGGTCGAAGGTCAAGCGGGGTTCTGGGGGCAGAGCTCCGCTGGACGTTGACTTGCTGGAGGCCCAGCTGTTTACACCGTCCGGTGGCCATGACGACGACCCCGGTTGCCACAGCAACCCAGGCATTCATGCCGCGATCCCCGCAGTAACGGTGAGAGGGGAAGACGCTGGGGGCTCCACCCTCCTCGTACCAGGAAGAGACGACCAAGAGGCCCCCATTGGCTCACTAGCCTGTCAGTCAGTGGACAGTGCCCGCCCTCCCAACCTGCTGGACCTATGGGTAACCAACACGGGTGTGGTTTCCTTGGGAACGGTTACAGGAGCTTCTGATAGGCTAGCTCTTGTGGGCGGGGCTGAAGGTGTCCTTGAAAAGATGGCCACAGATGGGTGCCGACCCGACGTCAAAACCCTCTCTCTATTGGCTGACACCATGGAGCCGGGGAGCCAATCACTGCTGAGCCTGTTGCAGGTTGCCAAGCAACACAAGGTGAAGCTGGATGTGGCGTTCTTCAACAGCCTCGTTCGGAGGGCTGCTAGAGCAGGAGATCTGGACGGAGCCAAGGTACACACACACATACACACATATACATACATACACACACAGACCTGAAAACACACAAGTCCATTATGTGAGCCTAATGTGTGTGTGTGTGTGCTGGCAGGAGATGGTGTGTGTGATGACCCAGAAAGGTATATGTGCTGACATGCAGACCTACGGTGGTCTCGCTCTGGGCTGTGTGCAGAAGAAGGATGGACTGCAGCTTCTGAAAGACATGGAGGTGAGACACACACACACACACATATATACACACTCACACACACACACTAGGTAGACCCAATCAGGTTGTCTTTTCTTAATCGATGACTGTGCTTCCTGTAGGAGGCGGGGCTGAAGCCGAGCGTGCATGTGTTCTCCGCTCTGATTGGCCGCGCTGCTCGGAGGCTTAACTTCCTGTACCTGAAGGAAGTGATTAAGAGCATGAAACACCTGGACGTCCCACCCAACGATGTCATCATCAAGCAGCTGGAGCTCGCTGCTCAATACCCACCTGGTTACGACCAGGTAAGTGTGTGTGTGGGTGTGTGTGTGTTTAGAGTCAAAGTTGAAGTGTGTGTATGTGTGTTGTTTCCTCATTATCTTTCTAAATGTTCTCTCTCTCTCCCCCTCCCTCCCTCTCTTTCCCCCTCCCTCCTCTCTCTCTCCACCTCCCTCTTTCTCTCCCCCTCCCTCCCTCTCTCTCCCCCTCCCTCTCTCTCTCTCTCTCTCTCCCCCTCTCTCTACCCTCCCTCTCTCTTCCTCTCTACCTCGTTCTCAGTATAAATCCAGGAACAACTATTTGAACCAGATCGACGGTTTCCGTGGTTACTACCAGCAGTGGCTGAGTTCCATGCCGGCTCAGGAAACTCCGTCCAGACCCTGGGGGCGAGAACAGCAGCCCTAATAGACCACTGAACATACCCCAGCCATCTTCTCAGAGCAGCACACAGACTGCTCTGGTATGCAGTGAGAAATCGGAAGTGAAAAAAATTATCTCTTAACTGTAGTTTGAAAAACTGGTGGCAATTATTCTTATTTTTCGTAACTCAGTTTCTCAAATCAGTTTACTACAATCAGTTTCTCAAATGTAAGATACATCTAAATGACTAAATGTAAAATGTAAATCTACAATCTCACTCCATACTCTGGCTGCACTGCAGGGGCAATGTTGTGCTTTGGCTCGGATTCCTTCAGTCAAGTCAAATAACTGCGTACGTGTGTATGTATAGCGTACTTTGCATTGGAATAATAATTAAAAGTTTTTGAAATATTGAGTACTCGATTGCTTGACAAAAAAAAATTGTTTAGCCTCTAAACATCGAAGACCCTTCTTGAAGGCGCACTTTTAAATAGCTAGGAGATGTCACAACCAATCAGTGAACAGGGAAGGCGTTGCTCTGTGTCCATATCAAAGAAACTAGCGAGCGTGCCACGGTAGTCCCGGTGTGATCCTTTTTCAGATTGCGTTGTTATAGCTAGCTCGCACCCAATCTCTAACCGACACAAACTATCCTCATCCGAAATATGGACGGCCGTGGCTACGGTTCAGGTATGTACTATACGAACATGCATTCATGTAGCTAACCTCAGCGACTATGATTTAACCCAGGAGAGCTTATACCTAACCAGACCGTCTTGTTAAAATGGAGTCGTCTGCTAGCAAACCATCTCTATTGGTATGTAGAATTAGCAAGCTCATTTTGGCCAACGAGATAACTAATAAAATGGCTGCCTTGTCGTTTGCACTAATGACCTACATCATCAGCTATCGCAGTAGCATAGTTAAATCAATCACGTTATTCACCGGGTGTAACTCACGAACAATGTCTGTTAACGTTATTAGCACGTCTTCGCTACCTAGCTAAGTAGCCAGTAGTAGCAAAAGTAGCTAGCTAGCCTTACTGGGTATCCTTTGTTAGCCTACTAGCATAGCCTAGATCGCTAGCTCTAGCTAGCTGACTGTTCATTACTAGCCAAGAGTTGGCTTATTTCATCGCATCAGTATGCATCTGGCACCTTTCTTTAAACGGCCTTTCTTACAGGAGGATACTCCAGCTGGGGTGGAGGCGGCGGCGGAGGAGGTGCACAGTCAGGAAACAGAGGTAATTAAGTTTGAACACAGCTAAGATCTGGACTAGCCACACCGCTAATCGCGGTATATGGCTGGTGAGCTAGCTAGCCGTGACCCACCCAGGACATTGTGTACATAATGTGTTATATGTAAGCGGCTCCATCAACTTGAAAAGCTTTTTCATTGCTGACGTATTTTGTGGCCGACTCCCAGACCTGTAAATGTTTTTAAAGTTTTATGATTTTATTTTGCTCCACCGACTTATTCTGTTATTACATTATTTGTAGTTGTTGCGACGATGTATTGACTTAGTGCTGTAGTGATTTTACATCTCTGAGCCTTTCCCGGCTAAATAAAGGTGAAATACAATAAATTGTTAATTGTTGGAAAATACAACAATTTAGCCTTAGTTTAGACATGTTATCCCGGTGTAAGATTGATTCGATTTCCCCCCATCTTTCCTTGCAGGCTCGGGCAGTTTTGACCTATA
The DNA here is from genome assembly GCF_038355195.1 of Osmerus mordax. Classification (NCBI taxonomy): domain Eukaryota; kingdom Metazoa; phylum Chordata; class Actinopteri; order Osmeriformes; family Osmeridae; genus Osmerus; species Osmerus mordax. The sequence continues at coordinate 13,015,858 of NC_090070.1, read as the reverse complement.
TGGAGGTGGAGGAGGAGGTGGTGGAGGAGGCGGTGGAGGAGGCTACAAGGAGCCCATGTCGGGGCTGGGGGGCTACGGAGGGGGCTACGGGGGTGGGGGTGGTGGGGGTGGGGGGCACATGAAGCGAGGGCTCTCTGGGAGCTCCCTGCTGTCGTCTACAGGGACCAGCGCGGACGCGGTCATCGCCAAGATCAACCAGCGCCTGGACATGCTGACCCAGCTGGAGGGGGGCATGAAGGGAGGGGGGCGCAGCGACAGGTAAAACACACACACAGAGCCTACAGCCCTGTATGGTTAACCCCTCCAGATCAGTACCTCACTTCACCCCTAGGGACAACTCTCCCCCTTTCCCTCCTTTATCTTCTTTCTCTCTTCACCTGAAGTCTCAGCCCACTGACCCTCTTCCCCCCCTCCTCCCTCCACCTAAACTTCCCTCTATCCATCCACCCCTCCCTTATTCCCCCTCCTTATACCTCGCTCCTTCTCATATCCCTCCTTTATCCATCCAACCAGTCGGTATTGATACGCACTAGAGAGAATATAGTGGTGTGGTTAAAATATTCTGGAGGGGTGCTCGGGATCCCTGACCAGCTGGGTGCTTAGAGGAAGCAGCAGGAAGAGGCATCATAACGGACAGAGAAGATATCCTGGTTAGCGCTAGCTGATATCCTGGCTAGTGCTAGCTGATATCCTGGATAGCGCTAGCTGAATTCCTGGCTAGCGCTAGCTGATATCCTGGCCAGCGCTAGCTGATATCCTGGCTAGCGCTAGCTGATATCCTGGCTAGTGCTAGCTGTTGGTGTCGGTGGTGTCTGACTGTATACAGCAACGGCGGGGGGGGGGGGTGTATAATAATTGATTAGTTGATACCATGGCAACAAGGGTGTGGTTGGGATACCATGGGAACAAGGGTGGGGTTGGGTGGGGTCTTTGTTTTGGCTCTGGAGCTGAACCTTTAGTTTGTCACACACACACAGCCCCCCCAACCAGAGTCAGGGTTCTCTAGGTAGTTGAAGCCAGGGTGGGTGGGTGTAGCTCAGTGGTGGAGCAGAATGCAGATCAACTGCTACGTGTAAACCATTCCATCCCATCTGCTGAACAGTTCCCCTTGTGGATACCTGGAGGCGTGAACTGCTGACATGCCCCTACAGTAGATCTCTCTTTCCTGCAGTAGATCTCTCTCCTCCCCTGCAGTAGATCTCTATGTGAAGGGTCTCTCTCCACATCTCTTTTCCTCTTTTTTTATTTGTTTTTATTTACCCACTGTCTATTTCTCTCATCCTCCACACGGTAACTCTCTCTCTCTGGGCGGTCGATTTGATTGGCTGGGAGGGATTACTGTCAACTCTACCCTCCCCACCCCCCCCCCCACACACACACACCTTTTACTTTAATTAGATCGACAGGGTGCCCCACCCCCTGCCCTCCCCCCCAGTATGATGCAATGGTAACCACCCTCCTCAGAGAGGAGAGGATTTCTATTGGACAAAGCTCTTGTCTGTCTCTCTGTGACCTACCGTTCTCCACCAAATCTGTCTGTCCCACCCCTCTGTAAAGGCCCAGTCCCTGTTGGGGGGAGGGGGGGGGGTGAGAGTAACTATCGAGGGTAAATAATTTCATTTCCCATCATCCCTCACCAGGGTTGGATCCCAAGTAGGGGAGGGGCACAAGTGTTAAGCACTGTGATTGGTCGATGACACCAGGACTGTCACGCACGTATTGGTCCAAGTTAACAACCTCATCGTGATACGCATGAGAGAAACTAGGCTTGAAGAGAGGGAGGGGGGAGGAGGAGGTGGAGGTAGTTCCCTCCCTCCCTCCCTCACCCTCTTTCCTCTGCTCCCTCCATCCATCCGCAGGTTTGACCAGTTCGAGTCCTTCGACTCGCGCCCGTCCTCCCTCGCCTCCCGCGATCTCTACGCCCGCTCCGGTAACTACGGTTACGGCGACGGGAGGGGCGGCGACATGCTGAGCCCGCGAGGGGGGTCCGGCTTTGGAGGAGGAGGAGGAGGAGTCGGGGGCGGAGTCGGTCTGGGGGGAGGCGGCTTCGACAGCCCCTCCCCTTCCTCTTACGGGGTCGCTAAAATGCGACAGGCCATGAGAGACTCCCCCTTCTCCAGCAGTCTGGGAGGAGGAGGAGGAGGAGCGGGGGGGTGGGCAGGAGCAGGCCGACGCTCCCCCAGGAGGGGAGGAGGTCCTGGGGGCCCTGGAGGCCGAGGAGGAGGAGGAGGAGGGGGAGGGTTTGGAGGCCGCAGGTCCGACCCGACTCCCATGGGAGGTGGAGGCCGGGGAGGAGGTCACTCCCACCCTCACGGCCTCTCCCCGGGGGGCCGAGGGAAGCTCCCGTCACTCCTGTCCCACCGGATGTACTCCGAGGGCGGGGCGGCCCACCACCAGGGGCCCCCCGGCCCGCAACATGACTTCCCAGGGAGGCACTTTGGAGGGGGGCCCAGGGCCGGGCGCCAGCGTGGCCGGAAGAGACCCCTCAACCGAGTAAGTACCCCCACCCCCCCACCCCCGGTGGTGCGTGGTCACAGCCCTGGACAAGACCTATGGCCTGTCTGCCGATAATGACCCCTGACCTATGGCCTGTCTGCCGATAATGACCCCTGACCTACGGCCTGTCTGACCATTACGTCACCATAATGCAACGCCCCCTCCTCCCCTCGGCCAGCTGAGTTCACATGCTTCAGGGCCACATCCTGAATGAGCCCCAAGCCCCCTTCACCAACACAGTGTTCTGCCTATTTTAATCGACTTTTTATCCGTTTAATTTGGGTTCTTGTTGATTTTGTGTCCCGAACACCTGCCGGCCCACCCCTTACCATCCCCACACAGTCAAAGCTAACGCTAATGCTACACGGGCTGATGGTAATTTTACAAGGTCTAATGCTAACGCTACGAGGGCCGATGCCGACAAAGGCTAATGCTAATTTTACATGGTCTAATGCTAACGCTACGATGGCTAATGGTTACAGCGCTACAAAGGGGAAGTCCTTAAGGGAGATATTTCTGCTAAATGGGCATTCTGTGTTTTAGCTCAGTGGGTGGTCTGATGTCTGCAGTGATGCTGGGAGGCCCAGTGACAGCAGAGGGCCAGTGATGGTTACATGGTTTAAGCATCTTCAGGACATGTGTCAATCAATCCCAAACCTCTAAAGGGGAAGAACGAAACAGCACTGCCGTGATCGCATCCAGTGTGTGTTGAGTGGAGATACAGTGTGTGTGTGTGTTGAGATGGTGTGTCTAGAGTGGAGAAATGGTTTGTGTGTTTAGTGGGGATGGTGTGTGTGTGTGTGGAACGGAGGGGTAATGGTGTGTGTGTTTAGAGTTGTCTGTTGAACTGTTTATTGCATCTGTGTGTAAGATTGTGGAGTCTTCTGTCTGTAGTGCATGTGTTTAATGTGTGTGTGTGTGTGTGTGTGTGTATGCTCCCTAGGTGTTTGCCTATGTTAGAAAGGGGTGGTGTAGGCACAATACTAGGAGTGTGTGTTTAAATAGTGTGTGTGTGTGTGTGTGTGTGTGTGTAGATGCTAGGTGTTTGTGTGTGGGGTGAGTGATGATGATGATGGCCTGTGTGAGGGAGTGTGTGTAGATGCTTGGTGAGTGTGTGTGTGTGTGTACGTTGGTAGTGTGTGTTGATGGTGTGTCCATCCCCCAGCAACAACAACAACAACAACATCCACCACCACCACCACCACCACAGCAGCAGCAGACTCGGCCACAGCGCGACGGGCAGAAGAAACGCAAGCAGACTCTGACAGCTGCAGACGAACCAGAGTCCAAGATGAACAAGACCGAGGCTGCAGGGCCTGACCCCAGCCATGGTACACACGCATGCACATGCGCACACACACACACACACACACATGCATGTCCACCCTGAGCTTGGGTCTAAACTGCTCGTCTGATCTGCAGAAGCTGCCTCGAACAACGGAGACACCAAGGAGATCAAGACCCCATCTGCTGTGAGTACAGAGCCAGCTACTGCTGGGGGGGAGCGGGGGTCCTGGGGGAGGGTGAGTGGGGGTGTGAGTCGGAGGGGGGGGGGTGAGTGGGGGTGTGAGTCGGAGGGGGGGTCCTGGGGGGGGGGGGGTGAGTGGGGATGAGTCGGGGGGGGGGGGTGAGTGGGGATGAGTCGGGGGGGGGGGGGTGAGTGGGGATGAGTCGGGGGGGGGGTGAGTGGGGATGAGTCGGAGGGGGGGTCCTGGGGGGGTGTGAGTGGTGACTAACACTACTGTGTTTCTACAGGAAGCCAGAGCCCCTGCAGATGGAGACAAAGGTACTGATCTACACTCCCTCCATCGTTCCTCTCTCTCTCCCCTCTCTCTCTCTGTCTCTTACTCTGGGTGTCTCTCTGTCTCTTACTCTGGATGTCTCTCTCCCCTCTCTCTCTCTGTCTCTTACTCTGGGTGTTTCTCTGTCTCTTACTCTGGGTGTCTCTCTCCCCTCCAGCCCTCAGCATGCAGGAGGAGATCTCCCAGATGAAGAAGAAGCTGCAGTCCACGCCCCCTGCTCAGGCCACGCCCCCTGCCCAGGCCACGCCCCCTGCCCAGGACAAGACCCCCAAGCTCAGGAAGAGGAGGGGCTTCCTGGAAAGGTCAGGGGTCAAGCTTAACACTCAGAGGTCAGGATCACCCCGCCCCACCTCCTCCTGCTCTCTTCCTCTCTCCTGCTCTGTCCTCGTACCACTCCAACTTCCCTCTACCCACCTCACCTCCCAACTTGCCAGGCTCTGATTGGCCGTGCTCCCAGTGACACTGTGTGTGATTGGTTGCAGGGTGATGTTCGCGTGTTCGGTGTGTAAGTTCCGCTCCTTCTACAAGGAGGACATGGCTGCCCATCTAGAGAGCCGCTTCCACAAGGAGCACTTCAAGTTCCTGTCCAACCAGCTGACCAAGCCCACCACAGACTTCCTACAGGTACACACAGAGACACACACACGCACAGGTACCATGCCGACCTGCTCGCTCTCTGTAACGTATGTGTGTGTGTGTGAGACAGGAGTACCTCATGAACAAGTACCAGAAGACTGAGCAGAGGACCAGTCAGATGGAGAACCACAGTGCTGCAGTGTGTCAGGTGTACCGGGAGCAGGACCTCACCAGGGGTACGTACAGGGAACCCTCCTGCTAGGCATGGAGGCACACACACACGTTGACATCATTGACATGTCAACGTGTGTGTGTGTGTGTGTGTGTGAATAACCCTTCTCTCCTTCAGAGCTAGGCATGGAGGTGTGTGTGTGTGTGTGTGTGTGTGAATAACCCTTCTCTCCTGCAGAGCTAGGTATGGAGCACTTCATGAGGAAAGTGGAGGCGGCCCACTGTGCAGCCTGTGATCTGTTCATCCCTATGCAGCACCACCTCATCCAAAAACACCTCAAGTCCCCCGACCACAACTACAACCGCAAGGTACACACTCACACGCTCACACACTCACCATCACACACGCCACACGTTGAGTGCGTTTGGTTGGAGTATGTGTTGTGACCCCCCTTGTGGTGTGACCTCTGACCCCAGGGCATGATGGAGCAGTCCAAGAGAGCCAGTCTGTCTGTGGCCCGCAGCATCCTAAACCACAAGGTCATCGGCAAGAAGCTGGAGAGCTACCTCAAGGTACACACACCATACACACACACACACACACGTCTCTAACAAGCTGGAGAGCTGCCTACCTCAAGGTACACACTCGCTCAGTCCTCTCTCTTCTCCTGCAGGGTGAGAACCCTTTCACCGGTAACCACGACGACCAGGACCCCGAGGACTCCATGGCGATGGAGGTGGCCGAGGCGGAGCTGACTAATGAGATGCAGTCGGAGACCGAGACAGGAGTGGAAGGGGCGGGGCCAGAGGGGGCGGGTTTGGAGGGAGAGGGGCCAGATACAGAGGAGGTGGGGCCAGATTTGGAAGGGGCGGGGCCAGAGGCGGGACAGACTGCCGCTGAAGCTGATGGGAACAAGGAAGAGAAGATGGAGGAAGAAGAGGGAGTGGAGGTGGCCGAAGGAGGAGAGGAGGTGGAGGAGGAGAAGAGACCTGAGGAGCAGCGAGGAGAGGGGGAGGAGGTGGAGGAGGAGAAGAGACCTGAGGAGCAGCGAGGAGAGGAGGAGGAGAAGAGACCTGAGGAGCAGCGAGGAGGGGTAGAGGGTGAGGAGAAGAGACCTGAGGAGCAGCGAGGAGAAGGAGAGGGGGAGGCAGGACTGGAAGATGAGGAGGAGGAAGGGTTTGAAGTTGGGGATGAGGAGGCGTTCTTGGTTGATGAGGAGATAGATGAAGGAGTAGAAGGAGAGGTAGAGGGAGGAAGAGATGATGGAGAGGAGGAAGGGATTGAGGCAGTTCTGGGGGATGAGGAGGAGGAGGAGTTGTTGCAGGAGGAAGATTCCAACGGAGTTGTAGTCATAGAGTAGCCCTCCTCCCAACCTCACTCTGGACCAATCACAGCCCCCCTGCCCAACCCCAGTTCACGCAACAGCCAATCAGATTAATTCATAAACATCGCACCTCCCCACCCCTTCTCTCCAAAACTCTCTCAAACACAACCCTCTAACAGTAAACGGTTATACATGCCTAGTTTTTTGTGTGTTTCTGAGTTCATGTTGTGCCTTTGTGGTAGTCTGGGCAGGGGGAGGGCTGCTTGGCCGTGTACATTATAATGACACAACAGCAACACTCAGTTGACGGGACTGAATTATGATGTTTTGTGTTTTCTGTTTTGGGGGTTTATTGACTTTGTCTTTTTTTTTTAAAGTGCTTGTGTTTTTGTTTTCCTTTTTTGGGTTGATTGAAATAAACATTTATAACTCCTTTATAACAGTTTATTGTTGGCTTGGTTTGTTTGCTTCAAGTTTTCGGCATGGAACATGTCTTATTCAGAGGTGGTTCTAGAGCAGGCCAAGCTGGGGCCAGTTGTACTGCTAGATCGCTGCCTCCTGTCGGACTCAAACATGCCTCCAAAGAGAGGGTGGTGAATGTCGCCCTCTCGTGGACTAATGCTGCAGTATCTAGTATACTAGGTCTAGTAAAATCAATCTTTACCCTGAGCCCGTTCAAAACCTTTTTTTTATGTTTATACCTGCAAAGTCCAGAAACAGTCCTGAGTAGTTTTCCATCAATTAATAAAACGTTTGGATTTTATTGGTTATTCAAAAAGGTATTGATAACTTTGTTTCTTACATTAAAACCACCTAAATATGAACACTGAATGAAACTTCCAGATGTACCAGAAATACCAAAGTGTTACATTTGATACAGAAATTGCCTAATTGAACTCAGTGTATCCTAATACAAAGGAAAATAATAGTAGAAAATAATGGTTGAGGAAAAGCAAAAAGTTGCACTGTGTGAATGTATACATTTCTTTTTGTTTAGTTTTTAATATAACGTGGAAGGTTTTCATAGCGAGAGGTGACATTCGACGAACCGACGTTCAACTGCCCTGCGTCTTACGTCATCGACGTCAAACGGGGCTGTTTGTTCTGGATTCAGGGTGAGGAAGATCTGCGCGCGCTGACATCTGAAGAGGAAGGTAATCAAAGGCGTTTTGGGGTCACTTTGTGGCGATATTGGTACGGCAGGCGAAAACATACAAACCCGGGAGTCTGGTAAAACTATTGGAACCGGTCTCGGTGACGTATTTCACCTGCTGTCAGCAAGCTGTGGCATCGAGGCACGAGCTGTCTCTTCGCAGGCCTGTCACCGGTGCGGACGCACGGGAAGATTCTCTACGTTGTCTTTACGTTGTCTAGCTTTGAGTCCACTGCACACGGTGTACGTTTTTTTTGTATGTGCCTTTATGATGAAGTAAGGGGCATTTTAAGGAGCAGCGGGCACTCCCTGTTGTCACTGCGCATGCTAGTCGCGGGACGGCAGCAGGCTAGTCGCTAACTAGCTAGGCTGTTTGTTTGTAGCCTCGTAGGCCGTATTCGTGACAGACTTAACGCATTTTCTGGTACGTAGCTTACGCAGTACGGCGCTCAAAGCACGTGTGAAATACGACGTAGGTCTCAGAATAACGGCATTGTCCAAGTTAGTATTCCTAAAGAGTGTTTACGTACGTAGCTGTCAGTGTTTTTGCTGACACAGCTAACCTAGATAGCGGTTGTGTCGCTGCCATGGTGCCATTCAATAAACATTCCCCCAACCATAATAAAATACACACTCCTTTTTCAAAAACATTGCGTTCTGTCTGGTATAGCGCCGTTTTGACTGTTAACTCGGCATATTGGGTCAAAATCCAGGACACTGGTATTCCTTCTCGTTTCTAAGCCGTATTAACTCCATGGGGTGTCTTTTAATTAGCTTAGAAAACACTGAAGCTAGAATGTCAGTTTTGGAGATAGCGACGCGCTTTCCAGTCTTGTGACTCGTTTTGTTGACACAGTGCCTTGCATGTTTTTGTTCATTCTTGGCAACACGCAGTCATCAATAGTTTTGTGTTTCTCTGGCGAGTGTGTGTTAGACTCGTGAGTGTGTACGATAAGTTCTTTGAGCGTTTTAATCAGAACGTCTCTTTCTCCTCCCTCTCTCTCCCAACCCTCAACTCTCTCTCCCTCCTCTGTAATATCTCCAAGCTTTCTCAAGGGAATTTCTACTGTGTCAGGTAACATCCATTCCCCAATCTCTCAATCCAAGACCAAGCCCAGCTTGCCCATCATCAGCCCTGACTACCTCCAGCAGAGATGCCCCTTCCCCATGACTAGACGCAGGTTAACTAACTGCAGGCAGAGATGTAAGTCCCCTTTAACAGACGTCACACAAACACATGCAGCCTCACAGATGGAGAGGGAGAAAGGGGGAGAGGAAGGGGGAGACAAGGAGGTGTTTATAAACGATGTAAGGACTAATACAACATCTCAACATACTCTAGTCATGAGGAGGAGGAGGTAGATGATGATGATGAGGAGGGCAGTGATGAGGATGATGATGATGCTGATCTTCCTCCCCAGAGAGCCCAGTGAGAGGTATGATGGCCTGAAGGTGACCCCCCCCCCCCCCCCCCCCCCCCCCCAGGGTCGTACCGTCTGACTGGGACTCCCCCCTCCCCTTCCTCCTGCTCCTGCTGTTGCTATGGGAGACGGCCTGGAGGCGGGCAGCAGCCAGGGTCTGCCCCTGGCCCCGCCCCCCCTCTACTTCAACCACCCCCCTCCCGAGACATGGAACCCTTCGAGACCCAAACGGCAGACCAATCAGCTACAGGTATGGGGGTGGTTTGGGGGACCAATTGGCTTCTGGTGGTGTGTTGTCCAGTGGTCCAGTGTTGCCAGGTGGGACATGATCCAGTGTTGCTAGGTGATTCTGTGTCTGTGTTGCAGTACCTCCTGAAGGTGCTGTTGAAGACCCTGTGGAAGCACCAGTTTGCTTGGCCCTTCCAGGCTCCCGTAGACGCCATCAGACTCAACCTGCCTGTAAGTACTGTGTGTGTGTGTGTGCGTGTGTACGTACTGTGTGTGTGCGTGTGTACGTACTGTGTGTGTGCGTTTCTCAAGCTTCCTTCCTTGTCTCCACCCCCCCCCCTCCCTCCCCATGTCCCACGACCCCCCCCCCTCCCAGGACTACTATAAAATCATCAAGCAGCCCATGGACCTGGGCACCATCAAGAAGCGTCTGGAGAACAGCTACTACTGGAACGCCCAGGAGTGCATCCAGGACTTCAACACCATGTTCACCAACTGCTACATCTACAACAAGGTACACACATACACATACGTACACACCATTTCCAGAGTGTTTTCAGGCTTTCAACCCGCTGTGTGTGTGTGTGCGTGTGTGTGTGCAGCCCGGGGATGACATCGTGCTGATGGCGGAGGCTCTGGAGAAGATGTTCCTGCAGAAGATCACAGAGATGCCCCAGGAGGAGACGGAGATCGCCGTGGTTACCAAGGGTCGCCGCGGCAGCCGGCGAGACTCAGGTGTGGGTTTATGGGATGGAGACCTCACCATACACGCTGTCTCAGAGCCACCAACACGGTTCCTAACTCTCTCTACTCTCCTCCTCTCTGTTTCTTCTCTCTATTTCCTTACCTATCCCTCTCTCTATCTCTCCCCCCCTTACCTATCTCTCTCTATCTCTCCCCCCCTTACCTATCCCTCTCTATTTTCCCCCCTTACCTATCCTTCTCTCCTCCTCCCCTTACCTATCCCTCTCTCTATCTCTCCCCCCCATACCTATCCCTCTCTCCTCCTCCTCCCCTTACCTATCCATCTCTCCTCCTCCCTTTACCTATCCCTCTCTCTATCTCTCCCCCCCTTACCTATCCCTCTCTCGTCCTCCTCCCCTTACCTATCCCTCTCTCGTCCTCCTCCCCCCCTCCCAGGTCTCATCTCCAAATCAGACTCAGGCCAAGACTCCTCCTCCCCCTCCACCACCCCACACTCCCGTCCTCCCCCCCTCTCCCTTTCCTTCCAGGGCCCCCCCACTCTTCCCCTGGCCATGCCACCCCAGTCCACCCTCCTCCCCCGTGTCCCCCCCACCACGCCCTCCCACGCCCCCCAGCTCGGCCCCCCCTTCCCCCTCAGCTCTCTGGACCCCCTGGGCCATGGCCTGACCGCCGTGCCCCCCCACCCTGGCCTCCACCCTGGGGCACCCCTTCACAGTACCGCACCCCCCGCCAAGGTGAGTCCCCCTGGGAGGAGTGGTGGGGGGGAAGGGGGCAGAAGGGTGGAGAATGGAGGGATGAGATGGGGCAGAGAAGGGAGAAGGGCTTAGTAAAGGATGGGGAGGAGGAGGAGGAGGGAGGGCGGGCGGCCTGAGGAGGAGGAGGGGTGGCCTAAGGAGGTGGAGGAAGAGGAGGGAGGGAGGGCGGCCTGAGGAGGAGGGAGGGAGGCCTGAGGAGGAGGACGGGGGGGTGGCCTAAGGAGGAGGAGGAGGGAGGGCGGCCTGAGGAGGAGGAGGGAGGGAGGCCTGAGGAGGAGGAGGGGCGGGTGGCCTAAGGAGGAGAGAGGGAGGGCGGCCTGAGGAGGAGAAGGAGGAGGGAGGGAGGCCTAAGGAGGAGGAGGGAGGGAGGGTGGCCTGAGGAGGAGGAGGGGCGGGTGGCCTAAGGAGGAGGAGGGAGGGTGGCCTGAGGAGGAGGAGGGAGGTAGGGCGGCCTGAGGAGGAGGGAGGGCGGCCTGAGGAGGAGGAGGGAGGGAGGCCTGAGGAGGAGGAGGGGCGGGTGGCCTAAGGAGGAGGAGGGAGGGAGGGCGGCCTGAGGAGGAGAAGGAGGAGGGAGGGAGGCCTAAGGAGGAGGAGGGAGGGAGGGTGGCCTGAGGAGGAGGAGGGGCGGGTGGCCTAAGGAGGAGGAGGGAGGGTGGCCTGAGGAGGAGGGGGGAGCGAGGGCGGCCTGAGGAGGAGGAGGAGGGTCTGCCGCTGTAAAAGCAGTAGTTTTCTTCCCGTTACCCTCTGACCTCTGACCCCTGCAGCAGAGAAAGAGCCAGAAGAGGAAGGCGGATACGACCACGCCCACCGCCAACGACCAGCTCAGCGAGTCATCTCCCCTGGCGTCGGAGCCCCGCCCCCGGCGAGAGAGCAGCCGTGCGTCCAAGCAGCCCAAACAGGACGCCGCCCAGCCGGACTCCCAGCACGGAGGTAGGAGGGGTGATGTGTGTGTGTGTCAGTGGGGAATGAGGTTAGGAGTGATGAGGTCTGTGTGAGAGCGAGGTGCATGTACTGAGGAGAGAGTGTGCTGTAACCCTCCTCCCTCCCTCCAGTGGGGGACTCTGCGCCCCCGCTGACCCCCAGCACGGAGCAGGGCTTGCGGGGCTGCGCGGGGCTGGTGAGGGAGATGCTGTCTCAGAAGCACACAGCCTACGCCTGGCCCTTCTACAAGCCCGTGGACGCGAAGGCCCTGGGTCTCCATGACTACCACGACATCATCAAACACCCCATGGACCTCAGCACCATCAAGGTGAGGTCATCAGAGGGGGACAGGGGGTGGTGATGTCATCAGTGGTTGACGGGGGCGGGTGAGGTCATTTAGGGGTGAGATGTGGTCCTCAGGCAAGTAGGAAGTAGTGATGAGGTCATCAGTGCTGGACAGTGCTCATAATAGGAATACCATTCACCTGGTGTGTGTGTGTCCAGGTTAAGATAGACAACAGGGCGTACAGGGATGCTCATGAGTTTGCGTCAGACGTCAGGATGATGTTCTCCAACTGCTACAAGTACAACCCTCCTGACCACGATGTGGTCGCCATGGCACGCAAGCTGCAGGTATACACACACACACACATAAACAGACGCACACACACAGGTACCCACACATACACACACACATACAGACACACAGGTACATAACACACACACCCACTACTCTGACCCCTAACCCTGACAGGATGTGTTCGAGATGCGATTCGCCAAGATGCCAGACGATCCGGAGGAGCCCGCCTCTATGCCCGCCTCCTCGCCCAGCCTCCACCAACCAGCACCCTCCACCAGACAGGCACCTCCCACCAGACAGGCCCCTCCCACCGTAGGGCCCTCCTCCTCTTGCTCCCCCTCGGAATCGGAATCGTCGGCCGGCGACTCAGAACACGAGCGGACTCAGCGATTGGCCGAGCTGCAGGAACAGGTGAGAGGGGGAGCACTTTGGTACCCGTGTGTGTTAGCTAGCTATTGTGTGTTGGTGCCCATACTTACTTGTTTGTTTATGGATGTGTGTGTGTTATGTACGTGTGTGTGTGTTATGTACGTGTGTGTGTGTGTTATGTATGTGTGTGTGTTATGTACGTGTGTGTGTGTGTGTTATGTACGTGGGTGTGTGTTATGTACGTGTGTGTGTGTGTGTTATGTACGTGTGTGTGTGTGTTATGTACGTGTGTGTGTTATGTGTGTGTGTGTGTTATGTACGTGTGTGTGTTATGTGTGTGTGTGTGTTATGTACGTGTGTGTGTGTTGCAGCTGAAGGCGGTGCATGAGCAGCTGGCTGCCCTGTCGCAGCCTCCGGCCCTCAAGAGGAGAGACCGAGACAAGAAGGAGAAGAAGAAAGACAAGAAGAAGAAGCCAGGAGGGGAGGAGCCTCTGGAGGTGGCCCCGCCCCCTGCCCTGCTCCAGCCAACCAGGAAGAGCAGAATCATCAAGGACCCGGTCACGCCCAAGAAGGTCAAGAAACCGAGGTGAGGTCACGTGTGTGTGTAGGCGTGAGAGTGTTTGCTGCAAACTCTGAGTATCTTACAATTCAGCTCTTGCAATCTCTCCTCCCTCTGCGCCCCCCCCCCCCCCCCTCTCACAGTAAGAAGGAAGGAGTGGTGAAGAACAGTCGCCCTGGCAACACCCTTCAGTCTGGCCCCACCCCCCTCGACCCCTCCGGGTCCGAGGACCACACAGGTGTGTGTGTGTGTGTGTTAGGACCCAGGTATGTGTGTGTTCTCATCTCCTCCTCATCTCCTCTTTCCAATCTCGTCCAATCTCCTCCCTCCAGGCGTGTTTGTGGGCGGGGCCGACCGGTCTAAGCCAATGTCGTACGAGGAGAAGCGTCAGCTGAGCCTGGACATCAATAAGCTGCCCGGTGACAAGCTGGGCCGCGTCGTCCACATCATCCAATCACGCGAGCCGTCGCTGAAAAACTCGAACCCGGACGAGATCGAGATCGACTTTGAGACGCTCAAGCCGTCCACGCTGAGAGAGCTGGAGAGATACGTGTTCACCAGCCTCCGCAGGAAGAAGAGACCTGGTGAGGGTGTGTGTGTGCGAGAGTGTGTGTGTGTGTGTGTGTGTGTGAGAGAGAAAGAGTGTGTGTGTTTGTGTGTGTGTGTGTGTGTGTGTGTGTGAGAGAGAGAAAGTGTGTGTGTAGGGGGGGAGGGGGTGTGAGTGAAATGCATTTCTTTCATAAGATGCAAGTCAGCACTGGGTGTGTAAAGGTGTGTGTGTTGCAGCAGAGAAGTCAGCACTGGGTGTGTAAAGGTGTGTGTGTTGCAGCAGAGAAGTCAGCACTGGGTGTGTAAAGGTGTGTGTGTTGCAGCAGAGAAGGCTCTGGAGGTGACCAGTGTGATGAAGATGAAGACTGGATCTTCATCAGGCAGCAGCGAATCTTCATCTGACAGCGAGGATGAGCCCGACACAGGTACACACACACACACACACGCACGCACACCTGACACACACACTCTCTCCTCCCTTTCCTAACCCTTCTCCCCCCCCCTTCTCTCTCCAGGGTTGGTTCCCAAACAGAAGAAGAAGGCTCCGCCCCCTCGGAGGCCCCTCCCCCAGCACCCCCCCAGCACCCCTGCCCCCCCCCAACCCCCCTCCCAGCCCCTGGCTCCCCCTGCCCCAGGCCCCCACCCCCCCTCCCTGGACAACACTTTTGATCCCCTGGGTCACTTCCTGCCCCCCCCACTGCCCCAGGCCGGGCCCATCTCTGAACCCTCCCATAATAATGCAGGGGCAGTCGCCGTCGGCAACAACCCCCACCTCAACTCTGGAAGCGAGACACGCCCCTTCCTGAACCCCTCGCCAGGTATGGACACACCTACTTATTTCATGTGAGCTCTCTGATATCTTAAAAGTTACTTTTTGTAATCCAAAACCTTTTTCCCTCCCTGTTTTTTGTCCCTCGTCCCACACTGTAGCTCTCCACAGCGCCCTCCCCCAGCAACCATCTCGCCCTAGCAACAGAGCTGCAGCCCTCCCCCCTAAACCCCTGCAGCCTCCCCCCTCCTCCTCTGGCCCCCTCTTCCTCCCCCTGCCTCCCCCCATCTCCTCCGCCCCCCTCCCACAACCCCCCCCTCGCCCCCGCGTCCCCTCCCCCACGCCGCACGGCATTCTGGGAACCCTCTCCGCCCAGCCCCCTCAGGCCCTATTGGAGGACGACGAGGAGCCGACGCCCACAAACTCAGAGACTCCGCCCCCTCCCTCTCTGGCTGCGAGCCAGGTTCAGATGTGCCCGCAGACACGCCCATCCGCGACACACACACAGCCCCACATACACATACCCACACACACACACCCGCCTGTCACTCACTCCCAGCTGATGCAGGCGGCGGCAGTAAACACGGCAATGTCCGGTGTGACACTTGTGAAGTCGACACAGGAAGAACAGCTGGAGTTTACACACTCGCTCACACACACACACTCGCTCACACACACACACCCGTTGTTGCTGGGACAGAAGGGGGCAGCTTTGCAGCAGAAACTACAGCAGATACAACAACAACAGCTAAAGCAGCAGCAGCCGTCGCCTGGCAACAAGATGGAGTCGTTTACTTCAGGTAACACACAAAAAGTGCACATACGCACGCGATCCCCTTTCTGTCCCGTTAAACCGACCAATGTAACTCTCTGCTGTCTCTGATAGGTCCCCTGAGGGGAAGCCCCTCCCCCCTGATGATGCATTCCCCCCAGATTCCTCCGTACAATCCAATAGGACAGCACTCTCCCTCTCTGTCCAAGAAGCCTGTGAGTTGTGTGTGTGTGTGTGTGTGTGATAGAGCTAAAGGATAAAGGATTTTTAAGGCCAATATTGATAAAAATATTTGGTGAAATCTGATATTCCGATATATATATATAAAAAATAAAATATCCAGAAGCACGTTACAAAACATAAACAGCAAATGTTTACTCCTCGACAGGTCTGCAAACGCCTTTGTAAACCGACATTTGTTCAAACGTTTGCTGACCTGTCGGGGAGTATATTTGGTTTCTTATATACAACAATACGTGGGAAGATCACAAATCAAACAGGAGGGAGGGAGTCAGGTGGCTGAGCGGTGAGGGAAGCGGGATAGTAATCCGAAGGTTGCCAGTTCGATTCCCGGTCATGCCAACTGACGTTGTGTCCTTGGGCAAGGCACTTCACCCTACTTGCCTCGGGGGGAATGTCCCTGTACTTACTGTAAGTCGCTCTGGATAAGAGCGTCTGCTAAATGACTAAATGTAAATGTAAAATATAAACAGGTCGAATCTGGAGCAGACGCCATGTTGTCAGAGCAATCAGCTGCACTTGCACTGGTGACGTCACTACATCTCCAAGGCAACATATCAACAACATCAATTCGTCTTCTGTCTGCTTCAGATACTTTTTTAAAACGGGAAGCGATTGCGGGGCATTTGCGGACCTGTGCAAAAAACATATTTGGTTGTTTTAGGGTTTTTTTAGGCAATTTAGGCTACTTTGTTGCCGAGCAGATGCCACGTTGTTAAGGCCAATGGCTACATCTCCAAGGCAACCGCTTGTTGCTAGGTCCGTAAAAACATTTATTTACCTCTGCGAACTTTCAGGAGGTATATAAACGGATTTATTAACTTTTGAGAACGTCTTCTGGACCAATAGGAACAGCGTATTGGTCCAATTATTACACTAGTATATAAGAAACAGATTTCCCTAACAGTAGTTATTTGTAGTTATTTATGAGTCCTCACTAAAATACAAGGATAATGCACTTTAAAAATAAACTTGTTTGTTTTATTGTCACAACAGAACAGAAGAACATCAAAATATATTATAAGTTCTGATAAATGAAATGTATAAAAATACAAACTTAAGATATTAAAGATAAAGTCCTTTGAACACAATTTAAAAAAAATAGTATTATTATAAATGCCAATACCGATAGTTAAAAATGCCTAATATCGGCCGATAATATTGGCCCGCCGATAAATCGGTCAGGCTCTAGTGTGTGTAGTGAAAATGTTTGTGCCTATTTAAAAACATTTCATTTGTGAACTCGGGTGTGTCTGTGTGTACCTATTTTTTTACTGCTATTACTCTTACACTGTGTGTGTGTGTGTGTGTGTGTGTGTGTGTTGAGCAGGACCAGAGGCCCCCCTTGATAGGTGTGAAGGAAGAAAAGCCCCCCTCCCCCTTTAGCCCCTCCCCTTCTCCCTTTAGCTCCGCCCCTTGTCAAGACTTACACAAACCCTCCGACAGCAAACACACACACAGTAAGTACACACACATAAGTAACACACTCTCTTCACTATGTATCCGTTCTTCCTCTACTTTTACTTTTGTTCATCTTCTCTCTCTCTTTCTCCCTTCTCTCTCTCCATGTTTTCTCTCTCCATGTTTTCTCTCTCAAACTTTTACCAACCAATGACATTGTTTCTCCAGGATCAGATGTGAAGCCATTGGACGGTTCTCGTCCCGGGCTCCGCCTCCCTGACTCCCTGGCTCCGCCCCCCTCTCAGCAGGAGGTGAAGCAGGAACCAAGAACCCCCACCGGCCCCAAGAAAACACAGGTGTGTGTGTGAGATTGTGTGTGTGTGTGTGTGTCATCTAGACTAGCAGAATAATGCAATTCTTTCATTTTTCTCCCCTTCCCTCCTCTCATCTTCCACCCCCCCTCCAGACCATGGGTTCGTGGGCCAGCCTGGCCCAGCGCTCCCCCTCCACGCCCTCCTCCCTACTTCGCTCCTCCTCCACGCCCTCCTCCCTGCTTCGCCCCCCCTCCACGCCTTCCTCCCTGCTCCGCCCCCCCTCCACGCCCTCCTCCCTGCTCCGCTCCTCCTCCGACATCTTTGAGCAGTTCAGACGCGCGGCGCGGGAGAAGGAGGAGAGGGAGAGGCTGCTGAGAGCCCAGGCCCACCGCAGGGAGAAACTACGGTGAGGGGGGGGGGGGGGGAGGGAGGAGGAGGAGGAGGAGGGGGGAGGAGAGAAGGGACAGAGAAAGAGGAGCGTGCTTAAAAGCTGGAGGATGGATAGTTGAAAAAATACCAAAATAATTTATGTTTCCCACCTCCACTTCCTGCTTCCTGTCTGCAGTAGCCGTGACGACGAGGACACCACGGAGCCGGGCCGCAGGTCTCAGGAGGACTCCCGCCGTCGTCCGGAGCAACAGTCTCCCCTGGCTGCCACGCCACCGGCCTCGACCCCGCCCACCAACTCCCCACAGGCTCCGCCCCCACAGCCCCCGGCCACGCCCCCAGCCTCCGCAGCTGCACAGAACGCCCTCGACCAGCAGAGGGAGCTGGCTAGGAGGCGAGAACAGGAGAGGAGGAGGAGGGAGGCGGTAGGAACACTACTACACAATATATTACACAACATTACACTATACTACACTATACCATACTATACTACACTACACTACACTACACTATACCACACACTATACTATAAAACTATACTATACTACACACAATACTATACTACACTATACTATACCATACTACACTACTATACTACACTACACTACACTATACCATACCATACCATACCATACTATACTACACTACACTACACTACTATACTACACTATACTATACTATACCATACTACACTATACCATACCATACTATACTACACCATACCATACTACACTACTATACTACACTACACTATACCATACCATACTAGACAACTTTCTGTCCCCCCCTCTCTCTCCTGCTCAGATGGCAGACACCATAGACATCAACTTTCAGAGTGACCTCATGGCCATCTTCGAGGAGAACCTGTTCTGAGGGAGAGCGGTAGGAGAACCTGTTCTGAGGGAGAACGAGAGGAGAACCTGTTCTGAGGGAGAGCGAGAGGAGAACCTGTTCTGAGGGAGAACGAGAGGAGAACCTGTTCTGAGGGAGAACGAGAGGAGAACCTGTTCTGAGGGAGAACGAGAGGAGAACCTGTTCTGAGGGAGAGCGGGAGGAGAACCTGTTCTGAGGGAGAACGAGAGGAGAACCTGTTCTGAGGGAGAACGAGAGGAGAACCTGTTCTGAGGGAGAACGAGAGGAGAACCTGTTCTGAGGGAGAACGAGAGGAGAACCTGTTCTGAGGGAGAACGAGAGGAGAACCTCCAACAAGATATCGCTCATGCGATACACACACACACTCTCACTCACCCTCTCCCTCCCTCCCACCTCCTCCCCCCTGTAGCCGTGGACATGTGGATTTGTGGTTGCCGAGGGCAACAGTGAAATCAGACACTTGATCAAGCCCCAGACTTTCTTCTCCTCACTGACAAGGTGGGAGGAGCCAATGAAAGGGGGAGGGGTCTTTTTAAACAGAAAAATACCAAGTGGGGGGGGGGTTAATTTAAGAAAATTACTGAAAAAGAAGAAGCAGGGAAAAAAATCATGAATTAATGAAGCTTGTTAATACTTGTTCTCTTTTTGGACTAGCATGAGGAGCGAGGGATGAGGAGCGAGGGATGAGGAGGGAGGGAGGGATGAGGAGGGAGGGAGGGATGAAGAGCGAGGGATGAGGAGGGAGGGATGAGGAGGGAGGGAGTTTCAAACCGATGAGTGAACCAGAGGAAGGAACGCCTCTCTTTATTTCCCATCATCTCTCCCTCATCTTCTCCCCCTCTCTCTCCACACATGTTGGGTGGGGGAGGAAGGGGGGAGTGTGTGCTAGGGCAGAGGGAGGTTATCTGAGTGAGGGAAGATTTCTTATTTTTTTTCTTTCCCTTTTTGTGGTTTTCTTCTCAGGACCCAGTGGAGATGGGCTGCATTCCAACACTTCATAAACACATCCTTCCTCTAGTCCTCCCCTCCTTCACAGATTTAAAAGTGTTGTAGCCTCCTAGCTTAAAAGCTCGCTATCTACTCTACCTACGCGGATAATGTTTTAAACACAGTTAGTGAATTAGCTACAGAGCAAGGAAACAACATAGCTTGACAGTTACACAGTTTGACAGCCGCATAGCTTGTTAGCTTTGAACGTCAGTTAGCTGTGAGCTAGCTACCTAGCGCTTCTGACACGGCTAACTTGATAGCTTGCTAGCTAAATAGCTTTCCTTGACCCTTGACATCTACATTAAGAAGGAGGAGAAGGAAAATGGGAGGGAGGGGGAGAGAGAAAGGGAAGGAGGGAGAAAGAGAGAGAGAGAGAAAGGGAGAGAGAAAGGGAGAGAGAAAGGAAGAGAGAAAGGGAGAGAAAGGGAGGGAAGGAGGGAATAACCAACTGTGTTTAAGTATTGGAATGCGGCCTCTGCCTTAGTGCACCTGTGAGCTTGTGATCTAACACAAACACATATTATACATATTATATATATATAGATACATAAATATATATTCTATACAATGAAATGTCACACACAAACTGAAGGAAAAGAAAGAATAAAGAATTCTGTCTTTTGTGGAGCGCATGGCTCTTCTAAATCTCTGCTTATGTTTTGGTTTTGTAAAATTGACTTTAAAGGGGGGGAATTATTATGATTCTGTTAAACTATCTTTTTTATTTTTGTCTTGATGGGTCTAACCATTTTCTCTCTCATTCTCTGGCCTTCCTTTCTTTACTCGATGCCAAAACCGATTTATTGAGTACTGAAAGTTCATTCATTTGTTTCCTTTTTTAAATTTACTTAAACAATTGTGTTTTCACTTTGTACTTGAGAATTTTTCAGTAATTTAATTTAATTCTTACTAATGAGTTTCCTGGTCCTCTTCACCCTTCTTGTCCAATCAAATATGTTCCTTCAAACAGTCTATGCTGTCATTGGTTGAGAATCACTGTTCATTCACAGGACGGTATCTTTTTGTTTCGTTTTTTGCTTGTTATTGCTTTTGAACTGTAAATCTTTTAATATTTTTACTTCATGTTATGGTTGTATTATGGATTTTATTTAATTGTATTTTTTATCTTTAAGTTCTTCATTTTACGATACTTTATCCTGCCCACCGTTGCTCTGATCTGATTGGATAAGAGCTGGAGGAAGTGTGGGGGGGGGTCCATTGACCAGTAGAAAGGAAGAGGAATTCAGCTTGCTGTGGTGAAATGGAGTACATCCATTCTAGGATTATATTTCTACATTCTGAATCCCCCCCCAACACATGCAGATCTATGGATTGCAGATCTATGCTCCTGTAAGATGAGACAAAAACTTTATTGATCCCCCCCCCCCCCCCCCATTACAGCAGCTCAACTGCTCACAACTGAAAATAAAAATAGAATAGAAAAATCTCTACAAAATATAAAACTAATATTGGTTTTCTTCTCACACCTTCTATTTTCCCGCATCATCATCCCATCTTTATCGCTTCCCTTCATCTCTCCTTCTTTCATATTCTGGTTGTTGTGTGTTTTTTCTCTTCTTTCCCCCCTCGTCTTGAATACCTTGTTTGTTTGTGGGTGTCTGCAGATGGTTCGATCCGTCTTGTTTGTGTGTGGGTGTGTCTGCAGATAGTTCGATCCGTCTTGTTTGTATGTGGGTGAGTCTGCAGATGGTTCGATCCGTCTTGTTTGTATGTGGGTGAGTCTGCAGATGGTTCGATCCGTCTTGTTTGTATGTGGGTGAGTCTGCAGATGGTTCGATCCGTCTCGTTTGTATGTGGGTGACTCTGCAGATGGTTCAATCCGTCTTCTTCCCTTTATGGAGGCAACCATCTCTCTTTTTTAAGAAAAGTATTAAAATTATATTAAAAATTTACCTTTGGCAAGCGTGTGTCTGTTCTTGTGGAGTGTGTGTGTTCTTGTAGAGTGTGTGTGTTCTTGGGGAGTGTGTGTGTTCTTGTAGAGTGTGTGTGTTCTTGTGGAGTGTGTGTGTTCTTGGGGAGGGTGTGTGTTCTTGTGGAGTGTGTGTGTTCTTGGGGAAAGTGTGTGTTCTTGTGGAGTGTGTGTGTGTTCTTGTGGAGTGTGTGTGTAGTGTGTGTTCTTGTGGAGTGTGTGTTCTTGTGGAGTGTGTGTTCTTGGGGAGTGTGTGTGTGTGTGGAGTGTGTGTTCTTGGGGAGTGTGTGTGTGTGGAGTGTGTGTGTTTGGAGTGTGTGTGTGTTCTTGGGGAGTGTGTGTGTGTGGCACGTGTGTTCTTGTGGAGTGTGTGTTCTTGGGGAGTGTGTGTGTGTGTGGAACGGGAAGCACTTGACCGTTAGCCTTGTAGTGACACAGGGAGTCTCTAACAACTTACACATCCAGTGTTACGATAATCAGTAGCCAATTGGTCAAATTGTGTGCAGGTGTGTGTGTGGTTACACCCGTGTGTGTGTGTATGTGAGAGAGGCACTCTCTCTCTGTCTCTGTTTATCCATCATCAGTAGGTACTTTATGTAACTGGATGATACATTTTTTCACATGTTTGACTCCTCAAGGGGAAAATACACACATACATACACACACACAGACACACTCACACAAATGTGTAGGTGTGGCTTTTTATCAGATGTATTTCCTTTTCCTCAGTAACAGTCAGACAGTTGGTGAGACAACCAGGAATCAATAGAGGTGAAGATCTTTATACACTAAATATACATACTAAATATCTTATATACTCTACTATTACATACATTTCACACACGTTGTAGACATATACTTTACCATCAGAGACACACAACATAATAATATATACACAATACACATATTCCTTCATACTAGACGAAACAAATGTGTTTGTCATGGTGACGTGCTGATAATAGTGATGTTTGTGAACCGTTGGTGGAGAACTGAAGCCCAGAGAGAAGGCTCTCTGTCCTCTTCAGTGCCCTGCAGCCACCACAGTGATGTACCCAGTGATGTCCACAACACCCACCAGCAGAGGGCAGCAGTGTTGTAACGTCCTCACTTCTCTCTGCAGGCTGTCGTTCTGTGGAGTCACAGAGGAAGGCTGTGATTCCCTGGCTTCAGCTCTCACCTCAAACTGTCGTCAGAGAGTTGGACCTGAGCTTCAATCACCCAGGAGACACAGTTCTCTCTGGTCCACTCTGTAGACTGGAGAAACTCAAGTTAGTGTTGGTCACTGATACATTCCTCTTCATATGCCATGTTCAATGCTGAGTAGTTGATTATTGTAGAATGATGTTATGTTGAGGTTCTGGTTGTCTGTTTAGCAAAGCTGTTGGTGTTTTGACATTCTCTTTTACTTTGTTAATCATCTCTGTTCCTGACCACTCTTCATACACCGGCTGTGTGTGTGTGTGTGTCACTGTCTGGTCCTCTCTGTCTCCCACAGTGTGGACCATAATGAAGAGATCTGGGTTAAACTACAGCTGCTTAAGAAGTGTAAGTGTTGTTTTGTACATCAGTACATCCAACATTGAGACTTGATGTTGATAGTGTTTGTGTGTGTGTGTGTGTGTGGGGGGGGGGGATAAACACATACCTGTACATACTGACACATACCTGTACATACTGACACATGTATCCACTGACACACAGACAAACACACTCTCTCACACTCTTACTGGGGTCAATCCCAGAATCCTCTGACTGAAAATCAATCATGATTCTGATCCAGATTCTCTGCTCTGTTCTGTAGATGCCTGTGATCTCACACTGGACCCAAACACAGCTCACAGAACCCTCTCTCTGTCTGAGGACAACAGGAGGGTGGACAGGGTGAGGGAGGACCAGCTGTATCCTGATCACCCAGAGAGGTTTGATAAACAGCAGCAGGTGCTGTGTAGAGAGGGTCTGACTGGACGCCATTACTGGGAGGTGGAGTTGTTGAAGATGGTTCTGGTAGGAGTGACGTATAGAAGCATCAGGAGGAGAGGGAGGAGTGCTGCCTGTAGACTTGGACACAACGACAGATCCTGGTGTCTGTAATGGCCTGGTTATAAACTCTCTGTTCATCACAATCATGAAAAGACTACAATACATGTCTCAGTCCATCAGAGTAGGAGTTTACCTGGACTGGCCAGCTGGTGTTCTGTCCTTCTACAGCATCTCCTCTGACACAATGACCCACCTGTACACATTTATCACCACCTTCTCTGAGCCCCTCTACCCAGTGTTTAGGTTTGATGTGATCTATTCCTCTCTCAGTGAAAAAAAAAAGTCCGGCTGAAGGTGTCCCACTGCATCAGCATCACACACTGCAGAATGACATCGGAGGAACAGAGAATGTGTGGGGGGATGATGTCATCAGAGAGCGAGAGAGAGAGAGGTGGTGAGGGGTATCACACACACATTAAAACAGACACTCACACACGCATCTGAGGGTGACTAAGGTTAATGTGACAGGGAGGGGGGGGATAAAGAGAGGGGAGGGAGGGGGGAGGGAGAGAGGAGGGAGGAGGGAGGGGGGAAGGGAGGGAGAGAGGGGGGAGGGAGGAGGGGTGGGTGTAAAGAGAGGGGAGGGAGGAGGGGTGGGTGTAAAGAGAGGGGAGGGAGAGGGGGTAAAGAGAGGGGAGGGAGGGGATGGAGAGGAGAAACATCATTGGGACATCAAGGTACCCACTAAATGTATTCCAGATGTCAATAAGCAATCCCATCTGTGATTAGCACACACACACACACACACACGCACGCACACACAGTCACGGTCTCACAGGCTTGTTCACATCTGCACAACAACTGTAGATTGACACAAACACACAAACACAGGCTTTGTCACGCTAGGAGTTCTGGTTGAATGCTGTCTCATTAAGTGTCCCTTCTCTGATTTGTGTGTTTTGAGTGAGTGTGTTTTTGTGCGTGAACATTGTGAGCTCATAGGTTGCCGAGCTACAGAAAAGCCTGCAAACCCACTTCCTGTGTAGTCGCTGAGGGTTCTGACTTAACAGTAACTACACACAACCTGTAGTGTACACACGCACACAACAGATCTGATTAGTATCAGTACCTTTTCTGTCCACTCTTGTATAAACACGTATAGAAGTGTTTCCTTACAAGCATGCCGACCGAGTCATTGACCATACTGCGAATAAACAAGTAGGTTTGTGTTAATATATAGACAGAACGCACCAAACATTCTGTTTTCGTTGATACCAAGCTACTGAGGCCAATTGTCTTCATCACTCCGATTAGGCTACATGATTATCACCCTCTCCCCCGTTCATCACATCCTTCGTCTTTTATAATCTGGCGTCCGTTAACAATGCTAACCTTTCCGTGAACTACCTGTTTCCTCATACAGTTTAATATTTTTATTTATTGTAGAAACACAGTTTGAATTCTTAACTCTCATCTCAACGCTTCGTCGAGACGTCATACATCAGACGGAAGTCTTCAGTCCACACTTGCACCTACCTTGTCAATCACCAAACCGACTCTGCCTATTGGATCCTGTGGTGCGCACGTCCAACCAGGGGAGGCCTTGGGGGCGGGAACTCGGCCGCCCAGGTTGAACAGAACACACCGATGTTCCTATTGTTTGTTGGATGTCACCGAGTCAGCCGCGCCCTTCGTTCCTACCCCCACCCTCCCCGGTTAGAGAGCTCGTTACGGACAGGTAAACTCTCCAACGACCAAAGTCACTCGAAACTGGAGAAAGGAACGTGATTTTCGTCCAACTTTGTATTTAAGAGAGAGGACTAGTTTTGAACCTGGAGGTTTTACATGGTGGAGTGACTGGAAGGGGAACACGGTAAGATACATGTTGAATAGTTAGCTTTCTAACAAAGCCAAACTTTTTCAGTGCAGTTTGTGAAAGGTAAAGCTCTGCGACTGCCAACATGGGCGGTAACATCCATATCCGTAACTTGTTGTATTTAATCAACTTGTTTCTAAAATACTTTTGGAGAAATAAAGATCTTTATTTTTCCCTTGTGCGAATCAAAAGGCGAGGTTATTGCGAATCTTTTCACCTCTCACTCCTTCGCCTTTTTCCGAACTTATTCCGAGGAGGCGCGAGTATGGGTAAGCGCGCGCGTGTGTGGGTGATGCGGGTTGGCTCGCGTGCAGTGGCAGTTGTGGAGTGCCTAAAAGGAAGAGAGCGCGCTTCATGTGTCAACATGCAAAACATGAGCTTTTCAGCTTGGTGCAACTTTATTAATAACACTCCCCAGTTAGACACAAGGACAGATGAAGCGCTCCTAGTTCGGTGGGACGGGAGACAGTGGACAATTTACATTAGACCGATACCTACTCTACCGAGCGTTTGTGCGCAACAGGAGTGTTTTGTCGGTGTCCTGCCAATCACCGGTGGGATTCTACACGTTCACGCGTACGTAACACACTCACCAAGGCCTGTACCCACGGCCTGGTGTTCAAGCACGCGCCTCAACTTGACCGGAGGAGATAGTGAAATAGTCATTTGCATAGGTCAGAGTCTCTTTTTTCCAACTCATAGAGGTGGGGTGAAATAGTCATATCGTGCTTTTCGAGTTGAACTGTGTGGGTGTGTGTGTGTGTGTGGTGTGTGTGTGTGTGTGTGTGTGTGTGTGTGTGTGTGTGTGTGTGTGTGTGTGTGTGTGTGTGTGTGTGACAAAAGGTGTTCTAGGTGTTCCAAACGACTTTTCGTTTCTCGGAAAAACATGCAGGCTGCGCTTGTTGTCGTTTTCAGCATCTGCCTGTGGTCGCCTTCTCGGTCTATCACAAGTGAACGTGGGTCATTTACATTGGTAAACGTAGGCTTGTGTGAGTGTGTCTGTATGAGTAGAATAGCTTCTAAATTGAGTCAGGTCGCGGGGGAATGTCCCTGTACTCAGGTCGCGGGGGAATGTCCCTTCTTGGCAACTTATATTTTATTTTATTGTATATTTAATTCTATTCTAATCCCACTTAGTACTGCTAGTTTATGTACCCTTAGTATAGATAGTCCACATATTTAAATTTTAGGTATATGTTTATTGTATGCACCTTCCTGCCAAAGCAAATTCCTTGTCTGTGCAAACTTTCATGGCAAATAAATCCCATTCTGATTCTGATACTCACTGAAAGTCGCTCTGGATAAGAGCGTCTGCTAAATGACTAAATGTAAATGTAAATTGGCACCAGTCTCATATCCGCCTCCCGCCGCGGAAGGCTCACCGTCACCATACAATTACACATGCGTGCACACACAGTCACCCGGCTTGTCTTGTTTATAAGGGCCGTGTTATCGGCACACATTAAAACAACGCCAATTAAGACACCCCCACACACTTCCCTACACCCCCACACATACATACACACATACTCACACGGTTTGTAGTACTTATGGGGTAATTCTAACAGGTCATGAGAGAGGAGAGGGGAAGGAGAGAGGGGAAGGAGAGAGGGGAAGGAGAGAGAGGGAGGAGAGAGATCTCTCACAGCGGGTGTGTCTTCTCTCGTAATAACAGGTTAGGATTCAAACTGCTGTTTCCTGAACCAGTTCACACACACACATGCTTGTTTGTTAGCGTGTGTGTGTCAGAGGCAGAGGGGTCGTCATGGTATCATGGTAGACGTCCACGTCAGATTCAGAACATCTGATGGAACTGCTTTATAAATTTCTGGTGTCATCAGACACACAGACATCCTGTGTGGTCTGATGGAGGAAGTGAGTTAGAGGCACCTAAGAGAGACAGGGGAGAGAGACATGAGAACTGAAGGGAGAGAGAGGGGAGAGAGACATGAGAACTGAAGGGAGAGAGAGGGGAGAGAGAGGCACCTAACAGAGAGGGGAGAGAGACATGAGAACTGAAGGGAGAGAGAGGGGAGAGAGAGGCACCTAATAGAGAGGGGAGAGAGACATGAGAACTGAAGGGAGAGAGAGGCACCTAAGAGAGAGGGGAGAGAGACATGAGAACTGAAGGGAGAGAGAGGGGAGAGAGAGGCACCTAACAGAGAGGGTAGAGAGACATGAGAACTGAAGGGAGAGAGAGGCACCTAAGAGAGAGGGGAGAGAGACATGAGAACTGAAGGGAGAGAGAGGCACCTAACAGAGAGGGGAGAGAGACATGAGAACTGAGGGGAGAGAGAGGCACCTAACAGAGAGGGGAGAGAGACATGAGAACTGAGGGGAGAGAGGAACTTAAGAGAGAGGGGAGAGACACATGAGAACTGAGGGGAGAGAGAGGAGAGAGAGGCACCTAAGAAGCACTGATGCCACTGTCACGTCTCCTGCAGAGGCGTGTGTGTGTAACTGTGGGTCCTGTTTCTTTTTGAAGAGACATGAAAACTGAGAGAGGTATGGGGAAGAGGTGAGGGGGGAGGGGAGAGAGAGGGGAGAGAGACATGAGAACTGAGAGAGGTATGGGGAAGAGGTGAGGGGGGAGGGGAGAGAGAGGGGAGAGAGACATGAGAACTGAGAGAGGTATGGGGAAGAGGTGAGGGGGGAGGGGAGAGAGAGGGGAGAGAGACATGAGAACTGAGAGGTATGGGGAAGAGGTGAGGGGGGGAGGGGAGAGAGAGGGGAGAGAGACATGAGAACTGAGGAGAGAGAGGGGAGAGAGACATGAGAACTGAGGAGAGAGAGAGGCAGTGTTTCAGTTCCAGTATTGAGCTGGCATGAGTTGACCAGAGGACCCAATGACAGCTCAGTGTGGGAGGGGTTTAGCTGGGTTCGTGGGAGGAGTTTGTGAGTTCAGACAGCTGGATGTTTCAGTTCCTGAACACACACACCCATACACACACACACATACACACACACACACACACACACACACACACACTATAGGAAACTTCAACACACACACTGTAAGAGACCCTAAGACACACACAGTATAGAACACGTGTGCAGGAATACACGTTACACACACTCAACCACCACACACGTACACACTCAACCACACACACACACACAACCACCACAAACACTCCCTCTACATTCCTGATCTTTAGTCAGAGTTAGTTCAACTCTTTCTCTGTTTCCCTCCCTCCAGTTCCGTCGCTCACACTCCCTCTCTGTCGGAGACTGGGTCAGTAGGGATGTGTTTGCATGTTTGGGTGCGTGTGTGTGTTGAGATAGAGATTGGGTTACACGGGGGATTGTGTAATTCTGAGGTGTGTCTGTACAGTAGAGAACTGCCTCACTGTTTCTGTAGCTGAAGGAGAGGGGGGTGTGGGTGTTTGTGGGTGTGTGGGTGTGTGTGGGTGTGTGGGTGTCAAGGCTGTGGATGATTTGTACACACACATACACACACACACACAAACTTGAGACTGAAGACTATTACAGCTAGCTCTTTGTTTCTTTCCTAAAAGCTTTTTCGAGAGCTTGAATGGTTTTAATTATTTGTATTTTGTGTGTCTGTTATGGTCTGAGATTGTGCAGCTCTTGTCTAAAATATTGTTATTGATCTATCACACACAGATCTGCACCTTTGGAGGAGAGACATGTCAATCAAACATCTGTTGGCATGTCCATACACAACCCACCAATAGGGAAAGTCTGCATGTAGCTCTAACCCCGTCCCTCTCATACGCCCCTTCCCTCTCAAGCATTCAGCCAACCCCATTGGCCCATTGCTCTGAAGTCCCGCCCACTCCCCCGGCTCCGATCTCATTGGCCAGATGGCTGCCACCGTCCCGCCCACCCAGACGATGGCCGACGCCCACAGGTGCTACGAAAACGAAACTGTGAAGTTTTTCTACAACGAGAGCGGGAAGATCATCAGCGACCACTGGCGTCGCCGTGACTACATGGTGGTGGGCCTCGGCCTGACGGTCTGTGTCATCGTCATCCTCTCCAACATCCTCGTCATGACGGCCATCTTCATCAACCGCCGCTTCCACTACCCCATCTACTACCTGCTGGGAAACCTGGCCGCCGCTGACCTGTTCTCTGGTAGGTACTGCAGGAGTACTGCAGGAGTACTGTAGGAGTACTGTAGGAGTACTGTAGGAGTACTGTAGGAGTACTGCAGGAGTACTGCAGGAGTACTGTAGGAGTACTGTAGGAGTACTGCAGGAGTACTGTAGGAGTACTGTAGGAGTACTGTAGGAGTACTGCAGGAGTACTGCAGGAGTACTGCAGGAGTACTGTAGGAGTACTGCAGGAGTACTGTAGGAGTACTGCAGGAGTACTGTAGGAGCACTGTAGTACTGCAGGAGTACTGCAGGAGCACTGTAGGAGTACTGTAGTACTGCAGGATTACTGTAGTGTTACTGTAGTACTGTAGGAGTACTGTAGGAGTACTGCAGGAGTACTGTAGTACTGCAGGAGTACTGCAGGAGTACTGCAGGAGTACTGCAGGAGTACTGCAGGAGCACTGTAGGAGTACTGCAGGAGTACTGCAGGAGTACTGCAGAAGCACTGCAGGAGTACTGTACGAGTACTGCAGGAGTACTGCAGGAGCACTGTAGGAGTACTGCAGGAGTACTGCAGGAGTACTGCAGAAGCACTGCAGGAGTACTGTAGGAGTACTGCAGGAGTACTGCAGGAGCACTGTAGGAGTACTGTAGGAGCACTGTAGTACTGCAGGAGTACTGCAGGAGCACTGTAGGAGTACTGTAGTACTGCAGGATTACTGTAGTGTTACTGTAGTACTGTAGGAGTACTGTAGTGTTACTGTAGTACTACCTGCTGGGAAACCTGGCCAGCTGCTTGGAGGATAAAAGGCTGGATAGCTAACTAGTAGCAAGACAATATAAAGCTGGTACGTAAGCTGTATTGTAGTATCAGTACAGTATTGATGCAGTATTAGTATAGCATTAGTACAGTATTTATTCAGTATTAGTACAGTACTGATGCAGTATTAGTACAGTACTGATGCAGTCTTAGTATAGTATTAGTACAGTACTGATTCAGTATTAGTATTAATACAATACTGATGTAGTATTGGTACAGAACTGATGCAGTACACCCCCCATCTCCAGGCATCTCCTACCTCCACCTCATGTTCCACACCGGCCCCTGGACCATCAAGCTGTCGCCCACCCAGTGGTTCATCCGGCAGGGCCTGATCGACACCAGCCTGACCGCCTCCGTGGTCAACCTCCTGGCCATTGCCGTGGAGCGCCACCAGACCATCTTCACCATGCAGCTGCACAGCAAGATGACCAACCGGCGGGTGGGCCTCCTGATCGCAGGGATCTGGG
Organism: Osmerus mordax; assembly: GCF_038355195.1. NCBI lineage: Eukaryota > Metazoa > Chordata > Actinopteri > Osmeriformes > Osmeridae > Osmerus > Osmerus mordax. The sequence goes on along the minus strand of NC_090070.1, from coordinate 12,985,362 downwards.
CCCTGGCCATCGTCATGGGCCTGGTGCCCACCATGGGCTGGCACTGCATGTGCGACCTGCCCAACTGCTCCACCATGGCTCCACTCTACAGCCGCAGCTACCTGGTGTTCTGGGCGCTGCTGAACCTGCTGACGTTCTCCGTCATGCTGGCCGTGTACACGAGGATCTTCGTGTACGTGCGGAGGAAGAGCCAGAGGATGAGCCAGCACACCACGCAGGCCCGGCACAAGGAGACAGTGGTGAACCTGATGAAGACCGTGTCCATGATCCTGGGTGAGGGGGGGGGGGGAGACCGTGTCCATGATCCTGGGTGAGGGGGGGGGAGACCGTGTCCATGATCCTGGGTGAGGGGGGGGGGAGACCGTGTCCATGATCCTGGGTGAGGGGGGGGGGGTGGTGGAGACCGTGTCCATGATCCTGGGTGAGGGGGGGGGGGGGTGGTGGAGACCATGTCCATGATCCTGGGTGACGGGACGGGGGGGGGGTGGAGACCGTGTCCATGATCCTGGGTGAGGGGGGGGGGAGACCGTGTCCATGATCCTGGGTGGGGGGGGGGGGGGTGGTGGAGACCGTGTCCATGATCCTGGGTGAGGGGGGGGGGGTGGTGGAGACCGTGTCCATGATCCTGGGTGACGGGACGGGGGTGGAGACCGTGTCCATGATCCTGGGTGAGGGGGGGGGACGACCGTGTCCATGATCCTGGGTGGGGGGGGGGGGGGGGGGGTGGAGACCGTGTCCATGATCCTGGGTGGGGGGGGGGGTGGGAGGTGTGTGTATGTGGGAACCCACACACACGTAAACACACCCACGCATAAACATACACTTGTAAACATGCACGATCACACATACACAAGCATACACACACACACACACATAGACAGAAACACACAGACATAAATACACATTAACACACATTCAGGAATTAGCACTTCACATTTACATTTTAGTCATTCGGCAGGTGCTCTTTATCCAAACAGCATGGTAAACACACACACACACACACACTCTCATTCACTGCAAACATTCTCTTGCTTGTCTTGACTCGTTCAACCAGACACTCTGGTTCCCCTTACCCCCCTCCTTCCCTCCCCCTGCCTCCCCTCCCCCCTCCTTCCCTCCCCTCCCCCCTTTCCCTTCCCTGATATTTCCTCTCTTAGCTGTTGATGTTCTGTTGACGTGATCAATCTTTCCCTCTGTTATCCTATCCTCTCTACTCCTTTCCTTTTCCCTTCTCCTCTTCCTTTGCTCTCCTCTTGCTCCTCCCCCTCCTTCTCTCTCCTCCTCCCCCATCTCCTCTCTCCTCCCCCTTTCTCCTGCCCTCCTGTCTTCCTCCTTCTCCTTTCTCCTCTCCTCCTCCACCCCTCCCCCACCTCTCCTCCTCTCTCTCCTCTCCTCCTTCCCTCTTCTCCTCCCCCACCTCTCCTTCCCTCGTCCTCCTCCCTCTCCTCTCCTCCTTCCCTCCTCTCCTCCTTCCCTCCTCCTCCTCCCTCTCCTCCTTCCCTTCCCTCCACTCCTCCTTCTTTCCTCTCCTCCTTCTCTCCTCTCCTCCTTCTCTCCTCTCCTCCTTCCCTCCTCCTCCTCCCTCTCCTCTCCACCTTCCCTCCTCTCCTCCTTCTCTCCTCTCTTCCTCCACCTCTCTTTCCCTCCTCTCTTTCCTCTCTTCACCCTTCTTCCCATCCTCCCATGTTTTAGTTTCTGATTAAATTCCTCAAGTTCAGGAATGTTAAATGTTTCCCACTTTATCTCTTCCTCACACACACACACACACACTTATGCACAAGCACAAAACAGAAACTATTTGCATGCCACAATGTGTATGTGTTTAGCGATTGTGTCTTCCTAGAAAGTGTGTGTGTGTGTGTGTGTTCAAGTTCAAGTAAGTACAGCTACATTTAAATTCTTAGTACTGCTCCTGTCAACAGTTTCTGAGCGGGCTAACCTAAATCCTATAGTGTTTGTGTTAGTGTGTTCCCGTGTGTGTGTGTGTGTGTTTGGAAACTCTGAGCATGTCCAGACAGACGGAGCTGCATAGTTAAACCGCCACCATACGAAAACACTCTCCTCTCTACTGTCTCCTCCCCTCTCCCTCCCTTCTCCCTCCTCTCCTCTCCTCTCTACTGTCTCCTCCCTCCTCCCCTCCCCTCTCCCTCCTCTTCTCTCTTTCCTCTCCCTCCTCCCTCCTCTTCTCTCTCTCCTCTCCCTCCTCCCCTCCCCTCTCCCTCCTCCCTCCTCTTCTCTCTCTCCTCTCCCTCCTCTCCTCTCCTCTCTCTCCTCTCCCTCCTCTCCTCTCTCTCCTCTCCTGTGTGTCCGAGTGTGTGCGGTTGTTTTACTGTCCTTGCACATTCTTTCTGTATCCTTGTTTCGCATGAATTTGTGTGCATGAAAATCCATGTTTTGTGTGTGTGTGTGTGTGAGAGAGAATTCCTGAGCTGTTACATTGTGTAATTAGGTATTATCATAATGAAATCTGATCCAAAAGACCAACCCCAAACCACACACTGAAATGTGTGCGTGTGTGTTACAGCACAGTTACAATCTCTCCCTCCCTCTCTCTCCTATCCCCACTCTTTCCTCTCTTCAACTCCTTCAAACCTCCTTCCTGCTCTCTTTTCCTCCCTCCCTTTCTTTGTGCCTTTCCTCTTCTTCTCCCTCCCTCCCCTCCCTTCCTTCCTTCCTCTCTCACCATTCCCTCCTCCTCCTCTCCTCTTGCTCTCTCTCCCTCCTCCCGTCTCCTCCTCTCCTCTTGCTCTCTCTCCCTCCTCCTCTCCCTCCTCCAGGATGCTTCGTGGTGTGCTGGACCCCAGGGCTGGTGGTCCTCCTGCTGGACGGGCTGGGCTGTGACTCCTGCCAGGTGCTGCGCTACGAGAAGTACAGCCTGGTCCTGGCCGAGTGCAACTCCCTGGTGAACCCCATCATCTACTCCTTCAGGGACAAAGACATGCTCAGAACCTTCCGCAAGATCCTGTGCTGCCTGTGCCGTCGCCCTGGCGACCAGCTGGAGTCCGCCGTCCGCTTCGACACCCTGGAGCACGAGGTACTGTCGGACTCCTCCCACGGCAACCATCGTCACAACAACGGCGACGGGGGCTACAAAGGCGTCAACGGCAGCGAGCTTGGCCGGTCGGGCGGGGGAGAGTAGGGGGGGGGGGTTATCGGAGGGAGGGGGGCGTGGTGGTCACCACGGCAACTTGAGGAAGCTAAATGGATAGACGACATGGGGTGGGGTGGGGGGAGGGGGGCAACATCCAGTGCCTTCACCATGGCAACCAACCACTGACCCAACCTGACACTTGATGCTATAGCTGTGTCCACGACGGCAGGCTGTGACGGGTTAGAGACTTTAGCTGCGCTAACACTTGGGGTATGCTTGATTTGCGTCTCGCAGCGATCGTAAACCAAAGGAACAGGCCTCAGATGTGTCGATTAGAAGTAAATCTAACTCACCTCCGGTGTGTCTGGTCTGAACATGGAGCCCTTATGTGTTTATTACTGCTCCTCTCTCTGGTGCCTGAGATTAGAGAGTGTGTGTGTGTGTGTGTGGTTGGAACATGTTGTGCTGTTTGCCTTGTTTCCTCTGACTAGCTTCTCTGGCATGGTGGACACACACAGACGCACACACACAGACGCACACACACAGACGCACACACACAGACGCACACACACACAGACGCACACACACAGACGCACACACACAGACGCACACACACAGACGCACACACACAGACGCACACACACAGACGCACACACACAGACGCACACACACAGAGACACATGTCATGTACACAGACACACTTATTGACTCAGAGGCCTGATGAAATCAGTCATTAATTCTTACATGGAGAAATGTGTGAGAGTTTTTACACTGTACCCACACTCATCATTTATATGTACTCGTCCTGTCACTGACTGTGCATCCCCACGGCAACACTGATATGGGGAGTATTTTAGCAAAGAAAATAATAAATAATATATTTGCTAAATATGCCTGCACACACACCTACACACACATCTGTACACAACACACACACAAACTTTAGTTACAAATTCTTCCACTAGTGGCTAAATCTACAGGATTCTAAAAGTGAATATTGATATTCAGCAACTTAAGGGGTATTGTAATTGTATCTAGCTAACTGTAGATTATCTTAATTTTCAGATTTTTAAGAAATATGATTTATCATGGTGTTCGAGAATACCTGGATCAAACGCTGTTTTTGATTTTATGTTTTCAAATACTTCAAATCTTAAATAAGTATTTGCTTTTGGGCTGGTTATTTGCAAATACTCAAAACAAGACTAGTTATATAGACCAGTTCAGATCATATAAAAACTTTTTAGCCAGAATTGTAAATAGCATTTTGCCTTTTATCAATGGTTACTGTTGAACTTTTTTGTAAATGTTTTTTTATACTTTTTTTTTTTTACAAAAGAAATATATTGTTGCAGAAAATATTGCCTAAAAGGAATAAATACCACTGATAATTTTTTTCTGTCTCCTGTGTTCGACGATCGCTTAGTCACGTCTGAGTTCTCCTCTCTTTCTCTTCCTTCCTTTGCATGATACTAACATTCTCTCTTCTCATTCCCCTTCTCTTTAATGTTTCCTCGATCTATCCTCCTTGCCTCTCTCTTCCTCTCCTCACCTCCTCTCCTCTCTGTAGACCTATAAGAGGGAGAGGGAGGAGGAGAAGGAGGAGGACAAGCTCAATGGAACTTCTCTCATTCTGGAAGCCTCACAGGAGCAACTGGACTCTACAGAGAGCTGACACACACCCACACACATGCATGCACACACACTCACATCCACGCACACACACTCTCACACACCCACAAGCATACGTACACACACCCACTGTAATTTTTTAAATATTAGTTTGACTGTGTAAATGCTATCAATTGTTCATGTATTGTTGATTATATGATTTACTTGACGAATATACTTTGAATCAACTTTATTGACAGCTACTGTTCTGACAATAAACAATGTTCCGTGACTCGATACATTCCACAATATCTGGTGCCAGGTCTTCATAGTCACGGTAACGCATCATTTGGACAGTCGCTAGGTCAGGCGAGCACCTCGACCAGAGAGAACCTCTGTCTGGGAGGAGAATAGTTCAGGACGCTGTCAAACACTCCCTTTCCTCCCTTCTCCTTCTTCTTCTTCTCTTTCTTCTTCTTCTTCTCTTTCTTCTTCTGTTTCCTCCCCAGGTTTCTCCATGACTTTGACTCCTTCTTAGAGGTGTTCAACGACAGCTTCTTGATTGACAGGGGGCCCTTCCCGTCCCCGGCCAATGAGAACCTCTTCTGGCTAGGCCCCTCCTTCTTGAAGGGCTCCAGGTGAAGTTTGTCCAGAAGTGTGCTGTTCCTCTTCTTCTTCTGGTGGGGTTTCTGAAGGGACAGCGCCCCCTTGAGGCTGTTCCAGGTGGTGCTCGGGACCGGCTCTTCTTTCTTCCTCCCCCCCAATGTGATTCCCTTAGAGGTCCCCCCCCCCTTAGAGGTGCCCCCACCCATAACCACGAGCTCCCTCACTCCTCTTTCTTACTCTTCCTCCTTCTCTCTCTCTTCCTCACTTCTTCTCTCTCTTCCTCTTTCCCAGTCTCTCTTCCTCTCGGTTAGTCAGGTGTGGATCTGCTACAAAAGTAGAACAAGGTTCAGTTGAAGAACAACAACAGTTCAATACCACACGCAGTTTCTCACAACACACTGACGGCTTTCACTTCCTGAACAGAACACACACGTTTACTCACCATGCACTTGGTTTGTTGTCTCGTCTGTGTGTGTGAGAGAGTGTTGTTTTCTAGAACTTGTGTTCTAGTACTTGTGTTCTAGAAAGAGGGAGGAGCCACATCAGTTGAGAGATCACCTGGCTGTGACACTTACACACACACACCCAAACACTTACACACCCACATCCACACACACACACAATCAGTTTCTGTAAGTGCAGACTGGTTCTACTACATTCATGGTAAGTTACACCATCCCTCCTTCTCCCTTGCTCTCTCTGCCTCCCTCTCCCTTGCTCTCTCTCCGACTCTCTCCCTTTCCCCTCTCTCTCAGAACTGCCTTTTTTTTTTTACCAGATCAGAAAAATCCAGTATTTTTATTATTTTACATTTAGCAGACGCTCTTATCCAGAGCGACTTACAGTAGTACAGGGACATTCCCCCCGAGGCAAGTAAGGTAAAGTGCCTTACCCAAGGACAAAACATAATTTGCACGGCTGGGAATCTAACCGGCTACCTTCTGATTACTAGCCCGATTCCCTAACCGCTCAACCACCTGACTCTATTTTCACAACATTCTTAGCTATACAACAACTACAGTATTCTTTCTTTTAACAATTGTTTAAAAAGTTGTTTTTAACAATCATTATAATACTTTTGAATATTTTCGCTCATCTTGTATTGCATATAAAAATACTAATAGTTTATAAAAATTTAAATAATTTTCGCATTTGCGAGGAGGAAGGAGGAGAGAATTCCCCGTGTCAAACTCCAAAGCCCGCCCATGTCTGGGACTCCCGTCTCGCTCTCGTCAGCCATTGGTCGCTGGGCATTTGATTGACATCCTCAAAGCTTGAAACAAATTCGGTCAATGAGAAGCAGCGGCGGTGCTGAGGCTGCAGGCAACGGTGCGCGCTACACGCCCCGGCTGAACGGAAACGCTTGCGGCTTACTGCATGCACCGTTATGGACAATACGATGGATTGGAAGAAGATAGATTGAAATAGAGTATACATCATATGTTACTGTCAATGACGGTCTTAGCTAAATATAACATCAGTTTGCCAGTCATGGATGAAAATGATGTGCTATCGATAACGGAACGCCTAAAATCCAGGAGCTTTGTCGCGTAAACCGCCTACTCAGTTCAGCAATGCAACCGTGACATTTTGAATGTTGTACTATTTATTTTCTCCGCTTTAGAAGGCGTCTTTTTTGTAGCAATTGTCACTCCTCGTCCCCTCCCATCCTCCTGTAGCCTCCGGAGAGGACAGGCAGGGAGATGGTGGATGCTAATGCGATGAAGAAGACGTTCACGGTACCGGAGATAAAACCTTTGGACCAGTACGACTTCAACCGAGCCAAGGTGTGCGCGAGTGTCCGATGGCTGCTGGCAAAGTCCTACGGGTCTGCAGGTGAGCTATAGGCCCCGCGAGACACGCTTTTGAAATCATTCTGTAACGATTTCGCCGGCGTGTGAAGGGAGCAGAGAATAGCGCCTAGGCCGAACGTGCGCGCGGCTGCTCGGGTGTGGCGCTTATTGAACACAGTGGACTAGATCAATATATCGCCGTGAATCCGTGAGATGGTTTACTTTGTTCTACTGTCGGAACTGGATGATCGTTAATTGATGACATCATGACGAATAATCTGCAGCCTCTCATTCTCTGTCGGCACACGTCATCAAACCCAAAATATACATGTTTCATATGGATTTGGAGTGACGGTTCCGTGGAGAAGGGTTGATACAGTAGTCGAATGTGTCAGCGTGTAAAGGGTGGTCGGTTGCCGTTAAAACACAGGAGACAGACTCCATGGTGACGGTTTTAGACTGATCAGCATTGTTACGCACTCTCACTGGTCCAGTCCCGGTCCAAACCTCTGCATGCGCACACGCAGTGTGTGTGTAAACCTCTGCATGCGCACACGCAGAGTGTGTGTGTGTGTGTGTGTGCGCGCGCTCATGAGCATCGCAGCCTGTGAAGGTGACACAGCGATGGTGCCGCACAAATGAAAAATAAAAAGCTAAGAGAAGTAAAATGTTAAACAGGATGCAGTTTCCCTAAGTAGAGCGTATAGCTACATCATTTTTTTCTCTCTATCTCGATCTCAGGTATTTCTCATTTGAGAATTTCAAAGATGGGGAGGTGAAAAGGGGGGAGGAGGAAGGTACGTTTCAATAGCGATCCTCTTGGTTATCGGTACCGGAACACGCCCCCTCATTTAATTTTAATGGTTGACGGACAGACGGAACAGCGAAGGACTGACTTCAAACTGCAAACACGTCAGTTATCCCTGGATAGATAACATCTCCCGGGAGCGCGTGCTGTTGTAGCCTACCTTAGCATGTGCTGCACGCGCAATAGAATGATACGGTCCCGTGCTTGGCGATTTCTACTTTCTGAATAGGAATACGTCTTTCTAGAGGGAAATAGTTCCGAGTTTAACAAATATTCTTACTGGCTCTGATACTGATACTCATTCCTTAAGTGTTGAGGCGTTGACATTGACTGTTAAATGACTTGAGGAATCAATAAAGGATGAGAGTGAGACAAACAGCTGGTTGACTCTCTCTCTAGCCTCAAGAGACCCTGCCTCCGTTCTTCCCTCTCTCTATCCTTCCTCCCTTCATCTGTCCTGTCTCAAGTTGATGACCTGAGTGGCAGCCAGCTCAGAGGTCAGGAAGAGGTCATCGTGGTAGGTCTTCAAGACAGGGTCTCTCACTAACATCAACCTTATTTCAGAATTACGTTTTGGTCATTTTGCAGTGTTTGGTTACAATGTGTAAGGGAAAGCTTTGTTATGTTATCTTACATGCTCTTATGTTTCTTCCCATTGGCACTTATTTGCTTTTCACAATGTATGCTTCATGTATTGGCTACCTGCAATGTTTTGGGGCTATCTTGTTGTTTATGATCATTGACCTATGCACTTTTTGTAAAGCTCTCTCTTGGAAGTCGCTTTGGATAAAAGCGTCTGCTAAATGAATAAATGTAAATGTAAATAAGATGTCATGCTGAGCTAGCCTCGTTAGCTTGACAAGCCATAACTGGCATTAGATTAGCGCTGTGCTAAGCGGGTTAGCCAGGCCCTACTCTGCAGTCTAGTCTCATTCTGTCTCATTCTGTCTTTACTGGGATGGAATGGCTGAAGTCTCTTACGCCGTTCCCTTGACGACAACAGCTCCGAGCATTCTATCTGTAGAGTGAATGGAGAAAGTTAAACTGGGTTTGGGGTTTGGATCGAACTGGTAACCTTCAGATTACTAGCCCTATTCCCATGAATGATAGTTAAAGAGTGATATAGAGAGGGATATAGAGAGGGATATAGAGAGGGATATAGTGAGGAATATAGAGAGGGATATAGAGAGGGATATAGGGAGGGATATAGAGAGGGATATAGTGAGGAATATAGAGAGGGATATAGGGAGGGATATAGAGAGGGATATAGAGAGGGATATAGAGAGGGATATAGAGAGGGATATAGAGAGGGATATAGGGAGGGATATAGAGAGGGATAGAGGGATATTCAGCTCATATTATTTCCTGACTGCTTGAGCAGTCAAGACTGAGAGGAATATGGGTCACTGATAGAAGCGAGTCTGTGTGTGACACTTTCACAGTGTGTAGTGTATACTTGAACTGTTGCATGTAAAAGCCCTTGACCTCCAAGCCAAGACCTGGCAACATGCACACACACACTTTTGCTGAGCAGCTCATGCAGATGATAAGATCATGTCTTTCCTAAAAGGATGAAGAAAGAGAGAGAGTGAAGAGAGAGAGAGAGAGTGAAGAGACAGAGAGAGTAAAGAGAGAGAGATGAAGAGAGAGAGAGTGAAGAGAGAGAGAGAGAGTGAAGAGACAGAGAGAGTAAAGAGAGAGAGATGAAGAGAGAGAGAGTGAAGAGAGAGAGAGAGATGAAGAAAGAGAGAGAGTGAAGAAGAGAGAGAGTGGTTCTGAGCGTGTCTCTCCCCTCTCTTGTAGAGAACGTTCCGGCAGATCTCCGGGAGCCGGTGCTGATTGGCCAGGAGCTCCAGGCTGGCGTGAGTGTGTTGCTGCTCTCCCCAGACCTCTACTGGAGGGCCCACAGCCAGCTGCACCTGCGCGGGGCCTCCCAGGGCGTGGTGCAGGGGCCAGGCGGGGTCTCCCAGGGCCCGGGGCAGGGGCCAGGCGGGGTCTCCCAGGGCGTGGTGCAGGGGCCAGGCGGGGTCTCCCAGGGCCCGGGGCAGGGGCCAGGCGGGGTCTCCCAGGGCGTGGTGCAGGGGGGCCATGCGACGCTGCTGCAGCTGCTAGCCTCCAGAGGCCATGCCCCCCGCGACCAGGACAGGCCTGTCACCGTGGAGGACCTGCAACACACGCCAATCAAGACGGTGCGTGTGAGAGAGTGAGAGAGTGTGTGTGAGAGTGTGTGAGTGAGAGTGTGTGTGTGAGAGTGTGTGAGTGTTTGAGAGTGTGTGTGTGTGCTCACAGAACCTCTCCCTCCTTGTGGTTGCAGCGAGCTCACCTGGCCCTGATTGACGCGCTGATGTCATTGGCTGCCATGGAGACGGTGGGCAGGGTTAAGATGGCAGCGGAGGCGGAGCAGATAGGGGGCGGGGCTCCATGGGAGAACGCCCTCCTCTTCTGGGTCAACCGGGTAACCCCCCCCACCTTCTAGAACACCCTCCCATTCCAGAACACCCAACCTCTTCTAGAACACCCCTTCCACTTCTACAATAACTCATTGTATTAGAACAATACATACAATCTACTTAGAGCTACATTGGGTGTGTATATGTGTGTGTTTGTGTGCAGCTGAACCAGAGATTGAGGGAGAGCACAGAGGATGATGATGACAAGACTCAGACCTGCACTGACCTCCAGCCTGTCCAGCCTGCGGTGAGCACACACACACACACTCACACACACACACACACACACACACACACACACACACACACCCACACACTCACACACACACCTGCACGCACACACATTTACATTTAGTCATTTAGCAGAGCGACTTACAGTAAGTACAGGGACATTCCCCCGAGGCAAGTAGGGTGAAGTGCCTTGCCCAAGGACACAACGTCAGTTGGCATGACCGGGAATCGAACTGGCAACTTTCGGATTACCAGCCCGATTCCCTCACCGCTCAGCCACCTGACACACACTCTCACACACACGCGCGCACACACACACACACACAGATATTTTTTCTGCTTCTATTCTTCAGCAACTAACATTTCCCTTCCCCCCTTCTCTGTCTCTCTCTCCTTCTTTCTGTCATCCCTCGCTTCTGTCTGACAGTGTCCCAACCGCTGGTACTGGAAACTGGTCCCTGTAAGTCCTCCTCCTCAACTCTGCCTCTCTCTCTCTCTCTCTCTCTCTTCCCCTCTCTCTCCCCCTCCCTCTCTCTCTGTGTCACTCTACCCCTTTCCCTCTCTTTTTCTGTGCTTTTCTCTCTTCTTCTCTGTCCCTGTCTTTCTGTCTCTCACACCAAGTGTCTTAGTGCTGTGTCTTAGAGATATGTCCAGATGAACTTTCACCCTATGAGGTTGCGGTAACTGATCAGTTTTACATGTCTATCCTCCAAACAGCTTCCTCCAAACGTTCACTCTCTTTACAGGCATCATGGTGTGTAAAGACCCTCCTCTTTCAACCCTCTCCTTCTCCCTCCTTCCTCTCCTCCTCCTTCCTCTCCTCCTCCTTCCTCTCCTCCCTACTCTGTCATGTGACTGTGTGTTGCTGTGTGACGGTGCCCATGGCGATGGCTGGCACTGACCTCTGTGCATCCTCTCTCTCTCCCTCCTTCCCTGTCTCCCCTTCCCTCTCTCTCTCTCTCTCTCTCTCTCTCTCTCTCAATTCTTCCCTCGCTCCCTCTCTTTTTCCTTTTCTCGGTTTCTCCCTCTCTCTCCTTCCCACCCTCTCTCTCTCTCTTTCTCTGCCACTCTCACCCAGCATGCCATCGCTTTTTGTTTGAAGGAGTCGGGGAACAAACCGCCTGTGGTAAAGTATATAATCTCTCTCTCTCTCTCTCTCTCTCTCTCTCTCTCTCTCTCTCTCTCTCTCTCTCTCTCTCTCTCTCTCTCTCTCTCTCTCTCTCCCCCTCTCTCTCTCTCTCTCTCTCTCTGTCTCTCTCTGTCTCTCTCTCTCCCTCTCTCTCTGCCTGGCTGTCTCCTGGCTGAATCTCTGGATGATTCTCTGTGTCTCCTGGCTGGTCTCCACTCCAACACAGAACTGGATGGACTTCCTTTGCTTCCTTTCTTTTCATCCCTTTCTCCTTCCGTTCTTAAATTCTTATTTTGTATTAACTTTTCCTTCATATATTATATATTAACATTCACAGTATCAACAGACATTATATGAACATATGTGAACATAGTGTCCCCTCCACTAGAGGCCAGTCTCACATCACTCTTTCTCCTTCACCTCCGCCTCGTTTCTCGTATCATCCTTTCTTCATTTTACACTGCGACGTTGTGAACCGTCATGTCTGAATACATGAAGATAGAGAGTGTGAGTGTGTGTGTGTGTGTGTGACATGAAGATAGAGAGTGTGTGCGAGAAGGTGTGTGTGTGTGACATGAAGATAGAGAGTGTGTGTGTGTGTGTGTGTGTGTGTGTGTGTGTGTGTGTACGTGTGTGTGTGTGTGTGTGTGTGTGTGTGTACGTGTGTGTGTGTGTGTGTGTGTGTGTGTGTGTGTGTGTGTGTGTGTGTGACATGAAGATAGAGAGTGTGTGCGAGAAGGTGTGTGTGTGTGACATGAAGATAGAGAGTGTGTGCGAGAAGGTGTGTGTGTGTGTACACTGCAGTCTTGTGCTTGGTTTTTGTCATTTTTTCTCTGCAGTTTGATTGGCTGGTTCACCTTGGCTTCACAGTATGTTGTCATCTTGTTGTTTGTTTTTTTAACCTGTGGACAGGTGTTCTCACCCTCCTTTCTTTTGTCATGTTCTCCCTCTCTTTTTTGTCATGTTCTCCCTGTCTTTTTCTCTCCCTCCCTCCCTCCCCCCCTCCCTCCCTCCCTCCTTCAGATCCGCTACAGGAAGGACAAGGTCCAGTCCAAACTGACCCCCACCTTCCCCCTGGTGTCTGGGGTGAAGGATCTGTCTAACGGCTGCGCTATCGCTGCTGTGCTGCACTACTACTGTCCCAGAAAGCTGCCTCTGGAGGGTACACACACACACACCACACATACATACACACACCACACACACACCACACACACCAAACACACACTAACCCCCCCCCCCCCCCCCCCCCCCCCCCTGTTCCAGACGTGTGTCTGAAGGACACCATGTCGGTGGCTGACAGCTTGTACAACCTGCAGCTGATCAGGACATTCTGCTGCAGCACTCTGCAGGGGTGCTGCCCCCTGGCTGTGGAGGACCTGCTCTACGCCCCGCCCACCCTCCACGTACGCACCTGTGTGTGGGGGTAGTGTGTGTGGGGGGGTAGTGTGTGTGTGGGGGGGTAGTGTGTGTGTGTGGGGGTAGTGTGTGTGTGTGGGGGGGTAGTGTGTGTGTGGGGGGGTAGTGTGTGTGTGTGGGGGGGGGGGTAGTGTGTGTGTGGGGGGGTAGTGTGTGTGTGGGGGGTAGTGTGTAGTATGTGTGTCTGTAGGTGTGTGTGTGCCTGTTGGTTCTGTGTATGAGCGTATTGGCATTTGTGTGTGTGTTTGGCGTGTGTGTTTATTGGATTATTTAGCATTGGTTTTTGGGTATTTAGTATTGGTGTGTGTGTGTCCTCAGGTGAACATCATGGCCTTCATCTCTGAGCTGCTGGGCTGGTTTGAAGTGGAGAGACCAGAGTTCGTTCAACCCCTACAGCCTCTAGACCTCACAGGTGTGTGTGTGAATGTGTGTGTGTGTGTGTGTATACCGTATGTGTGTACGTGTGTGTTTGTGTGAGGATCAATTTGACAAAACATATGTTTTCGTCCAACACTGCTTCTCACATTGATAACAATGAACAAGGAGTGTCTGTTGTCCTGTTATAATATATGTGGGAACGATTTCATGTTATTATAACATGCTAATAACATGTGGTTGTTATGGTAACATGTGATGTTTCTCAGATGCCTCTGGGTTGTTAGACTGCACCAGCCCAGTCAGTGGGAACAGCAACAGGTAAGACACACACACACACACATACACACACACACATACATACACACACACACACACACACACACACACACACACACACACACACACACACACACACACACACATACACACACACACACACACACATACACACATACACACATACACACACACATACACACACACACACATACACACACACACATACACACACACACACTAATATTGTTCTGACCAACTGTATTACCTCTCATGGTGTTTATGATTGGTTGCTCCTCACAAATGAGGTGTGTGTTGTTCCTGGTACTTTACTGTCATGTCTGTGTGTTTGCAGCGGCTCTCCCTCCTTCATCTTCAAACAACCCTTCGTGCCCATTTCATCCCCTGTGTCACCAGGTAAGAGGAGGAGGAGGAGGGGGGTGGGAGGGAGGGAGGGAGGAGGGGAGGAAGGGAGGAGGGGGGTGGAAGGGAGGGAGGGAGGGAGTAGGGAGGAGGGAGGAGGGAGGAGGAGGAGGAGGGGGGTGGGAGGGAGGGAGGAGTGACTGGGCCGGTCTCTTACTGTAGCTCTTGCTTCTCTAACAGAAAAGCAGAACTGGACCAAGAAACAGATCAGGTAGATTGCGATCATGTTTCTTCACTTGACAGTTGTCCTCCCTTGCATTACAATACTTACAGACTTACTGAATACTTTCCCCCATCCCTCCTCCTCCCCTCCCCTCCTCCCCTCCTCTCCTATCCTCCTCTCCTCTCCCCTCCTCCCATCCTCTCCTCCTCCCTCCTCCCCTCCTCTCCTCCCTCCTCCCCTCCCCTCCTCCCTTCCTCCCCTCCTCCCCTCCTCCTCTCCTCCTCTCCTCCTCTCCTCCCCTCCTCCTCTCCTCCTCTCCTCCTCTCCTCCCCTCCTCCCCTCCTCCTCTCCTCTCCTCCCCTCCTCCTCTCTCCTCTCTCCTCTCTAGTCGTCCTCTTTCGGCTGTAACCTTCGGCATCCCGTTCGGCCTGGACAGCGACGTGGACGTTGTCATGGGCAACCCGGTACGTTCCGTCAGCACGGACAGCCTGGTGGTCGCCGTGGTGACATCGCCTCCGCTGGGCGAGCTTCCCGCCATCGAGGAGGTGGTTCCTCTGGCTGCACATGCCCCCCTGAGAGGGGGAGGGAAGGACAAGGGGAAGGGGGGAGGAGGAGGGAGGCGGGAGCCGCGACTGCGTCCTGAGGGCGCCCCCGCTGGTTTCTTCCTGCATTCTCCTGAGGAACAAGACACCGCCCAGCTCAGTAGCTCCGCCCCCTGCCGCTCCGGCTTGCTGCAGAGGCCCGTGGGGGGGGTGGTCGGGGGGGAGGTGGGGGGGGAGGGCGACAGACGGAGGAGGGCAGAAAGGCACCGGCGCACGTCGGTCGGTTCCCGTGACGATGACTCCGTCCTGCGTGACGGCAGCATGGACTCCTCCGAGGCGTCTGACGACCTCCCAGGGAACGCCCCCGGCAACCTGCGCCCCGGCAACCCTCGCCCCAGCGATGGCGGTCTCCACGGCAATGGCGGTCCCCACGGCAACGGCGGCCCCCACGGCAACGGCCCTCGGATGACGAGCTTCGCCGAGACGAGGAGAGAGAGGAGGTCCACCCCCACCACCCCCATCCGCACCCCCACCAACCCCGCCACCCCAGGGACCCCAGGCCGGCTGGACAGCCCAGGGGTGAGACCCCCGGAGGCGGGCACAGAGGCCTGGGAGCTGGGGGCCCGTCTGGAGGAGCGCAGGAAGAACATGGAGGCCCAGAAGAGGAGGATAGAAGCCATCTTCACCAGACACAGACAGAGGTTGGGCAAGACAGCCTTCCTGCAGCTGAAGAGAGAGCAGGGAGAGGGGGGAGGAGGGGGAGGGGATGACAGTCTCACCCTGGAGGAGCGTCTCACCCACATGGAGGAGCAGCTGGAGGAGGAGGAGGAGAAGGAGGGGAAAGTTAAGGAGGAGGAGGGGAATCTCCGCCCTCCCCTGCCGCGATTGGAGAAGCAGGTCACGTTCTCCGTGGAAACCAGGAAAGGGGCGGAGCAAGAGAACGAGAAGGGTCAGGAGAAAGGAGGGCTGGAGCAGGGGGGAGGAGAGGGGGTGTTTGTGGAGTACAGTGAGGTGGTGTCTAAGCTGAGCGAGGCTCTGAGGTCTCTCCAGAGCGACATGGAGAAGCTGACAGAGCAGCAACAGCAGCTCATGACGGGGAAGAGACCCGCCCCCCGCCACCCCCCCAGGACCCCCCCTAAGACCCCCACCAAGACACCCCCCCGCACCCCCACCAGGACCCCCACCAGGACCCCCACCAGGACCCCCACCAGGGCCACCAGCAAAGCCTGGGTCATCCCCACCGGGCCCCCCACCCCCTCCAAAAACTCCTCCCCCTCCCGCCACGCCCACCCCCCCTCCCTCCTCCAGCTCCCCCAAAATGCCCCTGTCTTCCTCCTGCCCCGCCCCTCGCACCAAGATCCCCTCCTCCGCAGTGGCCCGCAGCCCCAGACGCCAGCCCCCCCAGCCTCCACACCCCCGGCCCTCCGACCTCAAGTTCCCCCCCCTCACCCGCGTCCTCACCCCCCCGCACACTGTGGACACCCTCCCCCACCTGCGCCGCGTCTCCCCCAGCCGGTGTCACCTCCAGACCTCCTCGTCCTTCCGCATCGGGGGCCCTCGTACCCCCCTGGAGGAGGGCCCCACGGCGGGCCCCCCGCCGGCCCCCGTGCCCGACGACACCGCCTCAGAGACGGGCTCCAGCGAGACGCCCACCCAGTTCAGCCTGGAGCTGGAGCTGGAGGAAGGCTCTGGGCCGGGGGGAGACCTGGCCGAGTTTACCCAGCCCAGGAGGGCCCCGACTGGGGCCGGGAGCAGCTCTGGAGGGGGAGGCTCCGTGTGCTCCTTCGAGAGCGACACGTTGTCGCTGTCAGCTGCCTATAGCGTGGGAGGAGGAGGAGGAGGAGGAGAGAGAGGAGAGGGAGGAGGAGTGAAGCGTCGCAGCCTGTTGGAAGTCTCCATGTCGTCACTCGGGGGCCCAGGAGGGGGCAGCGACGAGCCGACAGACTCAGAGGGTCAGGAGATCTTCTCCATAGACTCCATGAGCGACCACACGGAACCAGCAGGGGAACCCGTGGAACCTGGAGAGGAGCTGGAACCCAGGGTGGAACCCAGGGAGGTGGTGGAGGAACCCAGGGTAGAACCAACGGAACCAACGGGAAAACCAACGGGAGAACCAACTGGAGAACGCAGTCAGCAGGAGACTAGAGGAGTTGGGTTCTTCTTCATGGTGGGTGTCCCGGGGAGAGGGAGGGAGGGACTTCCATCTTATACTGTGTGAATGACTGCTCGGTTTTAGAGAACGATGAATGCTGATCAGGTGTGTGTGTACCTGGTGTGTGTGTGTATGGTGTGTGTGTACCTGGTGTGTGTGTGTGAGAGAGCAGGAGGGCGACCACAGTGAGGAGGAGATGGCCCAGAGGAGAGCAGCCCTGCTGGAGAGACAGCAGAGGAGAGCAGAGGAGCTGAGGAGGAAGAGACAGGACCAGGACACACTCACCAGGTACACACACACACACTCACCAGGTACACACACACATACTCACCAGGTACACACACACATACTCACCAGGTACACACACACACACCAGGTACACACACACACACACTCACCAGGTACACACACACACACTCACCAGGTACACACACACACACACACACACCAGGTACACACACACACCAGATGTGTGTGTTCACACACCTTCACACACACCTACCCCCCCAACAGAGCAGTATTAACACCACCCCCCCCCCCCTCCTCTTCCCAGACCCCCCTCCTCCGAGGACAGGACAGGGTCTGTCCCTCGCACCCCTCCTCCCACCTCCGGCCCCTCCCCCACCCCCACGCCCCCGGCCACGCCTGGTCGCCGTGGCGACTTCACGAGGACAGAGTACGCCAGGAGGCACCAGCTGAGGATCATGGACGAGCTGGACAAGGTGCTGCGGCACAAACCAGCCAATCAGGGGCGGGCTGCCGTCAAGAAGGCCCGCCCCCGCCCCCGGAGCGTGACTAGGGAGGAGTCACAGCTGTCATGCAGTCCTGCCAAGAGCACTATGGGTAATGTAGTCTTCATTTAGAGAACCATGAGTTATGTTGTCTTCTTAAATGGTACTGTAGTATTGATGTGTAGCTCTGGGTTATGTATTGACCTCTTGTCATTTATGTATTATTCATTTAGTGCGCTAGGACTGATGTGGAATTCACAGCGTTCTCAGTAATGTTGAGTTACCCCCTCTCTCTCTCTTCCCCCTCCCTCCTCCCCCCTCCTCCTCCTCCCCCTCCCCATCTTCCCTCTCTCTTCCTCCTCTAGGTTCTAAACTGACGAAGGTTCACTCCCACTCCTCCCTCAACCTGGCAGCCACAGCTGAAGACAAGCCCAACACCACGCCCACCACCACGCCCAACACCACCACCACGCCCACCACCACGCCCAACACCACCACCACGCCCACCACCACCACCACGCCCACCACCACCACCACGCCCAACACCACCACCACGCCCACCACCACCACAGACTCTCCCCCAAAACCACCCAGGTAACTCCCCTCTCTCCCCTCGTTTGTTCTCCCTCCCCCTAATGTTTTTCAGTCACATTCCATTACTCAGTCTTGCACATTGACAGCCACACCTATCCACACACTGGCACACACCCAAACATGCACACAGACACCCACACACACAGACACACACATGCACACACACAGACACACACACACATGCACATGCACACACATGTCCACCTTTCCTGTCTCTTCTGATGTACTTTATGCTAGTATTCCCACATGCACAAACTCTGCTTGCTCCTTTTACAATTACGTAACGGATTAAAAACATTAATTACACCCCTGTCACATTCTCCCCTGGGGCCCTCTCTGTCGGTCTGTCTATCTCTGTCTTGTGTGTGTGTGTGTGTGGGTGTTGTGTGGGTGTGTGTCACGACATTGCTACGTGAGAGTCAAACCGAGCACATGCTTGAGACCCGTGCGGCTGGTTCAAAGTCACAAACTTTCATGATGCCATCAATTCTCTACTCACTGTTTTTAAAAGCTTGTAAAACAAAACAAAACTTAATGTTATAATGTGAAACAACACTTTACATTTACATTTACATTTAGTCATTTAGCAGACGCACTTATCCAGAGCGACTTACAGTAAGTACAGGGACATTCCCCCGAGGCAAGTAGGGTGAAGTGCCTTGCCCAAGGACACAACGTCATTTTGCATGGCAGGGAATCGAACTGACAACCTTCAGATCTCTAGCCCGATTCCCTAACCGCTCAGCCACCTGACTTTATATCCTAATGTGAGTTCTCTCTATTGTCAACAACTGCTCATATTTGAACATCATGGAAGTGACTCAGCAGTTCCTGAAGACATGTCAGCGTCACCAAAGCGTGATTGGCTGATTAACCCTGCGTTGTCTCCACCCCCCTCCCTACAGCCGCCCTGATTCGCCCTCGCGGCTGATGTCACCGAGCAGACTGGCCAATCAGAACGGAGATAAGGACTGGGAAACCGGCTCCAATGGATCCTCGCCCGCCTCAATCCCAGAATACACTGGTGCGTGACCAACTGACAGAAAACAAGAAATAGAATGGAAAACTGCTTTCAGACCCTTACGATTAAGTTTTTATGATTTTATTATTTTATTTCTATAATTGTAATGTGTGTGTGGGTCTATGTGTGTGTGTACATGTGTGCGTGTGTGTGTGGTCCTCAGGCCCTAAACTCTTCAAGGAGCCGAGCTTCAAGTCCAACAAGTTCATCATCCACAACGCCCTGTCTCGCTGCTGTCTGGCCGGCAAGGTCAACGAGGAGCAGAAGAACAAGATCGTGGAGGTTCGTAAGTTAGCGTGTCAATAACGTTTATTTTAAAAGGCACCTTTCATGCTTTCATTCACTCCAAACCCCCCCAATCCCTCCCCCACCTCCCCCCAACAGGAAATGGAGAAGAGCTCAGCCAACCACTTCCTGATTCTGTTCCGCGACTCCAGCTGCCAGTTCAGGGGCGTGTACACCCTAAGCCCCGCCTCCACTTCCTGCGCCGAGGCCGAGGAGCTGGTCCGATTGGCCGGTGTGGGCCCGCGGGTCATAAGCCCCGCCTTGGTGGAGTCCATCTACAAGTACAGCTCGGACAGGAAGCAGTTCAGCTGCCTCCCGGCCCGGACCATGTCCATGAGCGTGGACGCCTTCACCATCCCTCGACACCTCTGGAACGCTCGCAGGACCAGCACGCCCAGGAAGACCGCCGTGCTCAAGTGATCCTGACCCAACACACACACACTGAGATATACACACACTGAGATACACACACACACACACACTGAGATACACACACACACACTGAGATACACACACACACACTGAGATACACACACACACACACACACTGAGATTCACACACACATACACACTGAGATATACACCCACACACACTCTGAGATACACACACTGAGATACATACACACTGAGATACATACACACACACACTGAGATGTACATAATACAGGAATGAACACATCCTAGGGATGACACACACACATGCACACGCAGGGGCATTCTGACACACACACTGCAACCCCCCGCCCCCTGCCCCCCGCCCCCTGACCCCCGCCCCCTTCCCCCCGCCCCCTTCCCCCCGCCCCCTGCCCCCCGCCCCCTGCCCCCCACACCATCCTAGTCCTGCATAGGACACTGCAACCTCTCTTCTCAACAGTTAAGATTTCCTTCTCTCCCCTATATACGCATGGAAGTGGTACAGTCCGCTGTGCCTGAGAGAGAAGACCCAGAGACTCAACCACTTTCCGGGGGGGATACACCACTAAGAATTCTCTTTTTCTACAAACATCTTTATAGTTCATATCTGAGTAGTAGAACACAGGAAAATACACCTAACCTTTCACTCACTCAAAAAGTATCTTTTTAGTTAAGATTTTCTTGTTTGAAAAGACTGTAATTACAAGATGACAGCTTCTTTCAGTAAAAGTGGATTTCCTCAAGCCTTCAGTTGAGTTGCGTGTCTGATGAAGCAATGTGTTTTTTTCTTATAAACCTAGCATTCTTCTGCCTTGAGTCTAGCAAGTACAGGACTTTTATTTGGTATCTGTAGTACTTGGGACTTTTATTCTACAAAACAAAGAAGACATTTGGGGAAACTTTGACCCAGACTTTGGGAAAGAGAGATAGCTTTAATCACATTTGCATCTGTTTGTTGTGAACCGAAAGAAAGACAGAAAGTATTGAGGACGTGTTTTTAGCCATGAGAATCAAAGATTGTAAATACATGTGTTGTCGTCATCAGACTGACTCCTCCTGCTGCACCATGGTAACCATCGTTACTCCCCTCATGTGATGAATCTGTGCTTGACTGATCTTGTCTGGCACCATGGAGCCAGTGGCAACCCCTCGAAGGCACTGAGCCACGCCCACTCCTGGCAGGCCAAAGCAAACGCTCAACGTATCTGAAAGGTTGTTGTATCGAGTACGGCTGGATCCCACTGTGATTGGACAGGGGGGGCTTGGCCAGGTGACATCACAGGGGGGGCCAGGTGACATCACAGGGGGGGCTTGGCCAGGTGACATCACAGGGGGGGCCAGGTGACATCACAGGGGGGGCTTGGCCAGGTGACATCACAGGGGGGGCCAGGTGACATCACAGGGGGGGCCAGGTGACATCAAAGGGGGGGCTTGGCCAGGTGACATCACAGGGGGGGCCCAGCCCATCACCCCACACAGGTCACCAGGGTCAGGGGTTACACTGTTTATAACCCCTGGACCTCCCCCCTAAGAAAAGCAAAAGAGGAATAAAGTGTCTGTTTCCAAACTGATTCTGAATCCCATGCATGTTTCAACGTGCACACACACACACACATAGTTACACACACAATGTCACACACTCTCACATAGTCACACACACATACTCACACTCACACAAAGTCCGACACATACCCAGGAGGGTGGAAGAGGGAGGGTGGAGGAGGAGGGGAGAGAGATAAGGTGGTGCCAATGCTCAATGTACTGTATATTGTTACTTCAGACATACTGACATTTACAACCTGTACCCTGGTGATATGACATGTGACACATGAACACACACAAACTCACACATGCACATACATGCACACATACTTACACACACGCACATACATGCACACTGAGATACACACACACACACTCTGAGATACACACACTGAGATACATACACACACACTGAGATGTACATAATACAGGAATGAACACATCCTAGGGATGACACACACACATGCACACGCAGGGGCATTCTGACACACACACTGCAACCCCCCGCCCCCCGCCCCCTGACCCCCGCCCCCTGCCCCCTGCCCCCTGCCCCCCACACCATCCTAGTCCTGCATAGGACACTGCAACCTCTCTTCTCAACAGTTAAGATTTCATTCTCTCCCCTATATATCACACTCACACAGTCAAACACATACCCAGGAGGGAGGGTGGAGGAGGGACAGAGGAGGGGAGAGAGGAGGAGGGAGGGTGGAGGGGGGGGAGAGAGGAGGAGGGGAGAGAGGAGGAGGGGAGAGAGATAAGATGGTGCTTATGTTCAATGTACTGTATATTGTTACTTCAGACATACTGACATTTACAACCTGTACCCTGGTGATATGACATTTGACACATGAACACACACAAACTCACACATACATGCACACACACATACTTACACCCATGCACACACACACAGGTACACCCGCACACACACACAAAGACATTAGTGTGCTGCATATGTACACAGGCCTGTACTTGTCTCTTTCAAAAACACAAACACTCACACACTCACACACACACACACATACATACACACAAGGAGCGATGGAGAGAGGAAGCAATGGAAGGAGACACAGACAGAAGAGGAAAGAAGACAACAGCGGACTATCAGTGATAGAAATGTAGAGACACACACTCACACACACACACACACTCACTCAGACACTCACACAGGTGAATCTCAATAAATGTCAGATGTAATGGATCAGCTGCAGGGTATGTTCTGTTCTGCAGCACCTGCATATTCCAGCCCTCTGCAGGAATGGAGAAAACCACACACAAACACAAATTTACAGATGCGTACACACATATGCACACACATGCACACACACATACATGCAGACACACCCATACCTGTATTTGTTTAGATGTTAAAAACTTTAGTGCCTAACTTCCTCACTAAGCTCATTCCCTAACAACTCTCAACAAAGATTTATTACAGAATCAGCTTCCTGATTCTTAGTCTTTGACATGCTTCATTAAACATTCCCACGAGTTAGAACTCTCCCCCCCCTCCCGCCTCCTCTCCCCCCTCCTCTCCCCCCTTCCCCTCCGGTCCCCCGTGTCTCTACCCCTCTGATTCCCCCCGGGGCAGCTTGGATGTGAACACTGCACAGGCTTCATCTTGCTCCACCCTGTTGGCAAACTTCTGAGCCAAACACACATCTTATCTCTCTCTTCCTCCCTCTCTCCCTGTTGGAGCCATTATACAACTTAATTTTGTTGTGTCACATAAAACTGCTGATTAATTAGCACCACCAAAGTGGTATATAAACAAAACAAAGTTGTATAATGGCTCCAACACATCTACACTCCCCTTTCTCTCTCTCCTATCTCTCTCCTCTCCTCCCCTCCCTTCCCCTCTCCTCTCTCTCTCGTCTCATCTCGCTGTGACTGGTGTGACATGTAAGTTTGGAAAGTTCACTACAGTTTTGCAGCCTGAATGGTTTCATTTGAATTTCTGGATGTCAAGATTAATTTGTTTGATCCATTTTGTTGGTTCACAGTAAAACTATTTGATGTTATTGTACTTGGTTTACTTCAATCAAGCGCCTACTGACACGACAATCTGGATGCATGCACACACACACATATGCACACACACACACACACACTTAGTGTAGAGTAATGTTTTTCTCACATGAGGGTAGTGCCCTGATTATGTAAAAGAATGATTGTGCTTTTGTGTTTCATGACCACGAGACACCAATTTAAACCCACAAACACCTACGCCTCTTCTCCCCCTTCTTCTATCTCCCTCTCTCTCTCCCCCATTCCCCCCCCCCTCTCCTCTCACCCTCTCTCTCTCCCCCATTCCCCCCCTCTCTTCTCACCCTCTCTCTCCCCACATTCCCCCCCCTCTCCTCTCTCCCTCTCTCTCTCCCCCATTCCACCCCCCCTCTTCTCCCTCTTATTCTCTCTCCCTCTCTCTCTCCCCCATTCCACTCCCTCTCCCCCTTCTCCTCTCTCTCTCACCCACCCCTTTTCTTCTTCTCTCTCCATTCTCCTCTTTCTTTCTCACTCATCCCCCTCTCCTCTCTTCTCTCTATACCAGAGACATAGTTCGGAGATCGTTATATAAAACAACAGAACAAATGCTTGAGGGCGTTAAACCACAGGTGTCCAATCGGACTCCACCGGGGCGGGGCGGGGCGTGGAGAACAGGCGTCACCCCGTATATATATCCCCGGTCCTTAACGCATGAAGACTTCACACACACCAGACGACGAAAGAACGCGCACACCACGGCGTCCCAGCAGCACGCGCGCAGCCACGGCAGTAACGATAGCGGACTGAAGTCTCTCTAGCGCTTAGGCAGTTGTTGTGTTTGAGAAACCGCAGTTATGACGCTGGTCGGTCAACGGTACTCTGCTCAGTCGTACTCCGGATCCGGAGGCCACCGGGCGATGTCTCACGCGGGGTCTTTGGGCTCCGTGCGCTCCAGTTTTGGGGGCGGAGGCAGTGGCTTTAGCTATGGATCCTTCGGTAAAGGCTTCGGGGCTGGTGGTGGGGGGGGGGGGGGCTGGGTTTCGTATGGGCTCGGGCGGAGGCGGCGGAGCAGGGTTCGGGGCCGGTATGGGTGGTGGTATGTCCATCGGTTTCACCGGGAACGAAAAGCTGCACATGCAGTCCCTGAACGACCGTTTGGCGCACTACCTGGATCAGGTGCGGATGCTCGAGACCACCAACCGCCAGCTCGAGGAGAAGTTGAAGAGCTTCACTGCAGCCAAGATAGTGACTCAGGACTTCACCGTGTACGACCACCAGCTGAAACCGCTCCGAGACCAGGTAGGTCTGACAGTCTGGCTCGTGCTTTCACACTTGTCTTGGATTCAAATCTAATTGCTGTGATGTAGGATTCAAATTATGCAGATTTTTTTAATGACACACACACACATCTAACGACGTCCATCCGTGTTATTCTTTCGCAGTTACTGTCTGTCATGTTAATGAACACGTACCTGGCTCTCGAGATCGATAATGCCAAACTGGCGGCTGACGACTTCAGAATGAAGTATGTTGTTAAAACCTTCAACTGTTAATATTGTCTGTTGTGGAAACACTAACTGTTAATAAAGTATGTTGTTGAACACGGTTATTAACAAGTGTAACTCACAATAAACACTTAGACAATTGGTGCGTAAAATCAAAAGACAGAAAATGGAAAGATGCAGCCTACGCAGAAGTACATTTTTAATTTTGATGTTTAATGTCATCTTGGCCTTTGCTACCTCAGTCACGTGCTAGCAAGTTCTTATTGCACGCATTTCTGTGAAACACTCACGCATCTCTGCGTGTGGTTGGCAGGTGGGAGACGGAGATGTCCGTGCGTCAGACGGTGGAGGGAGATATCGCGGGACTGCGGGCTCTCCAGCGAGACTACAACTCAGCCAACCAGGCCTTGGTCCAAGACCTGAACTTGCTCATGGAGGAGCACGCAACTACAATGACGATCCATCAACAGGTTAACCTGTTTACATTGATCATTTGTAGCATCTCTCTTTCCACCTCTCTTTCCTTTTCTCTCTCTGTCCTTTTCTCTCTCTTTCTGTTTCATAGTGTTCAGAGATGATCTCTAACACCCTCCCTCCCTCCAGGACCTGGCGTCCCTGCATGGCCGGCTGGGCGGTACAGTGAATGTGGAGATGGCAGAGTCCCGCACCTCAGACCTGGCTCAGGCCATGGCTGACATCCGTGCAGAGTACGAGGCCGTGGTGGAGAACAACCGCCGCCAGGCCGAGGGCTGGTACATGACCCAGGTGTGGAGCACACACACACACACCCACCAGGCCGAGGGCTGGTACATGACCCAGGTGTGGAGCACACACACACACACACCCACCAGGCCGAGGGCTGGTACATGACCCAGGTGTGGAGCACATACACACACACAGGCAGATTTACATTTACATTTATTCATTTAGCAGACGCTCTTATCCAGAGCGACTTACAATAAGTACAGGGACATTCCCCCGAGGCAAGTAGGGTGAAGTGCCTTGCCCAAGGACACAACGTCAGTTGGCATGACCGGGAATCGAACTGGCAACCTTCGGATTACTAGCCCGATTCCCTCACCGCTCAGCCACCTGACTCAGGCAGATACACACAGGCAGATACACACACAGGCAGGTACACACACAGGCAGATACACACACAGGCAGGTACACACAAACACCAAGGAGTTTCATTGTGCATATGCAAAACATTTTCCCTTTGTGTGTTTGTCTGTGTGCATGTGTGTCTCTGTGTATGGGTGTGTGTGTTTGTGTGTGCGTGTGTACGTGTGAGTGAATGTGTGTGTATATGTGTCTCTGTGTATGTGTGTATGTGTGTGTGCGTGCATGTGTGTGCGTAGGTAGAGATGAAGAAGGCTCAGGTGATGGAGGTCGTGACCTCTGAAAGCTCAGACATGAGCGAGGGTCGGAACCATGCCACGGCCCTGCAGATTGAGCTGGAGGCCTTTTACATGGCAGTGAGTCTCACACACACACACACACACACACACACTCACTCACTCACTCACTCACTCACTCACTCACTCCTCCCCAAATGCCACCTTCCTCCTCCGTAATCCCACCTTCCTCCCCTGTCTCCCCCCTCCCTCCCCCCTCCAGAATGCCAACCTGGATGATCGTCTGTCGGAGGTGGGTCTGCAGTTCCACCAGCGCCTGGTGTCGGGGTCTAAGCTGGTGTCAGGTCTGGAGCAGGAGCTGGCGTCCGTGAGGGAGGGCGCTCAGCGGCAGGCTCAGGACTACCAGATGCTGCTGGACATCAAGAGCCGCCTGGAGGTGGAGATCACCACCTACAAGCAGCTGCTGGAGGGGGCCGGGGGGGTGGCTGGGGGGGCCGGGGGGGTGGCCGTGGGGGGGGGCAGGGTCTCTAGGAGCCTGGTCACTGAGATGAGTTCGTCCGGGGGTGGGATCGGAGGCGTGGGGCTGGGCAGGGCTGGGCTAGTGATGTCGTCAGGGGGCGGGTCGTCGATGGCGGTGAAGTCTTCAAGCTCCTCCTTCAGCTCCGTCGCCCGAGCGGGTGTGATGTCATCAGGGGGCGTCGGGGGCGGACTGGTGGGGTCGTCGGGCGGGGCCGTGACGATGAAGTCTGGCAGCTCCTACAGCTCCTCTTCGGGCGGGGCGATGATGTCATCAGGAGGCGCCGCACTGTCCGGGCTGGCCTCCTCTGTGACGTCATCAGGGGGCGGGGCTACGATCGTCAGGTCCAGCAGAACAGAGATTTCCTCTTCCACCGGCTCCAGTGACCCTGCATTGATTACGTCATCAGGAGTTGACGGGTCCCTGACGATGTTATCAGGAGGCTCCGCCTTGTCTGGCCTGGGCTCCTCCGGGATGTTGTCAGGGGGCGGGGCTACGATCGTCAGGTCCAGCATCACGGAGGTCTCCTCCTCCACCCTCGGCGGCGAGGCTGGCGGACTGGCCACGATGACATCATCAGGAGGTGCCGCGCTAGCGCCTGTGGGCGGGGAGGCGGTAGAGATCTCCGTGGTGACCAGGTCCAGCAGCTCAGAAGTCTCTTCCGGAATGTCCACTGGAGGGACTGTGATGTCATCAGGTAGGCGCCGCAGTGGGGTTCCTACTTCCTGGCTACTAAGCTGAGCTCAGCTTTCTAAGCTAACTTCAGTGTTGCCCCTCTCTATTCCCCTCCCCTCTGTACTCCTCTCCTCGTTCTCAGGTGGAGTCGTGATGGAGAGTGGAACAGCCATGCTTCAGTCTGCTGGTGGGGCTGTGATGTCATCAGGCGGTGCCGGCTTGGTATCAGGCGAGATTGTGCAGTCCAGCGCCGTCGAGTTTAGCTCCTCCTCCTTCAGTAGCTCATCCTCCGGTGGTGAGGTGGTGATGTCATCAGGAGGCGCCGGAGAAGCAGCGGTGTCGATGGCATCCGGAGGAGGGGCCTTGATGTCTGGAGGCTCCGCTGAGATGTCATCAGGCAGCGCTATCTTGTCTGGTGGGGGCTTGGAGATGATGTCATCAGGCGGTGGAATGGTGATGGATGGGGGCTCTGCTGTGATGTCATCAGGAGGCACCATTATGTCATCAGGTGGTGGAATGGTGGTGGATGTGGGTTCAGCTGTGATGTCATCAGGAAGCACCATGACGTCATCAGGTGGTAGCATGGTGATGGATGGGGGCTTTGCTGTGATGTCATCAGGAGGCGGCCTGATGTCATCGGGTGGTGGAATGGTGATGGATGGGGGCTCTGTTGTGATGTCATCAGGAGGCGGCCTGATGTCATCAGGTGGTGGAATGGTGATGGATGAGGGCTCTGTTGTGATGTCATCAGGAGGCGGCCTGATGTCATCAGGTGGTGGAATGGTGATGGATGGGGGCTCTGTTGTGATGTCATCAGGAGGCGCCCTGATGTCATCAGGTGGTGGAATGGTGGTCGATGGAGGCTCTGCTATGATGTCATCAGGAAGCACCATGATGTCATCAGGTGGTGGAATGGTGATGGATGGGGGCTCAGCTGTGATGTCATCAGGAGGCGGCCTGATTTCATCAGGTGGTAGCATGGTGATGGATGGGGGCTCTGTTGTGATGTCATCCGGAGGCGGCCTGATGTCATCAGGTGGTAGCATGGTGATGGATGGGGGCTCTGCTGTGATGTCATCAGGAGGTGGGCTGATGTCATCAGGTGGTGGAATGGTGATGGATGGGGGCTCTGCTGTGATGTCATCAGGAGGCGTCATGTCCAGCAGCTCCTCCTCTTCCTCCAGCTTCTCAGTGGGAGGTGAGACAGCGCCCTCGCAGGTTTAAAGAGGAATTACATCACAGCCCCTGATAGTGGGACTTTTTTTAATTGCAACTTTATGGAAGACAACTTAAATAACTGTAACTTTATTGAATCAAACTTTATTTAATGCAAATTTTATATAAGATACATGTATTGAATGTAACTGTATTGACTGCAACTGTCTAGCATCGTCTCCATTGTGATAACAACCTTTAGTTATCCTGCTGCCTGTCATCTCTAAACAGCTCTTCATTTCAACCAACCTCCATTCCTCTCCCTCTCTCTCCACCTCCCCTCCCTCCCTCTCCTCCCTCCCTCTCTCTCTCTCCTCCCTCCCTCTCCTCTCTCTCTCTCTCCTCCCTGTCCCCTCTCTCTCTCCTCCCTCCCTCTCTCTCTCTCTCCTCCCTCCCTCTCCTCTCTCTCTCTCTCTCCTCCCTCTCTCTCTCTCTCTTTCTCCTCTCTCTCTCTCTCCTCCCTCCCTCCCTCTCCTCCCTCCCTCTCTCTCTCTCCTCCCTCCCTCTCCTCTCTCTCTCTCTCTCCTCCCTGTCCCCTCTCTCTCTCCTTCTCTCTCTCTCTCTCTCTCTCTCTCTCTCCTCCCTGTCCCCTCTCTCTCTCTCTCTCTCCCTCCCTCTCTCTCTCTCCTCCCTCTCTCTCTCTCTCTCTCTCCTCCCTTCTGTCCCTCCCCAGGCACAGTCTCCAGTGGGGAACTCATAATGACAACAACAAAGTGATTTTACTCATGTCCTGAACACACACACCTTCTTCCTCTTTGTACCTGTACCTCTTTTCTTCAGTAAAACAATGAAACAGGAAGCGTGTGTGTATTTCTTCTCACCTTTGGTGGAACCACGGTTCCTGAACAGAACCTTGATGATTTCAGGTGGAGTCTTTGTTTGATGAACAGGTTTTAACACATGAGGTAAAAACATCTCTACTGTTAATGACTGTAAAGATCGAGAGAGAAAGAGAAAGGAAGAGAAAAAGAAGAGAAAGGAAAAGGTAGAGAGAGAGGAAAGGAGTGAGAGAGATTAAAGACATAGCAACACTGTCACTATCTTTTATCGAGTCAAATAAACTTTCTATACGTCTACACAGCCCTATTTGTGATCAATAAATCAAACAGTCAAATCAATTTGATTTTTAATGAATCAATTAATCAATCACCATCTACAACAAGCTGGTTGGATATTGTTATATTCATGGCAGACATCCTATATAGCTAA
Source organism: Osmerus mordax (assembly GCF_038355195.1). Lineage (NCBI taxonomy): Eukaryota > Metazoa > Chordata > Actinopteri > Osmeriformes > Osmeridae > Osmerus > Osmerus mordax. The sequence continues at coordinate 12,955,235 of NC_090070.1, read as the reverse complement.
TACAACTCTTAAGGCTATTTAGTAGCTGAGCAATATCGTTGGATTAGCTGAAAGGCCTAGCAACAATATGATTGATTACATGGGGTGGCCAGAGATCTGATTGGCTGTATGGAGGGAGTGGGGAGATCTGATTGGCTGTATGGAGGGAGTGGGGAGATTTTATTTGCTGTATTGAGGGAGCGGGGAGATTTGATTGGCTATATGGAGGGAGTAGGGATGTGATGGGTTGTAGATAGGCTGCAGGTGTGGTTGCTGAGTTTAAGATGCAGGCTGGAGTACAGACAACAGCAGAGGAAGGGTTGGGCTGGACTAACACACTGGGAGACGAACACACTGGGACCACAGTTAGAGAGAAGAGGAAAGCCACTGCACATGGTCACTATCTCTCTCCCCCTTGCTCTTTCAACCCCTCTCTCTTTCACCCTCAGAATAAGATGAGAGCAAATATGTATCCATTTCCTGCTCACGGGTTCAGGGTTCAGGGTGCAGGAGTCAGGGGTCAGAGGTGGTCCAGGCAGCCGTGTCGCTCCCTGGCTGGTCAGAAGAGGGGTCAGACACGCTAGGGTTCAGGGAGAGGGGGGAGTGTGGGAGGGGGAAGAGGGAGTGCGGGAGGGGGAGGAGGGCAGGTTGGGGGGTGGGTTAGAGGGGGAGGAGGGCAGGTTGGGGGGTGGGTGAGAGGGGGAGGAGGGTGTGTGGGAGGGGGAGAAGGGCAGGTTGGGGGGTGGGTGAGAGGGGGAGGAGGGCAGGTTGGGGGGTGGGTGAGAGGGGGAGGAGGGTGTGTGGGAGGGGGAGAAGGGCAGGTTGGGGGGTGGGTGAGAGGGGGAGGAGGGCAGGTTGGGGGGTGGGTGAGAGGGGGAGGAGGGTGTGTGGGAGGGGGAGAAGGGCAGGTTGGGGGGTGGGTGAGAGGGGGAGGAGGGCAGGTTGGGGGGTGGGTGAGAGGGGGAGGAGGGTGTGTGGGAGGGGGAGAAGGGCAGGTTGGGGGGTGGGTGAGAGGGGGAGGAGGGCAGGTTGGGGGGTGGGTGAGAGGGGGAGGGCATCGGGGACTGGGACGGTGTGTGTGTAGTGGTGTCGGTGGGGGTGTGTGATGGAGTGTCAGAGAGTGTGTGTGTAGGTGTGTGTATAGGGGTATCGGAGGGTTCTTGTGTAGGTGTGTGTCTAGGTGTGTCGGAGGGTGTGTGTGAAGGAGTGTGTGTAGGAGTGTGTGTAGGGGTGTGTGTAGAGGTGTGTGTAGGGGTGTCGGAGGGGGTGTCGGAGGGGGGGGGTGTGGACGTTGGTTCTTGTGAGTCGTTGCACACGACTTCTCCCTCTGCGACATACCACACCTCGTTGTGTCTGTTCAGCAACTTCAGGGGACTGGGCACACACACACACACACACACACAGAGACAGCAGTCAGGGCAGGAGACAAAGACTAGAACAAAGTGTGTGTGTACCTGTTGTAGGTGTGTATGTGTACCTGTCGTAGGTGTGTGTGTGTACCTGTCGTAGGTGTGTGTGTGTGTACCTGTCGTAGGTGTGTATGTGTACCTGTCGTAGGTGTGTATGTGTACCTGTCGTAGGTGTGTATGTGTACCTGTCGTAGGTGTGTGTGTGTGCCTGTCGTAGGTGTGTGTGTGTACCTGTCGTAGGTGTGTATGTGTGCCTGTCGTAGGTGTGTGTGTGTGCCTGTCGTAGGTGTGTGTGTGTGCCTGTCGTAGGTGTGTGTGTGTGCATGTCTTAGGTGTGTATGTGTACCTGTCGTAGGTGTGTGTGTGTGCCTGTCGTAGGTGTGTGTGTGTGCCTGTCGTAGGTGTGTGTGTGTGTGCATGTCTTAGGTGTGTATGTGTACCTGTCGTAGGTGTGTGTGTGTGCCTGTCGTAGGTGTGTGTGTGTACCTGTCGTAGCCCACTCCGTAGTGGTAGGACAGGTTGTAGGGCGCATGCAGGAGCTGCAGCTGCTGAGAGAGCAGGTGAGCGTGGAGTCTGGAGGAGACCGACAGCATCCAGCCCCCGTAGCCCCGCACGTACACATCCAGGTCTGGCATGTCTGTGAAGTACAGCTGCACACACACACGCACAGACCGTGGAATCACACACACACACACATACACACACACTCAGAGAGGGAAGGACAGGCAAATAGGTTGACTCTTCGGATTAGTTGTCATGGAGACAGATAAGTGATATGCAGAGATAACCTGGGTTTCCATGAGATGGAAACGATATCTACATATACACTGTGAACAGAGATTGTTGAAAGAGATTTGATTACCCCTGATCATTCTCCTCTGTCTCTCTCTCTTTCTGTCTCACTCCATCTGTCTCTCTCTCTTTTTTTCTCTCTCTCAGTCAATCACATTCTGATTGGTCTGTGGGGGGGAGTGAGCTAACCTTCTCATTGGTGGGTGAGGGAGGGTTGTCCTGATAGGCTGATGGAAGCAGGAAGTTGAGGGTGTAGACGGCAGGCTCCCAGACCCTGGTTTCCTCAGGAACCCTGACCAGCACCGGGGCGGTCATCTCCATCTGGAGCCCTGACACACACACACACACACAGTCACATACACACACACAGTCACACACACACACACAGTCACATACACAGGGCCACACACACAGGGCCACACACACACAGTCACACACACACACACATACACACACACAGGGCCACACACTGGGCCACACACACACACACACACACAGGGACCCCGTACCTAGGTGGTTGGCTCCAGTGATGTACTGGAAGAGCCGTCTGAAGGCCATGGCTGCTCCCACACCTAGGAAGTAGGCCTCCGCGTCTGTAGACACCCAGCGAGTAGGGCCGTAGTGGCGTACCTGGAGCACACACACACACAGTCACACACACACACACACAGAGTTACATATACACACACACACAGTCACACACACACACACACACAGTTACATATACACACACACACAGTCACACACACACATACACACAGAGTTACATATACACACACACACAGTCACACACACACATACACACAGAGTTACATATACACACACAGTCACACACACACAGAGTTACATATACACACACACACAGTCACACACACACACACACACACACATACACACAGAGTTACATATACACACACACACAGTCACACACACACACAGTTACACACACACACACACATACACACAGAGTTACATATACGCACACACATAGTCTCCCACACATACACATGAAAGATGATACATGGTGGTGTGCCATGTACATTTGATGTGTGTATGTGCATGATTGTGTGCTTGCGCGTGGGTGTGTGTGCATGCTTGTGTGTGTGTGTTTTAGAAGACGCTCACCTCATATTGGTCTGTTTTGCACACTAGCTCATACTCCAGACATTCTCTCGACTCTGTGCAGAAACTAGAGTTTGTGCTGGGTCTGTGAGAACACAAACACATATCAACACCTTGGAGATATCCACACACACACATATATATATAAAGAATAAGGAGGTGTTCTTACCCAATGCCACTCTCAGCTGTAACCATCAGAGCCCACACCACCAACCCTGAGAAGATCAACCTGAAAGCGCACCCCCCCCCCCCCCCCTCGCTCAAGTCAAACATGTGTGTTTATTTGTGTGTGTGTGTGCATGCGAGAGAGAGAGGCAGGTGTTTCACTGCAGATGTAAAGTGGAACACATTATCCTCTGAAAGAGAGAGGTAGAGGGAGAAAGAGAGGGGGGGGGGGGAGAGAGAGGTTTTGCTGCATCACCATGCCAGCTCCTCTAAGAAGCAAAGGCATTTTAAGGTCACCATTGGTACGTTACAGATCCAATTATCTTAAAAACAACCTTGGATGTCTATTAGGACGTTACAATTACCCAAACAAGCCGCTTATATCCGCACAAGTAGCAGTTATTTAAAGGGTGTAATCGAGCCAAACCTGTGGTTATGCGGTAGACGGGGTGGTACTTCACCTAGCCCTACATAAAGTAACATCAATGCTGCAAATTAAACAGAAGGGAGCAGATTTAAGGTCAAATGCAGCCAACGTATAAATTGAAACACCGCATCATCGGTGTAGCTAAGTGAGTTTTTAAGCTAGCGTAAAGTTCAGACGTTAACTTAACGTCTGAATCATACACCAGGCTCCAACGGACCCGGGAGTTGTATAGACGCAGTAGGATCGAACTTGGAAACGGACAGGTAACATAGCTGGAGCTTCCCTCCTCCCTCTCTTTGCTGTGACCAACGACACTGCGACATCACCGGATAACTGCATCCGCCCTATCCACACCAACTGAGATGTGAGGATGACATTGGGAAACTTTTCCTTCTTTTATAGTGTTTCCAATAAACAGCCAATGGCTATCTACGGCACGTCAGTGGAAATCTAACAATTCACTTTTACTCACATTGCGACGGGGTGTGTCACTGTCCGGTCCCGTGTCGGGAAGTCTGTCCTCCTCCGGTAAAGAGACGGCTGAACGGTCCGACCGGTAGAATGTTGATCACCTCAGCCTCAACGACGCCGGGGTTTTATACTGCAGTTTGCAGCTCGCGCATCTTATGAAACCCGAGCGAGCTCTGGTCCGGTAAACTGTCCGGGAGGGGGGGACGGGGGACCGGACGTGCGCGGAGGGATGTCATACCCGGTGCGCGCATAGCTTGCAGCCTCCTTCCCAATATATACACACACACACACGCTCTCTCATCCATACTCTGACACATCCGAATATTTTCAGGGAAATGCTTTTATAGTCCATTTAATAAACACACACACTGCCTGTTTCTGACCCAGGCTGTGCTACCTACCTACCAGCTCTGTGTTCAACCCTGGGATATATCTGCTGCTTGTCTCTCCCTCTCCATCTCTCTCTCTCTCCCTGTCTCTCTCTCTCCCTGTCTCTCCATCCCTTTCCCTCTCTCTCCCCCTCTCCATCTCACCCTCTCCATCTCTCTCTGTCTCTCCATCTCTTCCTCTCTCTCCATCTCTCTCCCTGTCTCTCCATCTCTCTCTCTCTCCCTGTCTCTCCATCCCTTTCCCTCTCTCTCCCTCTCCATCTCTCCCTCTCACCCTCTCCATCTCTCTCTGTCTCTCCATCTCTTCCTCTCTCTCCATCTGTCTCTCCATCTCTCCCTCTCTCATACTTGTCACACATCTTTCCCCCGCTGAAGTCGGCAGATGCTGGTTCCCTTCTACCTGTCTCTCTCTCTCCGTCTCTCCCTCCCTCTCCAGATGCTGGTTCTATCTGTCCACCAGTATAACCTTGTTTGATACGTCTGATGAGTGACGAGTAGAACTTGGTTCTTTAACATTGTAAATAATGTAACAGAACCTACGCATCTCAGGCTACTTACCAGGCTACAAAGTAGCCTGGTAAGCAACCTTGTCTCCTTCCCTCTTATGTAGCCTGGCGTAACCTTGCCAGTCACATGATCCACACAACACAAGGGCCACGGCTGTGTTGAAAACATAATTTCTTTAATTACCAACCAGATAGAGGTCCTCTCAACTTGTCACAGGAGCAGATATCTGTCTAAGATCTATGCAGAGGCTACTCACAACACTTCACAAGCAGGGGTTCACCTTGCCCACATGAAACCTGAGACAAATGACCCCCCCCACTGCTGATACAGCAGGTGAGTAGCCTCCACAGACATACAAGACTCCCAGTCGTCTCTGCGCCGCCATATTTACATACTCATTTCCTGTTGTGCTTCTTCCTGCTTCCTGGTCCCAGCAGATCACGCCGGCACAGCCACGGCCAGAGGGTCAAACCACACAGCACACACGGTCGCAGGAACACCAGTTACGACCACACGAGAGAGGAGGAACCAAAAACTAGTAATACCTCCATCTTTAATTCCTTCCTTCCTGTCTTTTGTTTTGTACTTCCTTCCTCAGAGAAATCCATGATCGATGAGACAAGAGAAGGAAGGAAGGAAGGGAGCATAACGCTGTGTAGACTGACTGGTCAAAATGTCCGCCAGCAAAAAAAACACACATTGGGCTGCGTTCCATTCCAGAAACGTGCTTCCTTCCCCTGTGGCCTTGTTCACTAGGCCCTTGTTCACTAGGCCCCTCAAGCCCTGGACCCTTCCTGCCTTGGGTGAAAGCACACCATCATGGCCATACAAGGACACAGGGAAGGAAGCAGGGTTTTGGAATGGGATGCAGCGGGTCAGTACGAAGCGCTAACTTTACAGCAGTGGTCTAGCGGCTCAGGAGAAGCATAAACAAAACATGGCAATACTGAAATATATAACATCTAAAACTTATGCAAGGAACGTATACTGAATGATATAAATTCTTGAAATACATTTCAATATTCAATCAAAAATACTGAAATGAAAAGTTGATATTGAAAATGTTATTGAAAATGAAAGAACAGAGATGAATGTTGTGAGGAGTTAGGTGGTTGGTCCTGAACAATGAGATTGTACTTCCTGGTTTATACAGGAAGAACACTCCATATATGGTGTGTGTTAAATCCATATACAGCAGTTATGGAGGAGTCTAGGACGCTTTAAAACAGGTGAACACTCTCTGCTCTCACACACACACACGCAGACACACTCTCTCTCACACACACACAGGCGCGCGCGCGCACACACACACACAGTGAAGGAATTGGCAGAAGTACCACTTAAATAGTCAAGTCAAACAGAAGAAACTAAATCTGAATACAAAATATCCTCACATCAAAATCTCTAACGCTGACCATCTTTGGAGTTCAAACAGCGAGGGAGATAAGAACAATTTAAAGTACGAGAGAGAGAACCGAAGTTGGAGGAAGAAAGAAACATGGAAGTTAGAGAAAGAGAGAGAGTAATAGAGACAGAGAGAGAGACAGAGAGAGAGACATAGAGAACAGATCTAAACAGAGGAACAGGACCGTTCCATCTGAGTCTAAGAGGGGGGGTCTGCTCTCCCTCACTTCCTGGAACAAACCACTGACAGTCTGAGGAGGGCAGAGACAAGGTCCGACACGTCCGTGTTGTTTGCATAGCCAGACAGCGGTTGCCATAGCAGCAGCCACTCACAGTTCAGACAGGGGAGACTGGGGGAACCTCTTCTTCTGTTCCTCTCCTCTTCCACAGCAATACACACACACACACAGTCTCACAAGGTGGATTCTCTCTGACGCTCGCGGCCGTTAGAGGTCTTCTTGACTTTAGAGACGCCCTCCAGAGCTCCTGACTCTGTCACTCTGAAGAGGAGGGGGGGGGAGGAGGGGGAGAGAGGGGGATGAAGAGGAAGGAAGGAGAATGTTAAAACCACAAGTGTGTCACCCTCTTTACACTTTAATCAAAAACCCTCCCTCCCTCGCTCCCTCCCTCCCTCTTACACTTCGTCCATCTCCACGTCCTCCTCGTCCAGAGGCAGCTGGAGGTAGGGGTTGTTAGAAGCAGGACGGAACTTGTATCCTGTCAGCACGAAGAAGACCAGCGTAGACACCTCCACCAGGAACTAGGGGAGGGGAGAGAGGGACGAGGGGGAGAGATTATTTTCTCTGACATACAAGAGGTGTCATGTCCGGACCAACAGTCACCATCATGATCATCATCATCAGACTAGTGAGTGTGTGACATCATCAGAAGTGGCTAGTGAGAGTGTGACATCATCAGAAGTGGACGTACCTCGTAACACCACTGCCACTGGAAGGGTACGGTGACCTTCAGCAGGATGGCGATGATCCTGGTGAAGTAGATATAACACACGATCTGGGGGGGGGAGAGGGCAGGCAGGGGGAGAGGAGGGCAGGCAGGGGGAGAGGGAGGAGGGGAAAGAGATGTTATTGCATTGAGGGAGACCAGAGGGGGAGGGAGGGAAGGGTAGAGATGTCAGATATCCACAGGACAAGGATCTCCCTCAGGCATACTAATCAAACCGGAGCAGGATGGATGGATAGGTACTCACCATCACGTAGTAATGTCTGAAGAGCTTCAGCTTTTCCAGGTTCATGGCAGCTGAGGGGTAAACCGAGATATGCTCAGGCAACAACATCAACCACACCACCACCACAACATCAACGACAACAACAACAACACTAATACGTAAAAACAATTAATTCTTTACCTTTCCCATCAGTGCTAGAGGCCTCTTGTAGGTGTCGGATGGACCTATAGACACACACAACATTAAAGTCACACCTGCATAAACATTCAACTGTATTTCATACAATCCTCAAACCTTTTTTCACAAATATGTTTTCAACCTTTCAAAACCTTTTTTTTCTTTGTGTGTGTGTGTTTAACCTTAAACGTTTTTGGAAAAAAAAAAAAAAAAAACGTTTCTCCCAAAACGTAATTCCAGACACTGACCAGACAACGGGGAAGAGGATGGCCCCGCAGCAGATGAGGTCAACCAGGAAGAGGACCTCCTTCCAGAGGGCGTATTCACTGGTGCCCTCCTCCGTCGACTCGATGATGATGTAGGCCACGTTAGCCAGCACCTGCACACACACTCGATTTTTACACCTCCACATTTTATTCATTTAGCAGAAACTTTTTTCCAAAGCCACAGACAAAAAGTGCATTTAATATTAACATTTAAGCACACACACCTCCACAGGTGTACACACACACACTACCCTCACACTCACACTCTGACCTGCAGGGGGATGACGATCATGAAGATCTTCTTCTCCTTGTCCGACAGAATGTATTTGACGAAGGCCCAGCCCGTCCCAATCAGAGCCAGGGTGATGAAGAGGAGGGCTCCTTTCAGCCTGCACACACCAGCAGGGTTAACACACACACACACACACCAGCAGGGTTAACACACACACACCAGCAGGGTTAACACACAGACCTACAGGTGAGTGATGTAGTACACACAGCCTCTCTCTCACACCACACAGACCTACAGGTGAGTGATGTAGTACACACAGCCTCTCTCTCACACCACACAGACCTACAAGTGAGTGATGTAGTACACACAGCCTCTCTCTCACACCACACAGACCTATAGGTGAGTGATGTAGTACACACAGCCTCTCTCTCACACCACACAGACCTACAGGTGAGTGATGTAGTACACACAGCCTCTCTCTCACAACACACAGACCTACAGGTGAGTAATGTAGTACACACAGACTCTCTCTCACAACACACAGACCTACAGGTGAGTGATGTAGTACACAAAGCCTCTCTCTCACACAGACATACAGGTGAGTGATGTAGTACACACAGCCTCTCTCTCACACAGACCTACAGGTGAGTGATGTAGTACACAGTCTCTCTCTCACACAGACATACAGGTGAGTGACGTAGTACACACAGTCTCTCTCTCACACAGACCTACAGGTGAGTGATGTAGTACACAGTCTCTCTCTCACACAGACATACAGGTGAGTGACGTAGTACACACAGTCTCTCTCTCACACAGACCTACAGGTGAGTGATGTAGTACATGACAGCCCAGCCCTCTATGGGGTGTCCTTCTGTGTTGATGAAGTGGTAGTTGATCTGTGGGAGGGAACACAGACAAGAACCAGAGTTAGGATGAGAACAGACGTCGTTCTGGACTAGTCAGGATTCCAGTGGTCAGGGTTCTAGTGGTCAGGGTTCTAGTGGTCAGGGTTCCAGTGGTCAGGGTTCCAGTGGTCAGGGTTCTAGTGGTCAGGGTTCTAGTGATCAGGGTTCTAGTGGTCAGGGTTCCAGTGGTCAGGGTTCTAGTAGTCAGGGTTCTAGTAGTCAGGGTTCTAGTGGTCAGGGTTCCAGTGGTCAGGGTTCTAGTGGTCAGGGTTCCAGTGGTCAGGGTTCTAGTAGTCAGGGTTCTAGTGGTCAGGGTTCTAGTGATCAGGGTTCTAGTGGTCAGGGTTCCAGTGGTCAGGGTTCCAGTGGTCAGGGTGCCAGTGGTCAGGGTGCCAGTGGTCAGGGTTCTAGTGGTCAGGGTTCTAGTGATCAGGGTTCTAGTAGTCAGGGTTCTAGTGGTCAGGGTTCTAGTGGTCAGGGTTCTAGTGATCAGGATTCTAGTAGTCAGGGTTCTAGTGGTCAGGGTTCTAGTGGTCAGGGTTCTAGTGATCAGGGTTCTAGTAGTCAGGGTTCTAGTGGTCAGGGTTCCAGTGGTCAGGGTTCTAGTGATCAGGGTTCTAGTAGTCAGGGTTCTAGTGGTCAGGGTTCCAGTGGTCAGGGTGCCAGTGGTAAGGGTTCTCACACTGTGGAAGACCAGGGAGATAGCCTTGGTGAATGCCAGAGCCGCCATCAGCCAGTGGATCTTGAACACACTGTACCTGGAGACATACACAAGCACACACATGAGACCAGGTGTGTGTGTACCTGTGCTTCATCAGTGTGTAGCCCCAGACCAGGTGTGTGTGTGTACCTGTGCTTCGTCAGTGTGTAGACCCAGACCAGGTGTGTGTGTGTGTGTGTGTACCTGTGCTTCATCAGTGTGTAGACCCAGACCAGGGCGGCGGTGAAGAAGACTGCAGCCATGCTGATGTAGAGGCGAGGCAGAGTGATCTCTGCTGCTGACAGGTACCCTCCTGGGTTCCTCTCTGTCACATCCACCTGCAGCACACACATACACACACACGTGCGTCAATACACACACGTTAATACACATATGCGCGCACTAACAGACATACGCATGCGTGCGTCAACACTCACAGACAGAGAAACAGACAGACCCTGACCTTGAGTGAGTATTGCAGGTCTACACCAGGCTTTAGGTTGTTGCAGTAATGGAAGTTGAGGTTGTACAAGCCCTCAGCCAACGAGCCAATCGTCATGCGGAACTGGAGGAGAGAGAGAAAAATGAGGCCATCGGGGACATGTGTGAGGGCTGTGGAGCAGGAGGAGGTGTGAGGTGCTGTGTGGAGCAGGGGGAGGTGTGAGGTGCTGTGTGGAGCAGGAGGAGGTGTGAGGTGCTGTGTGGAGCAGGAGGAGGTGTGAGGTGCTGTGTGGAGCAGGAGGAGGTGTGAGGTGCTGTGTGGAGCAGGAGGAGGTGTGAGGTGCTGTGTGGAGCAGGGGAGGTGTGAGGTGCTGTGTGGAGCAGGAGGAGGTGTGAGGTGCTGTGTGGAGCAGGAGGAGGTGTGAGGTGCTGTGTGGAGCAGGAGGAGGTGTGAGGTGCTGTGTGGAGCAGGGGGAGGTGTGAGGTGCTGTGTGGAGCAGGAGGAGGTGTGAGGTGCTGTGTGGAGCAGGAGGAGGTGTGAGGTGCTGTGTGGAGCAGGGGAGGTGTGAGGTGCTGTGTGGAGCAGGAGGAGGTGTGAGGTGCTGTGTGGAGCAGGGGAGGTGTGAGGTGCTGTGTGGAGCAGGAGGAGGTGTGAGGTGCTGTGTGGAGCAGGAGGAGGTGTGAGGTGCTGTGTGGAGCAGGAGGAGGTGTGAGGTGCTGTGTGGAGCAGGAGGAGGTGTGAGGTGCTGTGTGGAGCAGGGGAGGTGTGAGGTGCTGTGTGGAGCAGGGGAGGTGTGAGGTGCTGTGTGGAGCAGGTGTGAGGTGCTGTGTGGAGCAGGGGAGGTGTGAGGTGCTGTGGACTCACCCTGAAGCTGTAGGAGTCGTTGGTTTTCTGCAGGTCGAGGTTCACTTCTTTCATCTTCCCCAACTAGGGAGGGATACATATCAGGGAGGTACCTCAGCGTCAAATACACACAGGTAAGCTCACACACACACACAAGTACACTCACACACACTCTCACACTCTCTCACGCACACACACACACTCTCTCACACACACACACACACACACTCTCACGCACACACTCTCTCTCACACACACCAGTATTATTCTTACCTGGATGGCAGTTAAGTCAGCATCCTTCTCCTCCTCCTCCTCTTCCTTCACCTCTTCCTTCACCTCCTCCTTCACCTCCACCTCCTTCTTCACCTCCACCTCCTTCTTCACCTCCACCTCCTTCTTCACCTCCACCTCCTTCTTCACCTCCACCTCCTTCTTCACCTCCTCCTTCTTCACCTCCTCCTTCTTCACCTCCTCATTCACCTCCTCCTTCCCTTTAGCAGCGACATCTTCCTCTCTCCTCCTCCTGGCGCCTGAAAACATCACAACATGCCCAGGGGTTAAAGTGAAAACAATCCTGAGCCTGAACTTTTTTCAGGGGAGGGTTGGGGGGGGGGGGGGGGGGGGGGTTGGAGAGAAACGCTTTTTTGTCTTCTGCTAGTTTTCTACAGGGGGTGACCAGTGGCTAAGACATGTCATGTTCCTTAATAAATGTGCACAAACGTATTTCTAAGTCTCAGACACGGTCAGTCATAGACCACGGTGTGTCAGCTGTAACAGTTGCTCCCGGCAACGTTGTGGTAAGTTTGAGTGCACGGGCAGCAGCTCTATGACCGGGGTCTAACTCATGACGAGCAAGCACTTTCTTACCGCTGCTGGCATATAGGAGCTTCCTCGAGCAGAACGTGCAGAAATAAGCACCGGGCTCTCTCAGTTTCTGGCACCAAATGGCTCGCCGTCTCTACCTACTTCTATCCATGACCAGCACCATTTATTCAGAGGCCTTTATCTATGGGCTGGACATCACCCCCAGGCTTCATGAATTTGCGCTTCATGTTTTCACCGACAACGCTAACGTGACGTATGGATCTCATTCACACTGTGTTGCCAGGACCCGCCCTGCTCTGCTTCTGATAGGCTGTAACGTTAGTTACCAGTTTAGCTGCGTTCCTTTCATATGATTGGTAGGGGAAATCAATTGACTCGAAAATATTAAACCGCATGCAAGGTCCCAATTTTTTTTCTCATGGCCGCACGCCGGACATCCGGTACGGTGCTGGAACACTTTAACCCTTGTGTTATCTTCGGGTCATTGTGACCCATCAGTCATTGTGACCCACCATCGTATTGCGACAACTTTACCGCATACAAAAACAAAGTGAAGCATTTTCTTTTAACCGTTGGGCTGTCTCAGACCCCCCACATTGCGAAGGTTAAAATAAAATAATTTTTATTTGTTTTGGTATTGGGTAAAATTGGGTAAACACAACGATGGTTCGTTATGAACCTTGGGGTCATGTGACCCGAAGGCAGCACGAGGGTTAAGCCCTGCATGCCACACATCACACCACACAATATTTCACAACACACAAATTCTCCAGCCCAGCTCCTCCACCTCCTCCACCCCCTCCAGCCTCTACCTCCAGTCTCTGTTGTCGCAGGGGTCTCTGTTGGCTTCATCCTGGCTGTCAGCAGGCTGTCCTGATCCCCATAAGACTTCACATGGACCCTGGAGACACACAAGTATGGAACAGATACACACCTGCGCTACGTTTCCCACCCATTTCTTCTCCCATTCTTCATTTCTTTCTCTCTCACACAAACCTGAGCTTGTCGACATCGAATATGAAGAGGATGAGGGGCTCGTCGTTGGTGGGTTTTGTGAGGGTTAGAGGACATGTCGCCGTCTCCTCCGCCTGCGAGAGACCACACCCCGTCAAACGTCCAAACATCAACATCATCAACACATCCACAACACGTCAAACGGACGTTTCTCCCCTCCTCTCTCACAGGAGGAGGCCACAGCTGCTGTTGCTCCTTCTGGTAGAGAGAGGAGGGGAGAGAGAGGGGAGGAAGGGAGAGAGGAGGGGAGAAACGTACTCACAGTGTATGACAGGACTCCGTTTACGCGAGACTTCGACAGACTGAAGCCCACCTGAAGAACAGAACGAGAACAGATGTAGTTACGACGCAAAGCCACGCACAAACCTGAATCACACAAACGCGGCTAGTTGTTCTCACCGGGTTTTTGATGTAGTCCACGCGTTTGTTCGGTAAACGCAGAGAGAGCAGGTTGACATCTAGTGTCCCGTTGGCATAGAAACCGAAGGTGTTGAGGTGAATGACAAATCGACTTTCGTTCTGGGAGCGAGAGAGGAAGAGATGAGACGTGAGACGTTGGGGGGGACAAAAGAGTGGAGGGGTGGGGGCGGAGAAAGAGGAGACGACATGTTAGCAAGATAACTGATTACGTTTCACAACCATCAGAAGTCGTAGGCTTTTCACGTTTACAACGAGCTGGTCAATGCCCGTTACAATCTTAGCTGACTAACAAGGGGATCCGCCATATTAGGAAATAATAGGCCTAGTCTATCCTTTTTTTTTTTTATCTTATCACCCAGTTTACAATGTATTTGCGCTACATAGCGAGTTGTACTGTAGCTATCTGGATAGCTAGCCTCATCATTAGAAAACAGTTTGACGTGGTCAAGCTAACTTGTTAGTTACAACTAGCTGTGCGCAGCTTTGAGCAATCTTGTTCTGTTATCCGGACACAACATCACAACATGTCAACTAAGTGACGTCACCATCACCCGACATAGCTACAGCTAGCTAGCCTAGATGCTAGCTGACACTTGCTAACTGTCAAGAATGCTTTCATGAGATAATAGAAAACATGACACATTGTTGTAATCAGGATTTGTGTTTATATTTACGTTATATTACATTAAATAAAATATGTTACCTTCAGAGAGAGTTTATGTATTCTTGCCTCGCAGAAGGCCAGTAATAACACGAGCAACGTTGGACCGAAAACTGTCGAAACGCCTCCTCGATTCCGTGCCATATCTAGCAAATAGCTGACGATCAGCAGTCTCACCCAGTGCAATAATCAGATAAAGTATTTACCTAGCTTATCAATACAAAACTGTGTAAAATATACCAAGTCGACAAACCAGTGACGAAGAATCTAGCGGTATATTTTCTTAAAATTCACTGGAAGCTACTTCCTGGTCCAACCAAAACGTACACGTCACCAGAGCAACGTCAACACATTGCGATTCGGTCACTACTACGCCTCTACCGGAGGGAGGACGAATGAAGAACGAAGCGATCAAGGGAGAAAAATACATTACACACTAACAGTAGATGGTAAATATGTTTTCATAGTAAATTGTAAGTAGCCTATGCTTGGCCTGCGTATGCTTAGGCCAACCATTCATGTACAAAAAATATACACACAGGAGTAGGCCTAAATATAAATCTGTTGGATGATCCTATACGTTGACTGATACAAATAATAAATACAATTTCAATGCTAAATGACAATATCCACAGAAATATGTATTAGCCTACCTATGTTTCAGTTGGTTACCAATCAAATCCGACACAAAATAAGCAACATCAGTGTGACACAAAACCATTTATTACCTAATGTATAATTTAAGGGATTGCGAACATTTGTTTTTTTAAATTATTTTACATTAATGCTGTGAAATGATCTCTTCCAGGAGGGTCTGAACCTGCCTCTGGCTTTTAGGAGAGACGCCATCGCTACGGTTTAGCCGGAGGCGGGGGGGCGTGGTTTATTGTTATTGACACTCCGCCACCGATACTGGAGCCAGCGAATGTAGGGTTTATGACTATGGCTCCATTCTGGGCTGTGTTGGTGACGTGAGTAGAAGGAGGCGCAGCAGAGGAAACGCTGGGGGGAGAGGAGGAGGAGGCCACAGCTGCTGTTGCTCCTTCTGGTAGAGAGAGAGGAGGGGAGAGAGAGGGGAGGAAGGGAGAGAGGAGGGGAGAGCAGAGGGGAGGGAGGGGATGAGGGGTACAAACTAAGCTACAGTTGAGGGGAATAATAAGAAATGAGAATGAAAGTTTACGGAGTCCAAAAATACTAGTATTAAAATGTGATGTCCAATTTGAACTGTGACGCCATTTCACATTTCAGGTTTTTCTTTGTATTTGATCGACTCACCCCTGCTTTTGACCACCAGTTGCTCTGCTAGACCATTCTGATCCATCTTCCTCAGGATCTCCAGAGTGACGGCTACTGCATTTTCCGGCCACTTTCTCACCATGAGATCTACTGTGTCCTGTCTGTCCCGTTTCTCCATCCTGCCTCTGGGGATAGCCTCAAAGCTGTCTGCCCCCTGGCACAGATGCCACTGGAACTTCTTCAGCTGCTCCGAGTCCAAGCGCTCCAGGATTTTCAACAGCATAAAGGTGGCCATGTTTATTCACACCTGGACAGACAACATGCAGAAAGGGACATAGAGTGTATAAGAGACATGGAGGGAAGGGATTTTCTAAGTTGACCTTATTTTACCTGTTATGGCAAATATATTAGCCTACACTTATTTTCGCGGCGGTCACGCGGCACTACAGTACATCCCTTGGGATTCCCAAGGGTGTGGCTGTTTATTTTCACGGAAAGTGAAGCCTATTGATACGTTACCGACAGACTGATGTGGATTAGGATGGTATCAACAATAGCCTGCGTAACAACACCAGGCTGGTTGTCTGTCATTTTCCCCAGACGACATGTCGCCAAATTGACTATAAAGACTATAATCTCAGTCTTCATGGAATCTCAGATGGGCCAGGAAAACGAACCCTACAGAAGGATGGTTTTGAAACTGATAGGGACGTTTTAAACCCTAAATAAACGCGCCTGTTTCAACATTCTGCACTTGAACTTCCCGGAAACGGCTGCACTATTTGGGTTACATTTGGGTTATGTAAACGAGATAGTAAAACACATTGTTTAGTCACAGAATCCAACATGTTTCGTGAAAGTAGGCATACGGTTTGAGAAAATACATAATTACCGATTGAATTGTTTTTTTCTTCCTTAAAACAAACATTTACAACTTAAAGAGGTAACTTTTTCCAAACTCCAGATGTTTTGATGCGCGCCCTTTCCGGGGTCTGCGCGGTCGAAACCCTTTTATCACCGTCTGCAAAACGCTTTAATACACCCCCACAACCTTCACATCGACTGCAAAAATACTCTTAACATTCTTACCTTTAAATCTGGCTTGATTATTGGTCAGCTACTACTCTCTGTGGAAAAGGTTACCTGCGCAAAAATACGTATACACCCAGCTATTAACGCGCGGTTCAACTTTCGATTTGTAGCTTATGGTGTGCATAAGAAGTGGGACTGGTGACAGAGCCAGACGTTGTAAAAAAATGTTTTTGTTATATAAACATAACGTTGGACTTGCCTAAAATGACAACCGAAATTTTCGCCTAACAGATTCGGTGCTTTTGAGAAAACATTCACCTACTATTATTTTGTCCACAGAAAGAAGACAATTTAGAAACTTGCAATCAAGAACTAGAAGTACTAGAGCGATTAGAGCCGAGAAACGGTCTGTATTTTACAAAACACTGAGCAACAATAGCATCTCATCTATTGCTTAATTCAACATTTCAACAACAACAATATAAAAAATATATAATTTCACAAAAATATAAAATTGTATTCGAAGAAAGCTGCTGGGTGGTTACAATAAAACAAGATACATTAAACATTACAAGTGTAACAAAGAGATAGTGTGTGTGTGTTACAGAGAGATAGCCTATTACTTTATACATTGTAACATTGTAACATTGTAGAAAAGGCTCAAGAAGCACTTGTTGTACCGGGAGTACAACGGTACTTAGGAATTATTGGCTGGACCTGATGCTAGTTTCCTCCAGGATCACAATGACTCTTATTTAGAGACTTGTTGCTCTTGTTGGTTTGTTGTAACTGTCTTAAAAGTTATTGTACTCGCTGTGAAATATATTATTGTTGCTTGCTTTTCCACAGGTACAATCTTGCACTTTTGAGGTTCTTGCTGTTTAATTGTAACTTGTCTAACTACATGCTCTTATTGTTCTTCCCTTTGGGACTTATTTGGTTTCACAATGTATGCTTCATGTTCGGCTACCCGCAATGTTTGGGGCTATCTCGTTGTTATGATCAGCGACCTATGCACTTTTGTAAAACTCTCTCTTGGAAGTCGCTTTGGATAAAAGCGTCTGCTAAATGCATAAAAGTAACAATGCAGCTCATTTAAAACTAATATTCCCTAGCATGTGTGTCAAAACAACAAACACATAGTTCATATAAATAAGAAAATAAAACAAACCACAGTTTCATCATTAAGTGCCGTTGATTTGATGGTGGTCTGTAAGTTGTCATGATGAGTGACATGATCCTGTTGCAAGTTTGTTGTGGTCTGTCTCAATGTTGAGGAAGGACCTGTGCTGCCCCCTGCTGGTGAGCGGGCTGACCTGCAGCCCTGCTGGTGAGCCGGCTAGCCTGCAGCCCGGATGGTGAAACTCCTTCCCTCTACTTAAAAACCCCTAGGAAGGAGAAAATGGAAGCCAGACAGAACAGAGGAGAGATAGAATGGATTCACAAACACACACCAAATAATAATTATAGTTTGTGATTATGAAAGTTATGAAAGTCTGAACATGGAGACATATTTTAAACATTGTACATTTTGAAGGAGGTCCGTTAAGCCTTCGACCAATCAGTTTATATCTACAGTGTCTGTAACGAACATCATTGGTTGGATTCTTGTCATTGTAAATTCTTAAATGTGTTATGTGGTGTAAGTTAGATTTTGATAACTGTAACGACCTAAATCATTAAAATGTAATACCACTACAGCAGGAGGCTGTTTTTTCTACGTTGTCCGACAACGGTAAAAAAAAATATATATTTTGAAATGCGATGTTGTTTACATCCGGCAAGAATTTACTTGCGGGAAGCGGAAACGCTTACATTGCGAGTGGGACCACTGGTCTAGCTAGTAGTACAGTTCTTTGAAGGGCAGTGTTAATGCAGTGTATTACCGAAGTATGAACTGCAGGTGTCATTTACAGGAGATATTCAGTAGGTAGTAAAGGAGGGTAGCATTTTGGCTGAGTAGGGCGTCGGTACTATTCACTATGAACTCTACTGGGCGAGCGAGAGAGCCAGGAGCTATTACAAACATCTCTGTACAAAGTATTACTGCCAAAATGTCTAAATCAGATTTATTTAGAGAATTTATCAGTGAGATATTATCAACGGCAGCTTTGGAGATTTTCGGAGGAGTTGAAAAAACGCTTGCTGAGTACAAAGAAGAAATCTCTCGCTCCGAGGAGGAGAGGAAGCGGCTACAACGGCTGTTGGACGTTGTTACTCAACCCGAGATCAAGCTACACCGAACAGGTTCGATATTATACTCAATAGTGATGTGTCGTTCGTGAACGACTCGAAGGCTGTTTATCAATCCGAAGAACCCTATGAACGTACTTGCGTTCTTGAGAAGAACGTTCTTTCCAAGCGTCTTGCGAGGACGGGGAACGATTTGAGATTAGTGATGTGTCGTTCGTGAACAAATCTTTAGTAGCCTATGACTCGTGAGTAACGAGTAGTCTCAGAGTGATTTGTTCATTTTTTCGTGGCCGAGATTAAAAAAAAAAGTTAAACAAACAAAAACTGTTATTATTATTTGTGAAAAAATCTCATTCACGTCTTACTATACTAAACCTAGCAGTTTTTCACAGGAACTTTGGATCATTTTTCACGTGACCTGCATAGGCTCAGAAGAGGAAACAGAAAATATTTGTTTACCTCATTCACTTTCGCGTGACTAGGTTTAGTAAGACTTGAATGATATTCGTTCACAAATAATAATGATTATTTTTTGTACTTTACTTACAGTTCAGTGAAGTGTAATTGTTTGCCGTGATGTTTAAATGCTAGTGTGATAATAAATGACCATTTCACATCATACAAACTGTCATAATGCATTATTTGAATGCGGAAATGTTTCTTTAAAAAAAGCATCTGCTGGTTTACATACACGCCCCCCCCCCTTTAAATGAACGACTGACTCGAAGATTCGTTCATTTTACTGAACGAGCAGGGGCGGATCTACCGGGGTGGCATGGGGTGGCAACTGCCACCCTAAAAATAGTATTGCCACCCCAGCTGGCAGCTTTGAAAACAAAGAAAAGTTGTGGCTCATCGGACATTTGGGAGAGCGAATTTCTAATATCCGACTGCAAGTGAATGCAGCACGAGACGACTCCATCCACCCTCCCCACACCGCCACCGAAGTTGCTTTCATTTGAACACAAGGAAGGCGCAAACTGACCATAGAAGGCTCCAACTCAAGGAAGCAATCGTCGGCACGGACAGCAAACCACACCGGAGGAATGAGGTGTTAAGCAATTATCTATTACATTTACATTTAGTCATTTTTAGCAGACGCTCTTATCCAGAGCGACTTACAGTAAGTACAGGGACATTCCCCCCGAAGCAAGTTGGGTGAAGTGCCTTGCCCAAGGACACAATGTCATTTGGCACGGCTGGGAATCGAACTGGCAACCTTAAGATTACTAGCCCGACTCCCTCACTGCTCAGCCATCTGACTCCCATTAATGACTAAGAATGATTAGAAAAGTGCAGGGGTAACGGAGTTGCAACGTTAGTTTTCCGGTTGAATTGAGGTTAATAACGTTAACTCCTGAATGCTTTGGGAAAGCAACAACGAAGATGACCATGGTAAAGTTAGTTTGAAGTTTAATATTCAACAGATATTCGGACGCCTAGTATTGTGTTATTTTAACCGGTGTTTAGCACCGCTACAACCGGCCACTTAGCCAATTCTTTTGGCTGCCTAAACAACGCGTATGTTTAGGGACCATCAACAAATTACATATTTCAAAAGTCAATAGCTTTTCAACAACATAAACTAGGAGCGTCAAAATAATGTTAAACTGTTGAAGATGTATGCATTCATGTTGCAAAGCCTTTATGTTGTTTATTTTCATCTCAGGTTATGAAAAAATATTTTTTTATCCAAATTAAATCTTCAAACTTCAATAGCTTTTTGATCATGTGACCTATATACCTCTAATCCATTTCAGAGTGTTCACTGACTATGCATACATGTTGCACAGCCTTTAGTTTTTTCATTTTTATCTCGCACACTTCTGCCACGGGGTGCCACCCCTCAAAATCCTGCCACCCTCTTGCCAACCCATGAATATTTTTCTATATCCGCCCCTGTGAACGAGATTCAAAGAACCGAGTCAGTAAAATGATCCGAACTTCCCATCACTATTTGAGATGTGTGTGTTCTTGCAATGACTTTTAGTAAATCATATGCGTTCTTGCTGACCAAGTCACCATCCGATGCATCCTCGGATCAAGAACATTTCCAGGTATTTTTAGTGATTTGTGTTCTTTGGATTGGAACCGTACTTGGGCAATGAAAGATGACGTCAAACGAGTTTGCAAGAACACAAGAATGGAAAAAAATGTGGATTGATTAACAGCCGAAGACTCAGTCAAGAGGTGAAGAAATCGTTCGATTTTCATGTGACTGTTCCATGGGCTGGCTGAGCCAACAGTCACGTGAAAATCAAACGATTTGTTCACCTCTTGACTGAGAAAAATTGACCGTGAAAATTGAACGGTTCGTCGAACTCAGGCCGTGCCAAGCCTTTAATTCTAAGCAGAATTTGATTTAGGAAAACTATACGTGTGCTAACTAAGCTAGATATAATGTAAACTAACGATAGCTTCCATCGTTAGTAACAACTAACAACATAGCCTCTTGTTTGTAGAAAAGTTGATTAAACATTCAGAAATAGCCATGACATCCTAAATTACAGACACTTCCTATGTCTGAAATCCCATGGAAGCACATCAGTGATATTACGTTTTTAATTGTAAAAGACATTAAATACTTAATATAGAAATTTAAACACCACTGAATTCATAGCATCCAAATATTTTACTTCCAAACCATACTTGAATTTGATGGTTTTGAATTCACCTCTAACATTGAAATATTAATTTATTTAAATATAAAATCTGATCCAAAAATTCAAGCTTCATTTAGCTTCAGGCTGCTCAAATTCGAATGGTGAAACTTAGATACCCAAAATTCGAGCTGAACCTTTTTGAGCCAAAATCTTTACATGCCAGGCATGTTAGGCTACCGACACAAGTGAACTTTTTCCGCGTACTAGTTTTTTTTCTTTTTTTCTCGTCCATATCAAACCTATGATCACATCATAAATGTGTAACAGGCTAAAGTAACAGAATTATGACCAACCATACTGTCCCTTACAGAGGTTACATCTAACTGTTGTCTTGCCTCTTCTATTCCCCAGAAGTGCAGCAGCTCTCTCTCCCGGAGCCCCCACAGATTAAAGAGGAACAGGAGCTGTGGACCAGTCAGGAGGAAGAGCAGCTCCAAGGACTGCAGTCTGAAACCACAGACTCCATACTCATTTCTTCCAGTGTGGAACATGATTCTGATCAGGAGGGTTCCTCTGAATGTTCACATCTTGTCCAGATTGTTAAAGTGGAGGACAGAGAAGGAGACTCTCTATCCACCAACACAACTGAGAAAATCAAAGCAGAGATTCATGTACAAGACTCTGCAGCACCAGAACCAGGCAGTCACTCTCAGCCCTTCTCTGTTGTAGCTCCAGACTGTCCTGCAGCTCAGAGTTTGGAGGAACATGGAAGAGTGATGCTTTTACAGAACAGAACACAAAACAATGAGGCTCTTCCAAGGGACAATAGACCACAGGGAAGTCACACAAGAAAAACAATACATCAGTGTCAACAATGTAACAGAACTTTTATATCTGAATCTCATTTGATCAAGCACATGAGAACACACACAGGAGAGAGACCTTTTCATTGTCAACAATGTAACAAACAATTTGCTCAAAAATGTCATCTTGTTGATCACATGAGAACACACACAGGAGAAAAACCTTTTCAGTGTCAACAATGTAACAAAACTTTTAGTCAGAAATCTAGTTTGGTTGATCATAGGAGGACACACACAGGAGAAAAACCATATCAGTGTCAACATTGTAGCAAACGTTTTGCTTATAAGTGTAATCTAGTGGGACACACTAGGACACACACAGGAGAGAGACCTTTTCGGTGTCAACAGTGTAACAAGACCTTTCGACAGCAGTCTGCTTTGGTTGACCACATGAGGATGCACACAGGAGAGAAACCGTATCGGTGTCGAGAATGTAACGAAAGTTTCATGCGGAGGCCTCAGTTTCTTGTTCATGTGAGGAAACACACAGGAGAGCAACCATTTCAGTGTCAGGAATGTAACAGAACATTCATTTGGAAGTATCTGTTGGTTCGTCACATGATGAGAACATCGGAATGTCAAGAATGTAACAATACATTCTGCAAGAAGAGTGACTTTGATGATCACATGAGGACGCACACGGGACAGTTATCTTATTAATGTCACAAGGCCCATTTGATTTAACACCAGATTACTGTGGTATAAATTTAAAGATTTACCACTTTCATGTTTATCCTAATCATTACATGTACTTATCTGATGTTTCTTATCTTTGTTGTACTGTTATATTGACTGTATGTAACTGCATAAGTACCGTCATGTCAGCATATTGCCTTTCACTGTGTAGGTTCACCTGGAGTCAAGTTCTTTAGTGTTATTATTTTTGGGCGTTAGGGATGATTGGGGTCAGGGTAAGCAGCTGGTGACTGGAACATCTGTTTGTTTTTTTCCACTGAGCAAGAGAAATCCAGAGCAGGTAGAGTTGCATAGATTCATGTTTTTTGTTTGTCATGAGTGGATTAAACCTACCAAAAGCTGAATCTGTTCGGACATTGAGCTTTATTTTAACTGCTGTCAGATGGTCTTTTAACCCTTGTGTTATCTTCGGGTCATTGTGACCCTTCAGTCATTGTGACCCACCCACGTGTTGCGACAACTTTACCTCATACAAAAACAAATAAAAACACATTTTCTTTTAACAGTCGGGCTGTCTCCCCCCCCCCCCCCCCCCACAGAGCGAAGGTTAAAAGAAAATGCTTTTTATTTGTTTTTGTATTGGGTAAAGTTGTCGCAGCACAACGATGGGTCGTTGTGAACCTTCGGGCAGCACAAGGGTGAAGCTGCACCAGTAGCACTGGTGGAAATGGAAATTCGATTTCTAAGACGGCAAAATGCCACCCAAGAAGTACAGATTCATGCACATTGCCTTTGGCACACAATGTTCCCCTTCAGTCAAGTGTATGAAGGCGCGTATGCATAAAATGACCTCTGAAACAAAAACAAAAAAAGCACATCATGGGGGTCAGATGGCTGGGCGGTTAGGGAGTCGGGCTATTAATCAGAAGGTTGTTGGTTCGATTCCGGCCGTACACAATGACGTTGTGTCCTTGGGCAAGGCACTTCACCCTACTTGCCTCGGGGAGAATGTCCCTGTACTTACTTTAAGTCGCTCTGGATAAGAGCGTCTGCTGAATGACTAAATGTAATATGTACTATCATCTTCCAGACGATCGTATGTATTCCACAATCTGACAACGACTGGCGATAACCCCAGACCCTCCACGTACAACGGACGCACCAGGACAGCACATTTTTCTAAACTCTTAAACTGCCTGTTGCTTAACCTTTCTATAAAAACCTAGATATAATGGGATTATATAAAACGGTTAAAAGTAATGCAAAACATAAAATAGAAATGTCATTAGTTTGCTCTGACATTCTGTGCACAGCTAATATAGAAGATTAACATGGAAACAGGGCTTTCAAAATGTTGGTAGTTTTCGTAACACCCAGCCATAAATACGTCTAAAATTATGGCTGATTGACTTGTACTTCGTCAGTGTAATGTCGAAAATATATTGTGGTGAAAGTAATATTCTGATAACATTATTGCGGTATAGTATTGTTTTTTTCCCTTCACAATACATTGATTAGCTAGTTAAACAAATAAATGTAGATCTACATGTACGACATAAAACCTTGAATAGTCAAATTCCACAACCGCAGGAAGCGCATAATGTTGTTGAACTACTGACCGGATAAGCTTGGTGTTTACATCCGGCACGAATTTCGAAGAGGAAGCGGAAGTGCTAACCACGTTCATGAGTGGACTGGCTTAAGTTGGGACGCATGTCGAAGGGCAGTATTAAAGCTTGTGGATCACTAGTATGCGCTGCATTTGTTGCTTCATCGCAGGCAATATAGATAGAACCGGAGGACTTGATCATTACATCTGAGCTGGACGTCGCTACTACTATTCAGTAAGAACTGTACTGGGCTAAGGAGAGAGCAGGAGCTAATAATAGCCAACAGTGTTGCGTATCAGTTTTACACCGCTAAAATGTCTAAATCAGATGAGTTTGGAGAATTCATCCGTGATATACTAACAAAGGGAGGTTTAAAGATTTTTGGAGGATTTGAAAAAACGTTTGCTGAGTACAAAGAAGAATTCTCCCGTTCCGAGGAGGAGAGGAAGCGGCTACAACGGCTGTTGGAGGTTGTTTCTCCACCCAAGATCAAGCGACGTCGAACAGGTTTGTTACTCATACTTGAATGTTTTGAAATGTTTAACATTATTTTATTTTCTATCGTTTTCACGCTGGATGATGTCAGTTCGGACGTGTTCGCTGTCCGTGGGTCGCTTCTTCATCTGGTTCTGGCTGGTTGGTTTGTTTCATATTTGCTGACCTATAAAAAAGGAAGAGGGCTATTGGTAACTAATCTGGACAACAGATATGTGACTTAAACAAATCTGTAGTCTGATTTTAGTTACCTATTACAGTTTTCTCACAAAACGTCTATTTGTGCATGTTATTGGGGTACTTGTCACCACGTCCCAGTGCTTTAAGGCATGAGACCGACGGCCGATTGCGCTAAAAGGGATTCTATAGCAGTGCTGTTCTTCTACGTCATAAATGTATACTTACAGCTTTAAGTTTGACTTTAGATGTATATTTATTATTGACTAAAAGCACCTTATTTCGAAAAAAAATAATTTTCCAAATGTATGAGATGTCTCATGGGGCCTATACTTAAAAGCAAATTCAACATACCCGGGAATATAAATATTTTAGTTGGCTTCAGTTAACCTAACAACCGCAATCGCCCTAAGCAGTGTCAAGACGGTGGTTAAACTCCTTAACACTAGAAGCGCCAAACGTCGGTCATTGGCGGCAGTGAAGACATTTTTTAGTCATTTAGCAGACGCTCTTATCCAGAGCGACTTACAGTAAGTACAGGGACATTCCCCCGAGGCAAGTAGGGTGAAGTGCCTTGCCCAAGGACACAACGTCAGTTTGCATGACCGGGAATCGAACTGACAACCTTCGGATTACTAGCCCGACTCCCTCACCGCTCAGCCACCTGACTCCTCACCTGAAGACCATGCTTCACCTAGATGTGTTTTAAATTAAGTTCTGACTGTCAACAATACAATCCTTTTGGTGCAAACGAACAACTGTCTTAGTGACCAGTGACAAAGGGGTTTGATTATTCAGGTTTCTGCACCCACAAGGCCAGAGACCCACACTGTTGTCCTTATCTCCTCTTACTGTCACCATATTCTGCACTGTTGCATTTTTGCACTTGTCTGTGTTTGCCCTCACACAATAGTTCATAGTTATGCGCCATCAGACCAAAGCAGATTCCCTGTATGTGTAAGCCTACTTGAATATAAACCTGCTTCAGATGTTCACTGTTAACATCCTTCTGCAGAACAGAACATGTTTAACATACAAACCACGCCAGAGTCTACATTTAGACCTACACTGTTTCTTTTCAACTGCTCTATTTGTCAGCAGCCAGACATATTAAGCTACCATTTTCAACACAACTGAACTGATTTAGTGACAGAATGATAATCGGCCAACCAAACTGTCCCTAATGAGGCTAAATCTATCTTTTCTTGCCTCTTCTTCCCCCAGAAGTGCAACAGCTCTCTCTCCCGGACCCCCCACAGATTAAAGAGGAACAGGAGCTGTGGACCAGTCAGGAGGAAGAGCTGCTCCAAGGACTGAAGTCTGAAACTACAGACTCCATCTTCACCAGGGACTCCAACTTGCATATCAGAGCATTTCTCAGTGAGAGATTAACAACAGCAGCTTCAGAGATTTTTGGGGCCATTGAAATAACGTTTGCTGAGTACCAAGAAGAAATCTCTCGTTCTGAGGAGGAGAGGAAGCGGATACAACGGCTGTTGGACGTTGTTGCTCAACCTGAGATCAAGCTACACCGAACAGGTTTGATATTCATACTAGAGCCCGACCGATATATCGGCGATATCATGGCTGATAAATGAATATTTTATTAAAAAAAAAAATTTTTTAAGGACTTCAAGTTTCATATCTTAACATAGTTTTTTATTGAGGAAATAATAACAGGAGTCAGATGGCTGAGCAGTTAGGGAATCGGGCTATTAATCAGAAGGTTGCTGGTTCGATTCCCGGCCATGTCAAATGACGTTGTGTCCTTGGGAAGGCACTTAACCCTACTTGCCTCGGGGAATGTCCCTGTACTTAGTCGCTCTGGATAAGAACTTCTGTTTAAAGTGACTAAATGTAAACTACAAATAAATACTGTTAGGGGAATCAGTTTGTTTTGTTACGCGTTTCTGGATTTTTAAAATATTTTTTTATATCGGCAGATATCGGAATATCGGATTTTTAAATCACCAAATATTTGTATCGGTATCCGCCTTAAAAATCCTTTATCGGTCGGGCTCTAATTCATACATTCATGATATAATCTGCTGTGTGTAGAATCGTTATGTCATGTAGGAGGGGGGAAGCTAAATTGGAAAGGTGTGGTTGGTGCTGTTGCATCATATTTCACAGGGTCCATCCAACATTTGATAATTTTAGTGTCTACAGTCTTCCTTGTTGACAACTTTAGTCATCCTATAGAGTGATGGTGGAGGGATTGTCACAAGCATGTTTCTCTTCAGTGTGTTTTAGCTGTCAGTTCTATTGTGGTTAACCATACTGTCCTTTACAGAGGCTACATCTAACTGTTGTCTTGCCTCTTCTGCCCCCAGAAGTGCAGCAGCTCTCTCTCCTCGAGCCCCCACAGATTAAAGAGGAACAGGAGCTGTGGACCAGTCAGGAGGAAGAGCAGCTCCAAGGACTGAAGTCTGAAACTACAGACTCCATACTCACTTCTCCCAGTGTGAAATGTGATTCTGATCAAGAGGGCTCTGTTGAATGTTCACATCTTGACCAAGCTGTCCAAGTGGACAAAAGAGAAGGAGACTCTCTACCCAGCAACACAACTGAGGAGCAAATAAAAGCAGAGACTCATGTACAAGACTCTGCAGCACCAGAACCAGGCAGTGACTCTCAGCCCCTTTCTGTTGTAGATCAGAGTTTTTCTATTCTAGAAACTTTAGAATCCAAGAGAACACGGGAAAACGAGGCTGTCTCGTGGGATAGTCTTTTTCAAGAATGCAGTGAGAGATTCAGCCACAATTCAAATCTCACGTCGGTTACAATGCCTCCGAGTGTGCCAACAAAGCCACGCAAAGGGCTGGACTTGCTCCAGAACATTAACGAGATGGATTCGGAGGGCGAGCAGTGTGGGGAGTTGGAGGGAGAGGACGACAGGGACGACGGGGACGACTCTGATTCGGGCTCAGAAACGGACTCTGAAGTGGAGTGCCCAGGAGACTCGTGGTGGCGAGACACGGCAAGAGACGGCACGGTGTGGGTGGAGCAGACAGTCTCTCGGGGGAGAGTCGGGGAGGAGGGCGGCGCCATGAAAGAAGCCCCCGGCCCCACAAGCTACGCCAAGGAAAACATTGAAAGCCCACTGAGCAGTTTCCTGTGTTTGATTGATACAGAAATGTGGCAGAAGATTCGACAGTACACGGAAGCGGAAGCGGAGCGGAAAAGCGAAACGTTCAAAGTGTCGGACGAGGAAGTGAAGGCGTTCAAAGTGTCGGACGAGGAAGTGAAGGCGTTCAAAGTGTCGGATGAGGAAGTGAAGGCTTTCAAAGTGTCGGACGAGGAATTGAAGGCGTTCGTGGGTCTCGTTTACCTCAGAGGCATCATGGGAGGGACTAGCGTGAAGGTGGACGACTATTGGTCGGCTGACTTGGGAAATCCCCTTTTCAAAGATACAATGTCTCGTCAAAAGTTCAGAGACATCATGCGTTATCTGCGCTTCGACGACAAGAACACAAGGGCTGACCGGCTTGTGACAGACAGGTTTGCAATGATGTCTGAGATATTTGACAAGTTTGTGAAAAACAGCATCGCTTCTTACACGCCGGGAGAAAACATCACGATAGACGAACAGCTTCTCCCTACCAAGGCACGATGTCGTTTCACGCAGTACATGGCCAATAAACAGGACAAATTTGGCATTAAGTTCTGGGTAGCCGCTGATGCGTCAACCAAATACATGTTGAATGCACGGCCCTATCTAGGCAGAGATGACAGCGTCGCGGCTGGGCCGCGGTTTTCCGACAGTGTTGTGATGCGCCTTGTGGAGCCTTTCCTGGGAAAAGGAAGAAATGTAACGACTCACAATTTCTTCCCCTCGTTGGCGCTGGCAAACAACCTTTTGGTGAAGAAAACCACCGTTGTTGGAACAGCGAAGAAAAGCATCAAAGGGATGCCCCGGTGTGCACAGGCACATTCTGAAAGGTTTTCAACCAAGGTGCTGAAGGCTGGAAAAGTCTCGCTCACGGTCTACCAGGCAAAGCCCAAGACAAATGTGTGTATCCTGAGCACAATGCATCAGACCGTTTTAACTGACGATGGCGCCAAGAAACAGCCCAACACTCTTTCCCACTACAAAAGCACCAAGACTGGCGTAAATGTGATGGACCAGATGGCACGGCAGTACTCAGTAAGGGGAGGCAGCCACCGTTGGCCGGTAGCAGTGTTCTACAACATCTTGGACCTGGCCGCAATTAATGCCCACATCCTGTACACGCAGAGCATGAACGTGAGGATCAGCAGGAGGAAGTTCATCCTTCGGCTGGTGAAGGAGCTGTGTGCTCCTCAGAAGTGGTCCAAGGCGGAGGAGGCTCGGAGGCGGCTTCTGCCCGAGTCTCCCTTCCAGCCTGTGAAACGGAGACGGTGTCAGGTCAACAAATGTTCAGGCAACAAAACTTTTGAGATCTGCCAGGGATGCAAGCGGCTTGTCTGTGGAAAATGCACCAAGAATGCACCAAAGCTGTGCTTGGAGTGTTGACACTGCAGGGTGTGAATCCTGAGCGTGATGCAGTGTTGAGTTGGAGGGGGTTTGGCTTGAGTCAGTCAGGAAATCAGATGATTCACGACCCGGTGCCCAAAAGATCTTCCCACCACGCTTTTCTGTTAATTGTGGTAGATCGTTGATTTATCCAAATGCAAGTTTTGTTTTACAGCATTGATTACTTATTTACAGACTTGTACGCATGTCACCTTTGACCTTGTTCGCTGGGTGGAGGGATGCGATAGGTGTGTTTGACTTCATGCAGCGCCGGCGGCGCCGACAGCCAGAGGCTGACTTGAAGCACTGAATTCTGGTTAGACTTTTTGTCCGACTTGAGACGGCGCCGAGGCTAGGTCACTGTGACGTAGCCATCAAAGTACCGTGAGATCGATTCGAGAACTGCCGGCTGTGTAGCCGAGCGCATTTTCTCAAGAGCAACTGCATGGGTTCTAATGACGATGGTCAAACTCACACACGACAACTTTGACGCGTGTTTTGTATTTATTCTGACACCTTCAGTTTCGCCAATGTTCAAATCCGGATCAAACAGTTTAATTGAATTAAATATTTGCCTTTATTGACAGACTGCGATGGCCTACGATTGTTGAAGAAAGTGTTTTAGTGCCTCTTCACTAACGGAAAGACTGTTTCCGTTCTGGTTGTATTATCAATCTGCAGATTGGAGAGAGTGTTTAACATACCCAATACATAAAATGACAAATTTCAGTGCACTGGTTCGTGCAAGTTCTAGTGTAAAAACAATTAAATTTGCGACCATGCAATTCGTCAACGATAAAGTAAGCAAACAGCGCTTGATCGGCCATGACTGGCGTCAACGCAGCAAACCACGAGAATCTGGAAGGTCCGACTTTACGGAGCCGTTTTTAACTCCTCCCCGACTGCAAGCGGCAACTCTCGCCGGTCGTTTCATGCAGCCGATGTCGAACACACCTAATGACAATCTAAATACTTTTGTTTACATTTACAAATGTTAATGTATTGGCAGATCCTTTGCTGTTATAACAATTGTAAAATGCACTGTTAAACTTTAACATTAAATAATTCCTAACTTATGAACTTGTACATTTTGTTTCTTGCAACCTATTATTTCCGTCCTCATTATAAAAGAGCTCTGAGGACTGAAGAGTGCAGGAAAAACCCGGTTTTAGTTTGAGCTCAGAGTTATGAGTTCCGAGGCCCAGATTCCATGAGTGGACTCACACAGGCAGGCCAAGGGTGGTATGCATGAAGTCACAACTATTGTACACCATCAGAACTACCCTCGGTTTGTACACAATTAGGTAAACTACCCCCTGTTGTAGCGAACATCAGCACATAAATTGCATTAGAACACACACATCTCATCTAAAAATAGCCAATATACATATCTTTTTATATAAATTTCATATCCTGTAGAACGTTAATCAAACCTGCCGTGACGGCCTGTAATCACACTTGAGTGAGTTTACTCAACCACAACGCTTACATTTAAGAATTATGAAACTTCTGTCACTTTCTTACACAAAAAAGGCTTAGACTAACCTGCCTGAAATGTCTGAACACTGATGTGTCCATCATTGTAGACTCTACGGTCTCATATGTGATGCCAGTAAGATCCTGAGTTCAGCTTCAAGTTGTGAGGGAACAGTGATCTATGTGCACATATGTAGGATGAGACATGTTTGTTGATTACCCATGAGCCTTTGAGGATGTTACAGTTGTGGGAAACCCTGACTCCTCCTGTGCAGGGTATCTCAGCACAAATTCTCACAGAAAACAAGGGGTCAAAGTACAAAATCCTCTTTTTATTTCATTTACATTTTGTCATTTAGCAGACGCTCTTATCCAGAGCGAATTACAGTAAGTACAGGGACATTCCCCCGAGGCAAGTAGGGTGAAGTGCCTTGCCCAAAGGACACAACTTCATTTTGCACGGCCGGGAATCGAACTGGCAACCTTCAGATCACTAGCCCGATTCCCTAACCGCTCAGCCACCTGACTCCAGTTCTCACAGTGTACCGTTATGTTTTCAACCGGTGGCTGAGGGTCGATGAACAAAGTTATAGAAAGGTTTATTGAATTGAGAAATATGTTTATTGCTGCCTTCCAAACTACAGTGTATCATCAGACGATTATTCGATTACAGCAGTCATGGTATTGTCCATAGGGGGCGCTGTTGAAACAAAAACAGTAAAACAAGATATTTCAAAACAAGACTGAACATGTTAAAACAAATGAGACTAAATGTTTAGTTACATTCCTGACACTGCTAAGGTTTACCTCCTGTGGGTCATCATATGTGCAACTAGATTAGACTTGACTACATCTTTTGTGACATTCCTGACTGTGATATGGTTTCTCCTGTGTGTGTCCCCATGTAACGAATCAAAATGGATTTTCAGAAGTTTTGTTACATTGTTGACACTGGTGTATTGTTTTCTGTGTGACTTCCCTGTGGTCTATTGTCTCTTGGAAGAGTCTCCATTGTTTGGCGTTCTGTTCTGTAAAAGCATCACTTCTCCATGTTCCTCCTCCAAACTCTGAGCTGCAGGACAGTCTGGAGCTACAACAAAGATTGGTTTGTCATATGGGACAAGGGGCGATATAGATTTATATCTAAAAGTTGTGTTACGTTGTTGACACTGATATGGTTTTTCTCCTGTGTGTATTCTCATGTGTTTAACAAGATTACTTTTGTGAGCACATTGTTTGTTACATTGTTGACACTGAAAAGGTTTCTCTCCTGTGTGTGTTCTCATGTGATCAACAAGATTACCTTTTTTAACAAATCGTTTGTTACATTGTTGACATTGATATGGTTTCTCTCCTGTATGTGTTCTCATGTGATCAACAAGAATACATTTGTAAGCATATTGTTTGTTACAATGTAGACACTGAAAAGGTTTCTCTCCTGTGTGTGATCTCATGTGATCAACAAGAATACCTTTGTGAGCAAATCGTTTGTTACATTTTTGACACTGATATGGTTTCTCTCCTGTGTGTGTTCTCATGTGTTTAACAAGACTACCTTTTTTAGCAAATCGTTTGTTACATTGTTGACACTGTGGCTTCTCTCCTGTGTGTGTTCTCATGTGATCAACAAGAATACTTTTGACAGCAAATCGTTTGTTACATTGTTGACATTGAAAAGATTTTTCTCCTGTGTGTGTTCTCATGTGTTCAACAAGAACACCTTTGTGAGCAAATTGTTTGTTACATTGTTGACACTGATATGGTTTCTCTCCTGTGTGAGTTCTCATGTGTTTAACAAGATTACATTTGTGGGCACATCTTTTCCTACATAATTGACACTGATATGGTTTCTCTCCTGTGTGAGTTCTCATGTGTACAACAAGATTGCCTTTTTTAGAAAATCGTTTTATACATTGTTGACACTGATATGGTTTCTCTTCTGTGTGTGTTCTTATGTGATCAACAAGAATACTTTTGTAATCATATTGTTGACACTTATATTGTTTCTCTCCTGTGTGTGTTCTCATGTGTTTATCAAGATTACCTTTGAGAGCACATTGTTTGTTACATTGTTGACACTGAAAAGGTTTCTGTCCTGTATGTGTTCTCATGTGATCAACAAGATTACCTTTGTGAGCAAATTCTTTGTTACATTGTTGACACTGATGTGGTTTCTCTCCTGTGTGTGTTTTCAGGTGATCAACAAGAACACTTTTTTG
Organism: Osmerus mordax; assembly: GCF_038355195.1. NCBI lineage: Eukaryota > Metazoa > Chordata > Actinopteri > Osmeriformes > Osmeridae > Osmerus > Osmerus mordax. The sequence continues at coordinate 12,921,861 of NC_090070.1, read as the reverse complement.
AGCAAATCGTTTGTTACATTGTTCACACTGAAAAGGTTTCTCTCCTGAGTGTGTTCTCATGTGTTTAAGAAGAGCACTTTTGAAAGCAAATTGTCTCTTACATTGTTGACACTGATGAGGTTTCTCTCCTGTGTGTGCTTTTTCAATGTGTTTAAGAAGAGCACTTTTGTCAGCAAATCGTCTCTTACATTGTTGACACTGATGAGGTTTCTCTCCTGTGTGACTTCCCTGTGGTCTATTGTCCCTTGGAAGAGCCTCATTGTTTTGTGTTCTGTTCTGTAAAAGCATCACTCCTCCATGTTCCTCCTCCTCCAAACTCTGAGCTGTAGGACAGTCTGGAGCTACAACAGAGAGGGGCTGAACACTTGATTCTGGTGCTGCAGAGTCTTGTACATGAGGCTCTGCTTTGATTTGCTCCTCAGTTGTGTTGGTGTGTAGACAGTCTCCTTCTCTGTCCTCCACTTTAACAATCTGGACAAGATGTGAACATTGATCAGGAGGGCTTCTCTGAGACTCATGTTTTACATAGAGAAAAGTGAGTGTGGGGTCTGTGGTTTCAGACTGCAGTCCTTGGAGCTGCTCTTCCTCCTGACTGGTCCACAGCTCCTGTTCCTCTTTAATCTGTGGGGGCTCTGGGAGAGAGAGCTGCTGCACATCTGGAGGAAGGAAAACACATAAGTTTACCTTCTTGTCATCATTCTGCAACCATAACATGAATGTATGAATATCAAACCTGTTCGGTTTAGCTTGATCTCAGGTTGAGTAACAACGTCAAACAGCCGTTGTATCCGCTTCCTCTCCTCCTCGGAACGGGAGATTTCTTCTTGGTACTCAGTAAACGTTATTTCAATGGCCCCGAAAATCTCTGAAGCTGCTGTTGTTAATCTCTCACTGAGAAATGCTCTGATATGCAAGTTGGAGTCCCTGGTGAAGATGGAGTCTGTAGTTTCAGACTGCAGTCCTTGGAGCTGCCCTTCCTCCTGACTGGTCCACAGCTCCTGTTCATCTTTAATCTGTGGGGGCTCTGGGAGAGAGAGCTGCTGCACTTCTGGAGGAAGGAGAGGCAAGAAAAGTTAGATTTAGCCTCTGTAGGGACAGTTTGGTTGGTCGATTATCATTCTGTCACTAAATCAGTTCAGTTGTGCCAAAAATGGTAGCTTAATATCTCTGGCTTCTGAAAAATAGAGCAGTTGAAAAGAAACAATGTAGGTCTAAATGTAGACTCTGGCGTGGTTTGTATGTTAAACATGTTCTGTTCTGAATCAGGTTTATATCCAAGTAGGCTTACACATACAGGGAATCTGCTTTGGTCTGATGGCGCAAAACTATGAAGGGCAAACACAGACGTGCAAAAATGAAACAGTGCAAAATACAGTGACCCTCCAAATGGAGGGAATCTGCCTCAAGAAGACTGTTTGGATCTAAACATCACTGTCTAGGAGAAGGTTGGTCCAGCAGCATGAACCAACCTTTCTAATTTAGCTACCCCCCTCTTACATGACAACGATTCATAACACATATGATGATAACATGAATGTATGAATATCAAACCTGTTCGGTTTAGCTTGATCTCAGGTTGAGTAACAACGTCAAACAGCCGTTGTATCCGCTTCCTCTCCTTCTTGGAACGGGAGATTTCGTCTTTGTACTCAGAAAACATGATTTCAACGCCCTCAAAAATCTCCAAAGCAGCCATTGTTAGTCTCTCACTTAAAAATTCTTGGATCGCGTTTAATTTAGACATTTTATCATTCAAACACTCTCTGGTGAAGATGGAGTCTGTAGTTTCAGACTGCAGTCCTTGGAGCTGCTCTTCCTCCTGACTGGTCCACAGCTCCTGTTCCTCTTTAATCTGTGGGGGCTCCGGGAGAGAGAGCTGCTGCACATCTGGGGAAGGAGATCAGTTATATTTAGACACCATTATTTTGCAATCCAACATGTTTGACAGCTAAAAATATGCCATTTAAAACCAAACACTGTGAAATGGAAGGGATCTTCAAATCAAACGTAAGTTGAGGGCGGTCAGATGGCTGAGCGGTTAGTGAATCAGGCTATTAATCAGAAGGTTTCTGGTTTGATTCCGGGCCGTGCAAAATGAAGTTTTGTCCTTGGGAAAGGCACATCACCCTACTTGCCTTGGGGGAATGTCCCTGTACTTACTGTAAGTCACTCTGGATCAGAGCAAATTTTTACTTACCGTGAGCTCACAGCTAGCTGTCAGCTAAGCTGTCAGATGTGTTTATACTCACTGAAAGAACATGAAGGGAAGGGAAACTACTCTGATTATTGTTGATGTCAGTGCTGCTAGTGAGCACTTCAGCTTTCTGCTAGAGCTTTAGCTGCTCCGTTTTAGAGCTAGCTTCTACCTGGATTGTCCTACAGAAAGTTTACAGAAGATCTACGACTCCAACTATTATTATGCTATCCATTACAACAATTGTAGGAGAATTAGCCTTTGAAAAGATATTCCATCCTTTTGACACATAAGATCTAACACCTTATGGTGTTAGAGATCAGGTATTTTGCAGTGTTGTGGTACTTGTACTGTGAGTGTGTCTGTGCACGGCATCTCAGTTTACTTGGCTTTTCTAAAAATATTTCAAAACAATCAATGATGGAGGTGCAGTTCTTAAGGTCATTTCTGAAACACATTGGGAGACTATTTGGAATACGTTTTTTTGGGGACCGTAAGATTAAATTCTAAATTTCCATTGGGATTAATAAAGTATCCATCAATCAATCAAATCTGATCATCTAAAAAACATTCAATCTAATGTGCTATTGAACACTGACGACAGTTGACTTAGATATTACAAAAACGTACTCTAAAAAGTAAAGCGGCACATTAAGCCTCAGTCTCATAAATGTTAGGATCAAACATTGGAATGGGGTCATTGATTGTCCAACTTTAAGAAATTCTGAAATAAACAAAACAATTAAATTGGCAAAGGATGGAAGAGCTGTGAGTTCCAGCACCATGGTGTCAAATCCCTGAATGCCTCCTCATTCAAGGACCGCTCCTCTGCCCTGGCCCTCAACTCACGGACCACAGCTCGGAGCCGAGCACACTCACTTTCCAGTGCTGACATCGTAGCAAGGCAGGATGGATTCACGCGCGGTTCTACGATGCCAGGGCCTGTGTCTTTTGAATAGTTGTGGTCAGTGTGATGGTCAGTGTTAGTAGTGACCTCCTCCATGTCGGCCACACTGCTGCAGGTCTCACGCATCTTGCGTTTCATCAGCTGAGTCTGTTGAAACCTTTTGAAGGCGTAATGTTGCTTTTCCGTCTCTCTCACAGAGGTGTGTGCAAAAAGACTGGGCACAAAGTCGGGGCTCAAAGGATTGTTCTGTTTTGCTCCTAAAATGTCAGAGCATAGTAAAATAAAGGATTACATGTGTGAGACATTGTCCCACCTGAGTAAATCTCTCTCTCTCTCTTATAACCTATGTAGGTTGTAATAAGGGACAGATAAGGAAAATGGGATGTTTAAAATTACTGGGTTCAGCCCAATAATTAGTTCCTTTTAACTGCTAGGATAGCACTAAGCAAATGATGGCTGACAAATATTTTCATTAAGTTACTACATGGGCATAAACAAAGGGGCTGGCATAGGGACTTGCATAGGTAGACCGAATAATTTACTTTCATATCATCCTACTTTCAGGATTTGTGTTTATGTGAAATACAGGTTTAAAGGAGAACTCCGGCCAATTTGTACGTGAATCTTGATCGCTATAAATATGCCAGTACATGAGGCACTATGTACCAGCTACCATCTGCTAGCAGCTAATACAACACAACGCATTACAGAGGGGCTGAAAGGTGTGATTTTTTTTTTCTCTTGGTTCTCCAAACGTAATTTTATAGCTCTTGTTGTTAGCCCCTGCTGCTACTAAATTGAGGCGAAGGCTTACCTGACACGAAGTGTTCATTGCATAGTAAGGTGTGAGACGTAGGTGTCCAATGATCTCTTCGAATGACAGCTAACCACTTCTTTCTTCTTTCCTTTTCTTTTGGTATAGAATAAAATACCAGTCCGGGGTTCCTCTTTCGGCTGTTGTTGCAGCCAACTGCACAACATATTGCAGGCATGACTGAGACCTAGTAGGTCCGAATGATGGCGGCGCAAAGCTACAGCGACGTCATGAGAACCGAACGAATACACAGACTATAGGCTATTCGCACATCTGTTATATATTTGCAAATGTTTTTTTCGGATTGTGTATTTTTCGATTGTTACTCTATTCACACAATAAACACTGAGACAAATCTATTTCGATATCAAACCTGTTCGGTGTAGCTTGATCTCGTGTTGAGTATAACAACCGTAGTAGCCGTGCCCTCTCCTCCGTGGAATCAGATTTCTTTTTTGTAGCTTACTCAACAAGCGTTTTTTCAACTCCACCGAAAATATCCAGAGCTACCACTGCTAAAGTTCAAGAGGCTAGCTCTTCCGCTTCCGGTACGTAGCCTATATCAGGTCGGAATATCAAGATTTTCCGGTGATTATAGTTCCCCTACCCTATTTACATAACTTTATTGATACCTTAACTTTATTTGAATTTACTGAAACTGGACATTAAAAAACTATTGTAGAGGGGAGAAATACAGGAACTGGGAACAAATAACTGGTCTGGAAAGTTCCCCAAACACAGAGGTCAGCATATCTGACAAGTAGCAGCCGTTACAGTGGGGTCACATATTCTGACGGCTGCTACTTGTCAGATATGGTGACCTCTGTGGTAGTGGCTCTGTGATGACTCCAAATAAGAAAACATCTGTCCAGATTAATGGGAAGGAATGACATAACTACCCGAAACAATGTTTTGAAGTTTAACTCATTTATTAAGCAGTTACAGTGGGGTCACATATTCTGACACCAATGTGCTGGTCCATTAAATATTTAGTTATTTATTTTCTTTCCAGTAGAATATGTAGTTTATTACAAATGTAACTTGTGCATGCAGTCACAAAGAAATACATGTTTAGAAACTTTTCAGAGAAAATGTACCTTAATATATTTTATTTACTTTCAGATAAACATATGTTACTATGCCTGAGGTGGTTAATATGGTCAGTCAACAGCGTTTTACTCTTTCTCCTTAGGAAGCAATAACAAACCGCGAATAATCATACTTTTGGTGCAACACTGGCCATCTTCTCCTTGTTTAAGATGGCGTGTTGAGTTGAATTAAACTACAAGCCCACTTGTATCAGGACCTGCTCCGGTGTTCATGACGTTTTCTCTTGTTGCTTGGTTGAGCTAAATTAGATTTATATAATCACGTGTGTTAGCTTATAGTGTAGGCTACTCTACCCACTTTCCATGAGCATAAGTAAATTAAAATTTTACAAGGTGGCATAATGGCAACAAAAAAGAGAAAATGTTATTTTAGTTAAGACTGGGCTAGGACAGGTTATGTTTTAGTGTTGGTAACATGTCCCACATTGTCCCACACAAACTTAGTAATTAAGTAAATTTTGTTTAGTAGTTTAGTAAAAAAAATATCTTAAACGAACGTTTAGGTTGTTTTCTTCAAAATAAGGACTATGCATAGGCGTCCATTTTAAAACATAGGCCTATACATTTTGAGAAAACAGTAGTAGCGGTTATCATGAACGTTGGTTGCAATCTGCCATTAAAAGCGAGAAAAGAGGAATATAGGCCTACAGAAGGAGATCAGCGACTGGGAACGAAGCCTGTTTTAAATGTCATAAACTTTAGCACGCCAGAAAGTCAGGGACGCCAAGTTCAGCAACAAAACGGACTACGGTTAGTGTCGAACCATAAATTCGGACTCAGGTTAGTTAGGAAGATACAACAGAGTTGTCCTATAGTAACAAGTGCTTCAGCCGCCAGTGATGGAAAACAATTTAAACTGTCTGATAGCAGACAAATCACATTGATGGGTTTGAGTGATGCTATATGCAATAAATAATTCAAAAAAGCACCATTATACGTATTTAAATATGTAGCATTGGGTTCAATACATGAGGATATCAATACAGTTATGTAAATAGGGGGGGAACTATAATCACAGAATGATGGTAAATCTTGATGTTGTTTACATCCGGCATGAATTGGACTACGTACCAGAAACGGAAAAACTAGCTTCTAGGGCTAGCTAGTTGTGTAGCTAGTAGACAAAGAGTAAGTTATTTGAAGTAGAGTAGCTAGCTGTTAGGAAGCTTAAGGGTCAACTCAGTTGAGCAATGTTCGAAAATGCCTAAATATATCCGTGAGACACTAGCAATATAGCGCTGGAGATTTTCGGTGGAGTTGAAAAAACGCTTCTTGAGTAGGCTACAAAGAAGAAATCTGATTCCACAGAGGAGATTGCACGGCTACTACGGGTGTTATACTCAACACGAGATCAAGCTACACCGAACAGGTTTGATATCGAGTTAGATTTGTCTCTATATTATTTGTGTGCAACAGTCCGTGTGTAAATGTGTAACCTGTAAATCGAAAATTACACAATACGAAAAAAACTAAATCACAAAAACATTAGAAAATATAAAACGGATCTGCCAATATAACCTACAAACACTATTTGTAAACACTACTAAAAAAATATGGCCATATATGAAAGAGATGTTTGAAGACAGTAGTAATGGCTACTTTTCAGAGTCAAGTCAAAGCCCACACTTCTTTACTTTAACTTGAGTGTAGTCAATACTATCTACGTAGACCTACATTTCAGCTGTCATGAGACATAAAAGGAACTGTTGTCTTTCCTCTTCTGTTTCCCAAAAGTGCAGCAGCTCTATGGAAGCAAATCAGTGACATAATGTTTAGAATTTTAAAAAGCATAGAATACTTAATATTGAAATTTAAACAAGACCAAATTCTCATATGAATATATTTCAATGTAAAATAAAATTCAGGTTGCTCAAATTCGAGCTTAAAAAATCAGATTGTAACATCCGGGATACCAAGGATAGGTAGAGTAATGGAGCAATAGAGAAGAGAAAACACATGATGACTACCAGGGAAAACAACCATGCTTCGGTGAGTCCGATGGGATCAAATCTTGCATTAAGGCTCGATTGCTCTACTTATCCTTGATATGCCGGGTGTTACAATCAGAACTTTTTCAGCTTTCATTTTTCGGCTCTAATTTGATAGGTTCAAAACATTTTGGCTTTGGCTTTTAGGTTCAAATTTGAGCATCCTGAATTTTATTTTACATTGAAATATATTCATATGAGAATTCGGTCTTGTTTAAATTTCAATATTAAGGATTCAATTCCTTTTAAAATTCAAAACATTATGCAAGGGTTACTACTGTCTGTGTCACGCGGGTAACTGGACCTTACTTTGTATAATTACATGAATATAATTTTTGATGGCGACAATTTCAAACATCTCTCTCATATATGGCCATATTTTTTTAGTTTTGTAGGTTATATTCGCAGATCCGTTTTATATTTGCAAATGCTCATTACTCTACCTATCCTTGGTATCCCGGATGTTATAATCTGAATTTAAGCTCAAATTTGAGCAACCTGAATTTTATTTGACGTTAAAATATATTCATGTGAGAATTCAGTCTTGTTTAAATGTCAATATTAATATTCAATGCCTTTTTAAAATTCTAAACATTATGTCACTGATTTGCTTCCATAGCTCTCTCTCCAGGAGCCCCCACAGATTAAAGAGGAACAGGAGCTGTGGACCAGTCAGGAGGAAGAGCAGCTCCAAGGACTGAAAGCTGAAACTACAGATTCTCTAGATTTCCCAAAAGGAGTCTTGAGGTTTTAGTGTCAACATGTCTAAATTAAACATGATCAGAAATTTTTTAAGTGAGAGACTAACAATGGCGGCGTTGGAGATTTTCGAGGTAGTTGAAGTAACGTTTGCTGAGTGCCAAGACGAAATCTCTCGTTCCAAGGAGGAGAATGCGCGGCTACAAAGGCTGTTGGACGTTGTCACTCAACCTAATATCACGTTACACAGAACAGGTTTGATATTCATACATTCATGTCATCATCTTCTGTGCGTAGAATCGTTGTCATGTAAGAGGGGGGTAGCTAAATTAGAAAGGTTGGTTTGTGCTGCTATACCAACTTTCTTCTTGAAAGTGATGTTTAGATCCAATCATAGTCTTCTTGAGGCAGATTCCCTCCATTTGGGGTAACGAGAGGTCCACCTTAACACCTATTACCTGCTAAGAGCACCTTAATGTATACAGACATTGTTTGATTTCAATTGGTATGTTTTTAGCGGTCAGGGATGTTAGGATGCCAGGGTTCCCGCAGGGTCTTAAAAAGTCTAAAATTCGGAACTTTAAATTTAAGGCCTTAAAACGTCTTAAAAACGGCCAGATTTTCATCCGAAGTCTTAAATTTCATTTAGTCAGGTCTAAAAAAGGTTTTACCCTCGTTCATTTCCAGAACCGCTGGCCGCAGAAAGTTATGACAAAGTAGCAAAAAAAGTATTGAGTCGCAGCCTACAAAGCGGAGCTCTACAAACTAAACCAGCAGAACGCTGCCCTCAGAACGTTGGTTCGGTGTGTTGTAGTTCTTTCTGGGGGATATTGGTGTTGGTATGTACACGGTGATAAACCTACAAATCCTGTTATAAATGCAATACCTGCCCGCGAAATAGGTCTGCGCTTCCACAGAGTTTGTTAAACTTCAGCTACGTGTGGAAAATGTGAAAGTGTACTTTCAACGAGACATGGCTAGATCACAGCGATTTCCGCTGTTGGTTACAGGCGGTACCCAGCTCCAGGTACAAGGCTCGCTGCAAACTTTGCCCAAAAAATATTCAAAGATTACTAATGTGATTGTTTTATCTGTAAATTAAATTTATGCTTTTTCAATGACTGAATTCATTGAAATAAAATGTTTTTTTCAGAATTTCTTTGATTAAAATATTTTTTGGGGTGATGCGTCGTGTAAGTCTTAAATTTCAATCTTTATGGTCTTAAAAGGTCTTAAAAAGGTCTTAAATTTGACTTACTGAAACCTGCAAGAACCCTGGGGTGCAGAATGATGACAAAAAGGTAAACTTATGTTTTTTCCTTCCTCCAGATGTGCAGCAGCTCTCTCTCCCAGAGCCCCCACAGATTAAAGAGGAACAGGAGCTGTGGACCAGTCAGGAGGAAGAGCAGCTCCAAGGACTGCAGTCTGAAACCACAGACTCCATACTCACTTCTCTCAGTGTGAAATGTGATTCTGATCAAGACGGCTCTGTTGAATGTTCACATCTTGTCCAAGTGGAGATCAGAGAAGGAGACTGTCTACCCACCAACACAACTGAGAAGCAAATAAAAGCAGAGCCTCATGTACAACACTCTGCAGCACCAGAACCAGGCAGTGACTCTCAGCCTCTCTCTGTTGTAGCTCCAGACTGTTCTGCAGCTCAGAGTTTGGAGGAGGAGAAACATGGAGGAGTGATGCTTTTACAGAACAGAACACAAAACAATGAGGCTCTTCCAAGGGACAATAGACCACAGGGAAGTCACACAGGAGAGAAACTTCATCAGTGTCAACAATGTAAGAAACAATTTGCTTTCAAAAGTGCTCTTCATAAACACATGAAAACACACTCAGGAGAGAGACCTTTTCAGTGTCAACAATGTATTAAACGATTTGCTCGAAAGTGTTCTTGTTGATCACATGAGAACACACACAGGAGAGAAACCATATCAGTGTCAACAATGTAACAAACAATTTAGTCACAAACGTAATCTGGTTGATCACATGAAAACACATACAGGAGAGGAACCTTTTCAATGTCAAATATTTAGCAAATGATATGCTCTCAAAGGTAATCTTGATAAACACATAAGACACACAGGAAAGAAACCTTTTCAATGTCAACAATGTAACAAATGATGTTCTCACAAAGGTAATCTTGTTAAACACATGAGAACACACACAGGAGAGAAACCATGGCAGTGTTAAAAATGTAACACAACTTTTAGATATGAATCTAAATTGTTCCTTGTCTCATATGACAAACCAATCTCTGTTGTAGCTCCAGACTGTCCTGCAGCTCAGAGTTTGAAGGAGGAGGAGCATGGAGGAGTGATGCTTTTACAGAACAGAACACAAAACAATGAAGCTCTTCCAAGGGACAATAGACCACAGGGAAGTCACACAGGAGAGAAACCTCATCAGTGTCAACAATGTAAGAAACAATTTGCTTTCAAAAGTGCTCTTCATAAACACATGAGAACACACTCAGGAGAGAGACCTTTTCAGTGTCAACAATGTAACAAACGATTTGCTCGAAAAAGTGTTCTTGTTGATCACATGAGAACACACACAGGAGAGAAACCATATCAGTGTCAACAATGTAACAAACAATTTGGTCACAAAAGTAATCTGGTTGATCACATGAAAACACATACAGGAGAGAAACCTTTTCAATGTCAACAATGTAACAAACGATATGCTCTCAAAGGTAATCTTGATAAACACATGAGAACACACACAGGAGAGAAACCTTTTCAATGTCAACAATGTAACAAACGATGTTCTCACAAAGGTAATCTTGTTAAACACATGAGAACACACACAGGAGAGAAACCATAGCAGTGTTAAAAATGTAACACAACTTTTAGATATAAATCTAAATTGTTCCTTGTCTCATATGACAAACCAATCTCTGTTGTAGCTCCAGACTGTCCTGCAGCTCAGAGTTTGAAGGAGGAGGAACATGGAGGAGTGATGCTTTTACAGAACAGAACACAAAACAATGAGGCTCTTCCAAGGGACAATAGACCACAGGGAAGTCACACAGGAAAAACAATACATCAGTGTCAACAATGTAACAAACTATTTGCTGACAAAGGTAATCTTGTTAGTCACATTAAAAGACACAAAGGAGGGAAACCTTTTCAGTGTCAACAATGTAACAAACAATTTGCTCAGAAAGGTACTCTTGTTGATCACATGAGAACACACACAGGAGAGAAACCTTTTCAGTGTCAACAATGTAACAAACGATTTGCTCACAAAAGTACTCTTGTTAGTCACATGAGAACACACACAGGAGAAAAACCTTATCAGTGTCAACAATGTAACAAACGATTTGCTCACAAAATAAGTATTGTTGGTCACATGAAAACACACAGGAGAGATATCATATTGTGAATGATGTAATGTTTTATGCCAGAAGACCAGTTTGGTTTATCTAATGATAAATTATATCAGTTTGAATTGATTTCCTGTCCAGTGGGTATTTATATGCTTTGCTTCCTCCTTGTTGTATGTGCTGGTGCCAAGCAAGGAGCACCTTCCACCTTAGATACCGTTACCTTCCACCTTAGATACCGTTACCTTTCACCTTAGATATTTTCGAAAATGTTTTGAAATGTTGAAAATAATGTTTCTAAAGGTTTTTAAATGGTTTGAAAAATATTTTCTAAAAAAAGTTTTGAAAGGTTGAATGACAGATCTCCCTAGAGGCCTGAGGAAGACTGATGTGTAGATGACCCTTAACATAGGAGGGGGGGAACTCTTTTCACAGATAAATCTGTTCCCCACATAATGATCACAGTAACATACATCACCAGTATCACTATTGCTTTATAAATGACCAGACTGTAATGTACAGGGGGGAAAGCACTTTCCTCAGGCCTCCAGGGAAATCAGTTCCCCCTGTGTTCTCAGTGTAAAAGACTCTTGTGCTCTGCTTTACTCTACTCCGTTTTAGGCTTTTCTTCTCCCCTCTTTCCTCTTCTCTCTCCTCTTCTTACACCGTGTGTGGGGAAAAAACGTTTTGAAAGGTGGAAAATAATATTTTTCAAAAGGTTTTGAAAGGTTGAAAATAAGTTTTCAAAATATTATTAATTAAAAAATCAATGAATTAAAAAAGTTTTCCAAAAAAGTTTCTAAAGGTTTGAAAAATATTATTATTTATTTTTTGAAAGGTTGAATGACATATTTCCCTAGAGGCCTGAATAATCTGATGTGTAAATGACCTTAACCATATAAAAAGTTTGTCTGTATTTTGAACATTAAAAGGTTTTACAGGTTTTTCTTATAAGCCAAGTTATTTCTTTCTTCTGTTACAACTGGCTCACGGATGTAATCAGGAAAAGAGACGTAGGCACAACTGGAACGGTTAGCAATGGTTTAACTGGTAACCATGTGGACGACATTTTCATAAGCTGGTGGTCAGCTCAGGTCGCTCTCCCCCTTCCCCCATCCCTGGAGCAGGTACTTTGAAGCCTCAAGCCACACTTGGTCCAGGTGTGTCCAATCAACCCAATCACCATGGCAACGCAGGAAAGGGGAGGGCCATCACACTTTATTATCCCTGTAGATGTAAAGCATACCCATCTAAAACAGGTATCTAATCTACCAGACTGATCATCTTTTTAGAATAGAGAAGGGAAAGGACAAAGTGTGAATCGTGCTTTAGAACTGCTTCATAATATAATATCGGTTTCATCAAACATTGAGTTGTTCCATTGGTATTTTTCATATGTTCTGTAGATTTCAATACAACTGACAGATTATTATTAGGTCAACATTTGGCCATAAATGCTGTAGTTGCCTGTTGCTTTGATAACTTAAAAGCCATAGCCTATATATTTTTGGATGATATGGTAACTTTAATAAAACATAAATTGGATAACTACAGCTTTTACTTTGAAATATGTTTAATGGTGGCCCCTGCCACGATATACCCAGACTAAGTTTGCCACCCGTCCCTTAAAATACGTAATTGTGCCGAATTTGAGAATAAAATAGCGCGTCCTGTTTTGAATCAATACGGGACGGGGTTTGTCCCGTATCTTCAGGGTTGTCTTCAACGCAGCATCCCATGCAAATCATCCCACCCACATTCTGTGAAGACTCGTCTTATTCTACCCCTGATTGGGAAATACTCGCTGCCATCGTTGGTTTGATTGGTTTGTTTTAGGTTCACGGCCAATTAGAGTCAGAGGAGGGCGGGTCTCTTGGCGGAGATTCGATTTGAAAGAATGGCGGAGGCAGCTCCAGATACCCCCCGCGTAATAAGAAGTACACTTATAAAAGGAAGTAGGCTTGACACGCTCCAGTACTGCACACTACTACTTCTGGTCCACTGATGTTATCATGTTCATGATGTTCATGGAAGATCATTTTCAAGTCTTCTGCACTATATATATTTTTTCCAATATACCTTTTTGAGTATCAAAGTATTTGTTTAATTTAAAGTTCATAAGTTATGGATCTGTTAATTAAAACAAGTTCCTCCAAAAGCCTATTTTTTGTGGTCTCACTGTCAAACTTTGTTGGCCTATGTTTATTATCGTCATAGCTGTGTATTCAGCTATGACGATATGACCACTTGAGTTGTGATATAGAGATGGACTGAGTGCATCTGTTCACACGGATTTCAATAGAAGATATATTTTTATAATGTCCATGTATCAATCTTAATTATTTTTATGAAAACATGTTTTAAGTTTTGATTTACCACCACTGGCATGTCATCGGGCCCGAGGGGTGTGGCCCCGAGGGGTGTGGCCCCCGCTGCGGCAGGCGTCCTTTATTTTTCTGTATTGAAGGTGGCAATCCTAGATACAGGCAGGATACGTTAGCATTGCTAATAACTGTTAGCGACAACATCATACTACAGATTGCGGTTGTGATGAACATAAGGTCGGAACAGCACCTATTTTCAGCAACAGCTTCTTAGCAAATCCTGCTTTACATTGTCCCAAGTTTTCAAAACTGTCCTCGGTGAAATGGTTCGAGCAAATGTGTAATTGAGGGTCGAACTGCACAGGGATCTTCTCATAGACAAACATCACAGCCCGTCGAGTGTTTGGTTCCTTGGGAAGACTCTGAAAAGTGTCAGCATTCCCTGTACAGGCTGGAACACTGCATTTACGATGGTCCATTTTCAATATCCTTGAAAAACGTTCTTCTTTGTAATTCCGTGGAAGTACACAGAGCAGCGCGCAGCAAATTTTGGGGCGTGACAAAGGTACAGACTAGAGCCAAATAGGGTGGAGCCCCTGTTGAGACATCTGGATTTTATGAAACCTACCGTTTTACAGCAGCAGTTTCAAATTGTGAAATTTGCATAGGAAAGATGTGTCAATGGAGTTTTAGGTTCACTGTATGTATTTTACCCACCAAACTGTTGTTATTCAACTATGACAAGGTAAACTCGGTTTTGCAGTGAAGGATTCCATTAAGGTCGGTGCTCTGATCAAGCAGACGATTTTTACCTACATCAGAGTTTCATGTCATTAACTGTTTAGCACTCTTTAGAAAGGCGTTCACTCTCTTAAAACAAAACCTTGGTTCAGCCCCAGTCCTAGGCCTGCCTGACCACACCAAAACCTTCCACAATGCAAGTAGATGCTTCTGCCGACCATAATTGTGTGCAGCTCCTTCCGATATATAAACCTTTATGTAAAAGGGAACAACCTCAGATGAGAGAAGTTAAAATGTGGTCTGAAGACTCTATCGCCCGCCTGCAAGGGTGCTTCAATTGTAAAGACTGGGAGGCGTTTAAAGACTCTTGTGAACAAATTGATGAATTGACTGATGTTGTATGTTCATAAATAACCTTTTGTGAGGATATGATTGTGCCTACACGTAAAATTAAGGTTTTTCCAAATACTAAACCGTGGATGTCAAAATCAGTCAAAAATAGTTTGCAGAATAAGAAGCTAGCCTACAAGCAGGGGGAAGGTTTAGAGAGAGGCATTGCGAGGAGAGAAGTCAGAACAGAGATTTTTAAAGCTAAGCAAGCATATAAAGTTAAGTTAGAGAAAAAATTGGCAGACAATAATTTAGGCTCAGTTTGGTCTGGCATGAAGATAATTGTGGGATTACAGCACAATGTAAATAAGGGCACTGTATGTATAGAGGGTTTTAAATCCAATGTCGATCTTTCTAATGCTCTTAACAGGTTTTATTCAAGATTTGAATGTTTTAATTTTAAAGATGAAGTAGACGAATTGCGATGCCTGTGTAAAGATGATTCCCACTTAGTCGTGGAACAAGCAGCAGTGGAGAAAGATTTTCTCTCCACTGAGGTGAACAAGAGCCCGGGTCCAGACTACATATGTGGTAGAACCTTAAAGCACTGTGCAAAGAAATTAAGTTTTATTTTTTATTTGTCATTACAGACACAAAAGGTACCTAGCCTGTGGAAAGAGGCAATTATTACTCCTGTTCCTAAATGTAATAATCCTAAAGTGCTTAATGATCTGAGACCAGTCGCCCTCACCTCCTTAGTTATGAAATCATTTGAGAAACTTGTGAAGACTGAGTTATTGAGTAAGACTAGACAAGTCCTCGATCCCATGCAATTTGCATATAGAGTAGAGAGAAGTGTTGAGGACGCTTCACTTGTTTTATTAAATTTACTGACTAAGCACTTGGAGGGAAATAATACACATGCAAGACTGTTGTTCATTGATTTTTCTTCTGCTTTTAATACTATTCAACCCCACATCCTAGCAAGATGACTGCTTGAGTATTACGAGCTGAGAAAGAAAATGCTTCACTTTGTTTTTATATGCGGTAAAGTTGTCGCAATACGACGGTGGGTCACAATGACTGATGTGTCAGAATGACCCGAAGATAACACAAGGGTTAAAGTGTATCTACTGGATCCCCACAAGGTTGTGTATTTTCACCTTTATTATACATTTTGTATAATAACTTGTGTCAAAGCCTACATGAAAACAGAGTTTTTATTAAGTTTGCTGATGATATAGTCATAGTGAGCCTGTTACAAGGGGATGAGTCTGGCCATGGTCCAGTTGTGGAGGATTTTGTGACTTGGTGTGATGATTCTTATCTACAGTTAAATACTATTAAAACAAAAGATATGATTATTGATTTTAGAACTTCTACTGTAGATCACGTTACCACAACTGTTAAAGGACAGGTTGTGGATCGTGTGGAGAGTTACAAATACCTAGGTATAGTCATTGATTTCCAAACTGACATTTGATTTGTGAAATGGTCTGTAAGAAAGGTCATCAGCGTCTGAGTTGCCTTAAGAAGCTTGCCAAATTTCACATTGACAGACACATGCTGTCATTGTTTTATTTTGCTTTTATTGAATCTATTATGTCATTTTCCATTGTGGTGTGGGAGTCTGTCAGTGAAGAACAAGAACTCCTTAAACCAAATTGTCAAGTGGGCAAGTAAGATAATAGGAGTAAATCAACGGACTCTAGAATACATTTATACAACTCAGTTGTACAGGAAGGCAAGTTGTACGGGTTTCAGTTACTTCCCTCGGGTTGCCGGTTTGTGGCCCCGAGATGGAAAACGAGTCGCTACAGGAATACTTTTGTTCCTGCGGAAATTGAGGTTTTAATTAATAAATAAGAGGAGAGATGTTTTAGTATGCAATAGTTAAATAGTTAAATACAAGACGGGATATGCATGTGTTTGGTGCAACCTGTCATGATATTAACTGGTATATTTGTTGTGAATTGTTGTGTCTTGTATGGGTTTTTTCTGGACAACGAAATTCTATTTATCTGCAAAACAATTTTACCTGTGGGTATGAAATAAAGATACCTTGACCTTGATCTAAGGTGGAAGGTAACGGTATCTAAGGTGGAAGGTGCTCCTTGATTGGCACCAGCAAATACAACAAGAGAGGAAGCAAAGCATATAAATACCCACTGGACAGGAAATCAATTCAAACTGATATAATTTCTCATTAAATAAACCAAACTGGTCTTCTGGCATAAAACATAACATCATTCACACTATGGTTTCTCTCCTGTGTGTTTTCTCATGTGACTAGAAAGATTACATTTATGAGAAAATTGTTTGTTACATTGTTGACACTGAAAAGGTTTCTCTCCTGTGTGTCTTCTCATGTGACTAATAAGATTACCTTTCAGAGTAAATTGTTTGTTACATTGTTGACACTGAAAAGGTTTCTCTTCTGTGTGACTTCTCATGTGATTAATAAGATTACCTTTCAGAGTAAATTGTTTGTTACATTGTTGACATTGAAAAGGGTTCTCTCCTGTGTGTGTTCTCATGTGAATAACAAAATGACTTTTCTGAGCAAATTGTTTGTTACATTGTCGACACTGAAAAGGTTTCTCTCCTGTGTGTGTTCTCACGTGATCAACAAGACTACTTTTGTGAGCAAATAGTTTGTGACATTGTTGACACTGAAAAGGTTTCTCTCCTGTGTGTGTTCTCATGTGACTAGCAAGATTAATTTTGACAGTAAATTGTCTGTTACATTGTTGACACTGAAAAGGTTTCTCTCCTGTATGTGTTCTCATGTGACTAACAAGATTACCTTTCTGAGCAAATTGTTTGTTACATTGTTGACACCGAAAAGGTTTCTCTTCTGTGTGTATTTTCACATGACTAACAAGAGTACTTTTGTAACAAAATCGTTTGTTACATTGCTGACACTGAAAAGGTTTCTCTCCTGTGTGTGTTCTCATGTGACCAACAAGATTTTTTTTGCGAGAAAATTGTTTGTTACATTGTTGACACTGAAAAGGTTTCTCTCCCGTATGTGTTCTCATGTGATTAACAAGATTACCTTTCTGAGCAAATTGTTTGTTACATTGTTGACACCGAAAAGGTTTCTCTTCTGTGTGTATTTTCACATGACTAACAAGAGTACTTTTGTAACAAAATCGTTTGTTACATTGTTGACACTGAAAAGGTTTCTCTCCTGTGTGTGTTCTCATGTGCAAAATCAAACGAGATTCAGATATAAATGTTTTGTTACATTGATGACACTGAACAGGTATCTCTCTTGTGTGTGTTCTCATGTGTTGACGACGATTAACTTTGTGAGCAAATCGTTCATTACATTGTTGACACTGAAAAGGTTTCTCTCCTGTGTGCGTTCTCATGTGACCAACAATACTTTTTTTGTCAGCAAATTGTTTGCTACATTGTTGACACTGAAAAGGTTTCTCTCCTGTGTGTGATCTTATGTGTTTATGAAGATTACCTTTGTGAGAAAATTGTTTGTTACATTGTTGACACTGAAAAGGTTTCTCTCCTGTGTGTGTTCTCACGTGATCAACAAGATTACCTTTCCGAGCAAATTGTTTGTTACAATGTGGACACTGAAAAGGTTTCTCTCCTGTGTGTGTTCTCATGTGCAAAATCAAACGAGATCCAGATATAAAAGTTCTGTTACATTGTTGACACTGATGTATTGTTTTTCCTGTGTGACTTCCCTGTGGTCTATTGTCACTTGGAAGAGACTCATTGTTTTGTGTTCTGTTCTCTAAAAGCATCACTCCTCCATGTTCCTCCTCCTCCAAACTCTGAGCTGCAGGACAGTCTGGAGCTACAACAGAGAGGGGCTGAGAATCACTGCCTGGTTCTGGTGCTGCAGAGTCTTGTACATGAGGCTCTGCTTTGATTTGCTCCTCAGTTGTGTTGGTGGGTAGAGAGTCTCCTTCTCTGTCCTCCACTTTAACAGTCTGGTCAACATGTGAACATTCAGAGGAGCCCTCCTGATCAGAGTCATGTTTCACACCGGAAGAAGTGAAGATGGAGTCTGTAGTTTCAGACTGCAGTCCTTGGAGCTGCTCTTCCTCCTGACTGGTCCACAGCTCCTGTTCCTCTTTAATCTGTGGGGGCTCCGGGAAAGAGAGCTGCAGCACATCTGGGGGAAGGAGAACAGTTATATTTATCCACCATTATTTTGCAATCTAACATGTTTGACAGCAAAAAATATGCCATTTACACCCAAACACTGAAATGGAAGGTATCTCTAAATCAAATGTAATTTGTCTTCTTATTTAAGTCACAGAGGTTTTACATATGGACCTAGATTGGTTGCACAAAACACCTTAATTTTTTTCCTTAATTATGACACTTAAGGGTAGATTTCTCCTTAGCTAAGGGATTTACTTAAGGGGGTTGCACAGAATCCCTTAAATGGTTTCCTTAGCTAAAGGTGAAACGTTAACCTACATTGAAAATGATTTCACAGCAGTAAAATTCGACCATTTCCACGGAGACCGCGTTTATTCAGTTGTATGCTCGTGCATCACCTTAGTAGCTCAGATCTAGCTAGCTAGCTTATAGACCTACGAAACAAGGCAAGAAAACCAAATTGGTCATAGGAAAATATTGTGCTTCTAACATTTAAGGAAACCTTAAGGAAAATACTTCAGGGTGCTTTGTGCAACCGATTATATTTTAAGGAAATCTTAACGCTGACTTTAAGATGTTTTGTGCAACCGGCCCCTGGTCCCGCCCTACACCCAAGTGAACATGTGACGCCCTCCTCGACACAGCAGCATTCTAGACACAGCAGAGTATAACATGAAGGTATGAACATCAAACCTGTTCGTTGTAGCTTGATCTCAGGTTGGGTAACAACGTCCAACAGCCGTTGTAGCCATGCAATCTCCTCCTTGGAACGAGAGATTTCTTCCTGGTACCCTGCAAACGGTTTCTCAGCAGCCCAGTAAATCTTCAAAGCTGCCGTTGTCAGTATTTCACCACAAAGTTCTCTTATCACATTTAATTGAGACATTTGGACGTTTAAAAACTTGGACTCCTCTGTAAATCTAGGATCTGTAGTTTCAGACTGCAGTCCTTGGAGCTGCTCTTCCTCCTGACTGGTCCACAGCTCTTGTTGCTCTTTAATCTGTGGGGGCTCCGGGAGAGAGAGCTGCTGCACTTCTGGGGGAAAGAAAGAGGCAAGACACCAGGTGTGTTTGACATTGGCTGCAGCTGCATGAAACGACTGGCGAGAGTTGCCGCTTGCAGTTGGGGAGGAGTTAAAAACAGCTCCGTAAAGTCGGACATGCCAGCGGAGGGTGGCAGAATAAATACAAAACACTTGTCAAAGTTGTCGTGTTTGAGTCTGGCCAATCATGAAATAGCTGTGTCGTCATTAGAACCCATGCAGTTGCTCTTGAGAAAATGCGCTCGGCTACACAGCCGGCAGTTCTCGAATCCATCTCATGGTACGTCACAGTGACCTAGCCTTGGCGCCGTCTCAAGTCAGACAAAAACCAGAATTCACTGCTTCAAGTCAGCCGGCGCTGCATGAAGTCGAACACACCTAACAGTTAGATGCAACCTAACATGTCTGGCAGATAGAAACCATGTGATCAGTAGGTTTCGGCCGGATTAAGTCATAAGTCAGGAGAGGTGTCGTATCTTGCCAGAGAAGGCAAATATGGTAATTTTTCTGCAAAAGAACTGCTGAAGTTTGAAGCTGGTTTAGTTAGCATTCCAACTCAACATTTATTTTGTTGTTACGTGTTAATATTGTAACTGTTATTTATTGTTAAATTATTGTAATTGTGTGTTAGGTGACTTAAGTTTACTTATTATATATTTAAGTAGGCTTTTTCAAAACGTTAATATATTGTTACATTTAAAGAATTTTCCATTAAATAAAAACTATAAAAGAGCCTTTCTTTGATTACTTCCAGTTTTTTAGGAATCGTTTAGGAATCGGAATCGTTTTAAAAGTAATCGGTTCTGCATCAGAATCGTATAAATCCAAACGATACCCAACCCTAGTGATCAGGTGTGAGGAGCACACTGGATGGTGTCAAGAAGGGATGGTTGCGTTTCTGACATGGTCCGCTGAGACTGCTATGTTTTTTAGGGAAAGATATAAAACAGCCATCACAGAGACCAATTAGCAATTAAATAATGTATCCTAGTAGATAGTGTTCTCATGACTCTGATCCGAACAGACCGGTTGATATTAAACAATGTAGGTCCTAGTAGATTGACAGTAATATTTACACGGGGTAAAACTCCACTCCCCCCTTCCTGGACATTGGATTCAATGGTTTGCAACCTCGTGGCGGCGTTCCACGAAGTCTATAACAGAGGTGGGCAAACTTTTTGGCTCAAGGGCTACATTGAAACCAATAGACTCTATATGCTAATTATTTGGCGGTTTGTTGGAGCTAGCCTTGGCCAAAAATATATTGCGTTCAAACTGTCCACCTACCTGTTCGGTGTATCTTGATCTCCGGTGGGGTAACAATGTCCAACAATCGTTTTAGCCGCGCGCTCTCCTCCTTGGAATTATAGATTTCTTCTTGGAACTCAGCAAATGTTTTTTCAACGGCCCCAAAAATCTCCAAAGCTGCCGTTGTTAGTCTTTCACGGATACAATCTCTAAACAAATGTAGTTTTGACATTTTGGTGGCGTAAAAGTGATACTCTGCGCAAAGAAACTATAGCTCTAGTTTTGTTAACTGGGTAGCTATTAGCAGTGTTCGAAATCGGCTGCATGAAACGACCGGCGAGAGTTGTCGCTTGCAGTAAGGGAGGAGTTAAAAACGTTGTTGTGCCACCCGATCTTAGAGTTATATTACTAGAGGCATCTACTTTTGTCTTCCAAGATGGCGTCCCCATTCATTTCTATAAAAAGTGCTCAGTGGCGCAGTGAGGCCAGACCCCCACCCCTCGGCTTGAAGCAACGGTGGATGTAGGTGGTATTGCATTTACGGTTAGGCACCCGGCTCTTCCGGTCGTTTTTATTCTATTAACTCCAGTCAACATTTACAAAACTATCTCCCCCAATAATTCGATTCTCGA
The DNA here is from genome assembly GCF_038355195.1 of Osmerus mordax. Lineage (NCBI taxonomy): Eukaryota > Metazoa > Chordata > Actinopteri > Osmeriformes > Osmeridae > Osmerus > Osmerus mordax. The sequence continues at coordinate 12,900,356 of NC_090070.1, read as the reverse complement.
ACCTGGCTCAGGGAGGAGTTAACGGATCCATAAAGTCGGTCAACGGTGACGTCAACGTAGCAAACCAAGAGTCTGACTTTACGAAGCCGTTTTTAACTCCTCCCCGACTGCAAGCGACAACTCTCGCCGGTCGTTTCATGCAGCCGCAGCCGATTTCAAACACTGCTAATAGTTATCTTATTTGCGCAGAGTATCACTTTTACTCCACCGAAATGTCAAAACTAAATTTGTTTCGAGATTTTATCCGTGAAAGACTAACAACGGCAGCTTTGGAGATTTTCGGGGCCGTTGAAAAAACGTTTGCTGAGTTCCAAGATGAAATCTATAATTCCAAGGAGGAGAGCGCGCGGCTCAAACGATTGTTGGACATTGTTACTCCACTGGAGATCAAGATACACCGAACAGGTAGGTGGACAGTTAGAACGCAATATATTTTTTGGCCAAGGCTAGCTCCAACAAACCGTCAAATAGCTAGCTTATATAGTCTATTGGTTTCAAAGTACAATGTAGCCCTTGAGCCAAAAAGTTTGCCCACCCCTGTTATAGACGTCGTGGAACGCCGCCACGAGGTTGCAAACGTATTGAATCCAACGTCCAGGAAGGGGGAGTGGAGTTGTACCCCGTGTAAATATTACTATCAATCTACTGGGACCTACATTGTTTAATATCAACCGGTCTGTTGAAGGATTGAAATTCTTGTCTATTCCCATATGTACTGATGGTATTCAATGACACAAGTCTGTGTTCTAGAAAGAGTGGTCTGGAGTCGCAGAGGTCCGATAATATCTGCTTTAATGCAGCAGTTGGAAATCAACAAGTAGCCTACAGAGCTCTGGGGTTGTCTACGTTTCCCTACCCGCAACAGAGTTTGGGGTTGGTTCACGAAGTCCAACGCCCTATCTGTCCCTGCCCCAGCATATATTATACAGTGCAGTAAAACTAAAAACACAAGAAGAGGGTTGAGCTTGTTCTCCTCTGCAGCAGGGAGTTGTTCTTGCCTACGCGTCCCACCTGCTTGGGTGCCGTCTCCACCCGGTTTCAAGGTTGTTTCTGAAAATGAAGAGATAGAGACACAAAATACAGCCCTTTTCCCACACTCTGTGGTCGAAACTCGTCTGGATTGTTCCTCTTTCTCCGCCCGCACCCCTGACTCCCCCCGCCCTGTGTGAGACATAATGTTTAAGCCTGGGCACACTTCTACGTTCATAAGACAGAACTTTAATAAGCACAATACATAACTTTAATAAGAACAATATAATCTTTACTGTTCGGATCAGAGTCCTGAGATCACTATCTACTAGGATACATTATTGAATTACTAATTGGTCTCTGTGATGGCTGTTTGATATCTTGCCCTAAAAAACATGTGTAGCGGAGTCTCACCCGACCACGTCAGAAAAACAACCACCATCCAGTGTGCTCCTCAAAACTGATGACATAGTTTCTAGCTCAAAATAATGGTGGCTAAATATAAGTATTCTCTTTCCCTTAGATGCGCAGCAGTTCTCTCCCCTGGAGGCCCCACAGATTAAAGAGAACCAGGAGCTGTGGACCTGTCAGGAGTCCAAGTTTTTAAACATCAAAATGTCTCAATTAAATGTGATAAGAGAACTTTTTGGTGAAATACTGACAACTGCAGCTTTGAAGATTTACTGGGCTGCTGAGAAACCGTTTGCAGGGTACCAGGAAGAAATCTCTCGTTACAAGGAGGAGAGCGCATGGCTACAACGGCTGTTGGACGTTGTTACTCAACCTGAGATCAAGCTACAACGAACAGGTTTGATGTTCATACCTTCATGTTATACTCTGCTGTGTCTAGAATGCTGCTGTGTCTAGGAGGGGGTCACATGATCACTTGGGTGTTATAATGAGCTGAGATCTGGTGACTGTGAAGGCCGTAGCATATGATATCATTTTGTGAGGCCTCCCTCTCCTGGAAGAGACCACCATCAGGCTAGACATGGTTCATCAAAAGATGAATATGATCACTCAGACTAACTCAGGTCTGATTTATAGTGATCCTCGAATGGGACCTTTGTGAAATGGCTGGTAAATACAGACTGTTCCCTGACTAACCCTGTAAATACAGACTGTTCCCTGACTAACCCTGTAAATACAGACTGTTCCCTGACTAACCCTGTAAATACAGACTTCCCTAACTAACCCTGTAAATACAGACTGTTCCTTGACTAACCCTGTAAATACAGACTGTTCCCTGACTAAGCCTGGTAAATACAGACTGTTCCTTGACCAAGGTGGTCAGCACCCATCTTAGCCTCCTTGAGCCAAACCGTTCCCTCCATGTTGGAGTCACAGAAGGTGGACCCTACCACATATTCTCCACTCTTACTTAACTGTCTCCAGCCTTCTCTGCACCTCTCTGTCACCAACCAACCGTCTCTGGAGGAGGAGAGCCCTCACCCAGCTGCTCCTCCCCAGGTTTCTAACATGTTTTCCTTGTCTTCCTTGAGAGTTCAAGTGGGTTATAGGTGCCAATCTACGCCCATATGTGAAGCCCTCTGTGACTTAAAAAATACTAATTACATTTGATTTGAAGATCCCTTCCATTTCAGTGTTTGGTTTTAAATGGCATATTTTTTGCTGTCAAACGTGTTAGATTGCAAAATAATGGTGGCTAAATATAACTGTTCTCTTTTGTCTAGATGTGCAGCAGCTCTCTCTCCCAGAGCCCCCACAGATTAAAGAGGAACAGGAACTGTGGACCAGTCAGGAGGAAGAGCAGCTCCAAGGACTGCAGTTTGACACTACAGACTCCATCTTCACTTCTTCCAGTGTGAAACATGACTCTGATCAGGAGGGCTCCTCTGAATGTTCACATGTTGACCAGACTGTTAAAGTGGACGACAGAGAAGGAGACTCTGTACCCATCAACACAACTGAGGAGCAAATCAAAGCAGAGCTTCATGTACAAGACTCTGCAGCACCAGAACCAGGCAGTGACTCTCAGCCCTTCTCTGTTGTAGCTCCAGACTGTCCTGCAGCTCAGAGTTTGGAGGAGGAGGAACATGGAGGAATGATGCTTTTACAGAACAGAATACAAAACAATGAGGCTCTTCCAAGGGAAAATAGACCACAGGGAAGTCACACAGGAAAAACAATACATCAGTGTCAACATTGTAACAAAACTTTTGTATCTGAATCTCGTTTGATTTCGCACATGAGAACACACACAGGAGAGAAACCTTTTCAGTGTCAACATTGTAACAAACAATTTTCTCAGAAAAGTAATCTTGTTCGTCACATGAAAAGACACATAGAGAAACATTTTCAGTGTCAACAATGTAACAAACGATTTGCTCACAAATACAATCTTGTTTATCACATGAAAACACACACATTTACATTTAGTCCAGAGCGACTTAGAGTAAGTACAGGGACATTCCCCCGTGGCAAGTAGGGTGAAGTGCCTTGCCCAAGGACACAACGTCATTTGGCACGACCGGGAATGAAACCGGTAACCTTCCGATTAATAGCCTGATTCCCTAACCGCTCAGCCATCTGACCCCCTGGGGACCACACAGGAGAGAAACCATAGTGTGAATGATGTAATGTTTTATGCCAGAAGACCAGTTTGGTTTATTTAACCCTTGTGTTATCTTCGGGTCATTCTGACCCATCAGTCATTGTGACCCACCGTCGTATTGCGACAAATTTACCTCATACAAAAACAAAGTGAAGCATTTTCTTTTAACTGTCGGGCTGTCTCAGACCCCCCACATTGGAATGGTTAAAAGAAAATTATTTTTATTTGTTTTTGTATTGGGTAAAATTGGGTAAACACAACGATGGTTCGTTATGAACCTTTGGGTCATGTGACCCGAAGGCAGCACGAGGGTTAATGATAAATTATATAAGTTTGAATTGATTTTCTGTCCAGTGGGTATTTATATGCTTTGCTTCCTCCCTGTTGTATGTGCTGGTGCCAAGCAATGAACACCTTCCACCTTAGATACCGTTACGTTCCACCTTAGATACCGTTAGTTTTGAAAGGTGGAAGAAAGAAAAAATATTTTCTAAAAAATGTTTTGAAAGGTTAAATGACAGATTTCCCTAGATGCCTGAGGAAGACTGATGTGTAGCTGAAACTTGTTGTATGTTACTGAGATCATTATATATATCACCAGCATCACTGTATTGCTTTATAAATGGCCAGACTGTAATATACAGGCGGGGAACCATTTTCCTCAGACCTCCAGTGAAATCTGTTTCTCCTGTGTTCTCAGTGTAAAAGACTACTGTACTCTATTGTGCTCTGCTTTACTCTACTCTGTTTTAGGCTTCTCTGTTCTCCTTTCTCCTATTCTTACACTGTGTGTGGAAAAAAAGTTTGGAAAGGTGGAAAAAGTGTTTTCGTTAAATAATTTATAAAAAAAAACATGAATAAAAAGTTTTAAAAACAAAGTTTATAAAGGTTTGAAAAATATTTTTTTTTTTAAAGTTTTGAATGGTTGAATCACAGATTTTCCTAGAGGCCTGAGGAAGCTGTTGTGTCCCTGTAGATGAAAAGCATACCCATCTAAAACATGTATCTAATCTAATAGACTGATCACCTTCTGAGAATAGAGAAGGGAAAGGACAAAGTGTGAAACGTGCTTCAGAACTGCTTCATAATATAATATCGAATTCATCAAACACTGAGTCGTTCCATTGGTATTTTTTCATATGTTCTATAAATTTCAATACAACTGACCTATTTGGTCAACATCTGGCCATAAATACTGTTGTTGCCTTTTGCTTTGATAACTTAAAAGCGATAGCCTATATATTTTTTGATGATCTGGTAACTTTATTTAACTTTAATAAAACATAAATTGGACAGCTACAGCTTTTACTTTGAAATATGTTTAATGGTGGCCCCCATAGAAAGGCCTAGATGTCTCGTCCGCGTTGCCAGCCAACTTTTTAAACCAAACCGTTTAAAAATCGGTTGAAAATTGATCAAGTTATGGTTATTTAAAAAGTACATGTAGCACCAACACAATGTTATGGGTGAGCGAGCTGACTGTGGCAAGATGGCCGCCATGTGCGGACGTTCTAGACTCCGCCGTAAGATATCTAGCCTTTATATATATCTATGGTGGCCCCCATAGACATGGTGACCCCTGCCACGATATACCCGGACATATATTGGTGCAACACTGTACTGTCTGTACAGTGTTGCACAGACAGTACAACTCGGGCTCAGTAAGAACGACAGATTTTTTTTTTAAATGGAGGTTGTCTCATTTCTACACTGCACCGTTTGAAATCTATGGACATTAGCTGATAGTTGTTGACAATGCGTTGGTTCAGAAAACGACGCAGCTATGCGCTTCCCGAGACTAGCCTGCCCGGAAGTAAACAGAAGCTCGATGTTGTTCACATCCGACAGGAGTTGTGCGTCGCTACGTTTTAACACAAAGGAAGGACCCAGGTGCTAATAGCTAACCTCGTTGTGCGAGTATAATTTTTACTCCACCAAAATTTAAAAACGAAATTTGTTTAGAGATTTTACCCGTGAAAGACTAATAACGTCAGCTTTGGAGATTTTCGCGGCCGTTGAAAAAACGTTTCCTGAGTTCCAAGAAGAAATGTATAATTCCAAGGGGGAGAGCTCGCGGCTCAAACGATTGTTGGACATTGGTACTCCACCGGAGATCAATTTACACCGAACAGGTAGGGTGGACAGTTAAAACTGTCAGGTGGGGAGTCAGTGGGGAATCAGGTGGCTGTGCCAAATGATGTTGTGTCCTTCGGCAAGGTGTAGTGGTTTTCTACTCATGCGTTGTGTTATTTACGACACGTAGCGTTAGCTAGGCTATTTTTCGGCACCAACCATTTATTTCACTGGTGATGAACACGACGTACAGAAGTCATTTAGCACCGTGCAGCCAGTCACCGAATGCTAGAACAAATGAAAATGTAATACATTTAAGCATGTTGACCATGAATAAAAAGGAAACACCATGTAAAACAATGAAATAAACGAAATTAACATACGGCTAAATGAAGCTAGCAAAACGTTACAGAATACCCATAGAAAGGCGATTATAAGAAAGACATAACAATTACTCGATATCGATACTATTTTCGAGACTGCTCGAGTCTTTATCGATACCACTATCGATACTTTTCTGGGGTGAGCTTGAGCTAATCACCATCTAAATGAATGAATTTGGCAAATGTTAAACATTTACATTACGTCATTTAGCAGACGCTCTTATCCAGAGCGACTTACAGTAAGTACAGGGACATTCTCCCCGAGGCAAGTAGGGTGAAGTGCCTTGCCCAAGGACACAACGTCATTTTGCACGGCCGGGAATCGAACCGGCGACCTTCTGATTACTAGCTCGATCCCCTAACCGCTCAGCCACCTGACTCCCTAAACATAGCCTATAGCAGCACCCACACAACCCACGCCACACTTTATGTAAACAAGATTACTGAACAACATTTATAACAATAACATAAGTAAAACAGATGTAAAATAGAACAAGGGGAATGTGCTGCTCTCAGGAGGAGACTGGATAAAAGGAGCACATATTGGCACAATGGCTCTGGCTGAATCTACAATTGTCCACTACAGATGTACTATCCACAACCTGGATGAGTAACTAGTATAAATGACTGTGATTGGTTGGTTGACAAAAAGTGACATTGACAAGCCGTCATTGTTCAAGACGTTATGAACAGTTGAACAGCAGAACACGTTTCAACAAAAGGCACCTGATATAGCTAAATGACCAGCTAATCAAACCCAAACCTTCCTTATCTCATCCCTATTTTGTTTTGTCTCTGTTATTGTTTAACAAGATGCTTAAAGATCCTGTAAAGCAAATTCCATGATTTGCTTCTCAGTACAGCATATACGTGTGAAATTAGTTCCTGAATGCATGTGCAAAGCGTAAAAACTTTTTCGCACTGAAAATTGGAGTTAGACCGTAGAACAGTTTCTCTTCCGTCTTTAGATCAGGTTTTAATGGGCGGAGCCAAAAAATTACCTATCTACGTCATGTTGACCCATCTACGTCAGATCACTGAATGGCTCCTCCTGCTGTACTTTTATTGTAGCCTACATCAGCTAGCTAGCTTCAGGATGTCTCCCTCCACCCGCAACTGCATCTTCCCTGGATGCAAGAACTTCAGCTGCGCTGCAACGCTATTTATTTTCCCTGTCCACCTTATTCTCAGGGGGTCTACTGTAGAAATGATTATGGGTGCAACTTCCGGGCAGATAGCGGAAGTTGCGGTTTGCTATACGTTAGTCCCAGCCAGCCAACAGTGATTCTTTCTAAAGTAATTTCAACTATAATTGAACTAAAACTGGTTTGTTTTTAAACATATGTTGTCATTTATATTGTTATTATTATTGTTATAAAATGTCATTGCGGAGCTCTGGTAGGCTACCTGTTGCGCTGTTCGCGGCTGTACTAACAACCAGACTTGGCTAAATCTGTGGCTTCAAAGACAGTGTGTTGAACACACACCCACAATAAAAAGGGATTGTTCTTGTGACAAACGGTACAGTTTCCATCGCCTGCCAACAGATGAGGAATACAAAAGAATGTAGCTGAAAAACCTAGCCTTGAAGAGACCACCCAAAACACTGTATCGTATGTGTACTTATTTCATTTTGTGGCCAAAAGCCGACGGAGGAAATCCGCATCCTACTTTGTGTTTGGGCTACGAAAGACAGAGTTAATAAAGTAGCTAAATATGCTAGTGTACGTTATTTGAGGCCACTTTTTCAGGTCGTCCTCCCATCCCTCGATAGTAGAAGGCAGAGGTATGATCACATTGTCCTGTTTCAGGTGTAACAGGCTGTGTTCCCACATGTTTTATTTCGCATCAGAATTAGCTTACCGCAATGACTGTGAATGAGCGTTACCATGACAATCGCCTGCTCCGGAAGTCGCGCCCATAATTCAGGAAATGGATCATGGGAGCTAGGAATAAGGTGGATTGATGAGGAAAGGAAAAATAGGTGGATTGATTTTGTGAAGAGCCACACTGATGGAAAGCTTCGGATAAACTCCAACAGCCTCCTCTGCAGTGACCATTTCACGGCGGATAATTTTAACATGGGCCAGAGACAGACGGTGTTCAGGGACACACGGCTTCTCTTGCAGCGCGGAGCCGTACCGAGCATCGCTCTCCCGGCCGTTCCTCCTCCGGTCGCACCTGGACCATCCACCGCCACCAGCAGTTCATCACTCAGTTCTGTGTGCTTGTTATAATTATACTAGATAACCTTTCCAGAGGTATCTCTGCTATGAGTTAGTGCAAACCGCTAACTTGATATTAGGCTACTCGGTGTAGAATGATGGTATTTTGGTGAAACGGTAGCTATGTGCTAGATGTAGTTGGAGAGCTCACTGTCTGCTGTCTCTGGTGTCCATTTTTACTCCTGTGTTACAGCTCAGGGGAACAATTAATTTATATGCATCTGTATGTTTCACTCATTTAACAAATAAATTCGAATTCTATACTGTTTTGTTCGGATTGACGTAGCGTCCATTATCTGGGTCGTAGGTAGGCAGCGAGGGGCGGAGATTCAGCTCCTTCAGGCGATTTGGCACCGTTGCTTCTCGAAGACAGTCTAATGCATTTTACGTTTAGCTGATGCACAACGTTGAGGTGCTTATTGCACCTCAACGTTGCAGTAGTGGTCTTATTGGACCACTACGGTCCCCCCCTTACAAGAAATTATCTTAGAACATATATTACACGTCGCTTCATCCTTATCTTTGGCTTTATTAAAATGTAGCCAAGCCTTTGACCGCTTAGTACATTCAGCCATCGTAGTTAGCAACAAAATGAGAAATGTAGCGAAGTAGGGCGTGAGCCAATTAAATTCTTCTTCTTTTAGTTTAAAGGCGGTTGGCAGGCCATTCAATTGAATTTAGTAATTTTATTAGACAATCGATGTAGGTTTGTGATTTGATTTAGATGACCTGATCTCTCGAGACATAAGTTACATTATATTACTTAGTCTCGATAGCGGTATCGATAAGCTCGGACCTTATTGATCTTCGGGTTTTGAGAAATTTGGAACCGGGTCCTTACAGAACCTGGTATCGATCCCCATCCCTAGCTACTATTAGGCAGCTTACCATGAAAACAGCACATGCAGACTGTAAATAGTTTTGGGGTTCACCGCTAAAGTCTGCAGGGGCGCAGCAGAGCCCGCCCCCTATACACACAACCAGGTCTCCATGGCAACCACACCGTTACAATAAATCTCCGTAAAATAAACTAATGTAAATAAGATCTAAACCATTACAAAAATAAGTTGATGAGTGATAATAATTTGTATAAAATAAATATTGAAATCATTAAACGGTGACAGTGATGGCAAGTGAAATCATTAACTCCGCTACAAAGGCACGTCACCCTACTTTAGGGAATGCCCCTGTACTTTACTGTAAGTCGCTCTGGATAAGAGCATCTGCTAAATGACAAAATGTAAAACGCAACATAGTTTTGGCCAAGGCTAGGTCCAACCAGGGGTGGATCTAGAAAAATATTCATGGGTTGGCAAGAGGGTGGCAGGAGATTTTCAGGGGTGGCACCCAGGGGCGCCGCCAGGAATTTTGGGCCCCATTAAAAAAATAAAAAAATCGTTTTTCAATTTTTTGGAGCCCCTGTCAGTCAGGGGCCCTTGGAATTGTCCTAACTTTGCCCCCCTACACGGCGCCCCTGGTGGCACCCCGTGAGTTCGGTAAAGTTGGAATGACATTCACAGATTCAAACTTCCGGGATCAATTACTCTATAGCGAAATGTTATTAAATCACAAATAACGCATCTTTCGTACTGTTTCGTCCTCCAACCTGAAGAAATAACATTGGTCTACGAGCAGCCGGCGGTGAGGCGGCAGTAAGACAAGTGCTTAGGGACCGTCTACAAACTACAACACCGAAAAGAGATACCACAAAAATATTTATTAATTTAATGTATAAATAAGGTTTCCAAACTTACCTCAATTATAACTTGTCTCCTGCTAGTTGTACTACAGCACTTCAAAAATAATAATTTTGGGGAATATTTTTTGCCAAAAGCATTTAATATATGACATATAAATGAAGTCATACTCCACACATAGAAGCCCCCCTGCTGGTTGTACTACATCACTTACTTTTCAAAAATAGGCAAGTACATCATTTTGGAGAATATCTTTACATTTACATTTATTCATTTAGCAGACGCTTTTATCCAAAGCGACTTCCAACAGAGAGCATTACAAAAATGCATAGGTCACTGATCATAACAACGAGATAGCCCCAAACATTGCGGGTAGCCAAAACATGAAGCATACATTGTGAAAGTTACAATTAAACAACATGAACCTCAAAAAGTGCAAGAGTGTACCTGTAGAAAAGCAATCAACAGTAAAATATTTCACAGTGAGTACAATAATTTTAAATCAGTTACAACTAACCAACAAGAGCAACAAGTCACTCAGTAAGAGTCATTGTGATCCTGGAGGAAAATAGCATAAGGTCCAGCATAGGGCTGTTGTTATCGAATATTTTAGTAATCAAGTATTCTACCGAAAATTCCATCGATTAATCGAGTAATCGGATAAAATGTAATTTTGCTTAATAGGGTATATGTCAAACGCACATGACTAAACCGGAAAACAGGTCTCACCACTTCCGCTGCTGTGCTAACCCAACGCAAAGAACTAATGTTCTTCTATTTTATTAGCCCAACGGCAAACCCAGCTAGTTCACACAATAAACAATAACATTATTATTATTATTATTCTCAGCATTTTTAATTATTTAACTGTGAAGACTTTTCTGCTGTACAGAAGTTCATCTTCTACTTACTCCCCCTCCGATGTCCTAGGCCTTTCTTGTCTTTGTAAAGCACCTTGAGCTACAATTATTGTATGAAATGTGCTATATAAATAAAGTCTGTCTTACTTACTTACTTCTGTAATTTTGCTATTGGTACAATATTGTTTGTCACAGATGCATAATGCATTTCTCACATTATTGGTCTCTTACTCTAGGGGCTTCAGATTACAGTTGCATAGAAAACTCCTATTTTTTTAGGCCTGCTCTGGCCTTGAAGACCAGCTGCACTAGATTCCTGGGCATAGGGCCGTAAATTTGCCTCTTGATAGCTGGGCCTTGTAGTTTTCTTATGGAAGAAACATATACACATAATCTTCTTCTTCTTTTAATCATAAGCACTTTGGGCTTAATATCTTCTACATATTAGTGGCAATACTACTCAGTCAACAGCTTTGCATCTGGTTTTCAGTAATATAGCATATAAAAGCAAAAAAGGTGATTAAAAGGTTCATTTTCAATCATATAAATCCATAATCATTACCCATCCTCATAATTACAACAGTGTGATGTTTTTTCCACAACATTAGCCACTCAGGCAGACGGGAGGGCAGTGGTGAATGACAGGAGGGCAGTTTCTGTGGAGTGGCCAGTCTTGAAGCCTGATTGGTTGGGGTCAAGCAGGTTGTTCTGAGAAAGTTTGACAGTTGGTTAGATACAGCACGTTCAATTGTTTTTTAAAAGAAGGGTAGCAGTGATACTGGTCTGTAGTTCTGGAGGACGGCAGGGTTAAGGGAGGGTTTTTTGAGTAGAGGGGTAACTCTGGCCTGTTTGAAGGCAGAGGGGAAGGTGCCGGAAGTAAGAGAGGAGTTAAGGGCAAGGAGAAGAAAAGGCTGTGAGGAAGAGCTCGTCATCCATGGTTCCATACATGGTTCCTGGCATGATCACTTGGGTGTTAGAATAAGCTGAGATCTGGTGACTGTGAAGGCCGTAGCATTATGACATCATTTTGTGAGGCCTCCCCCTCCTGGAAGAGACCATCAGGATAGACATGGTTCATCAAAGGATGAAGATGATCACTCAGACTAACTCAGGTCTGATTTATAGTGATCCTCTAATGGGACATTTGTGAAATGGCTGGTAAATACAGACTTCCCTAACTAACCCTGTAAATACAGACTGTTCCCTGACTAAGCCTGGTAAATACAGACTGTTCCTTGACCGAGGTGGTCAGCACCCATCTTAGCCTCCTTGAGCCAAACCGTTCCCTCCATGTTGGAGTCACAGAAGGTGGACCCTACCACATATTTTCCACTCTTACTTAACTGTCTCCAGCCTTCTCTGCACCTCTCTGTCACCAACCAACCGTCTCTGGAGGAGGGGAGCCCTCACCCAGCTGCTCCTCCCCAGGTTTCTAACATGTTTTCCTTGTCTTCCTTGAGAGTTCAAGTGGGTTATAGGTGCCAATCTACGCCCATATGTGAAGCCCTCTGTGACTTAAAAAAGAAGACAAATTACATTTGATTTGAACTTCCATTTCACAGTGTTTGGTTTTAAATGGCATATTTTTAGCTGTCAAACATGTTGGATTGCAAAATATAGCTGTTCTCCTTCCCCTAGATGTGCAGCAGCTCTCTGTTCCGGAGCCCCCACAGATTAAAGAGGAACAGGAGCTGTGGACCAGTCAGGAGGAAGAGCAGCTCCAAGGACTGCAGTCTGAAACTACAGACTCCATCTTCACTTCTTCCAGTGTGAAACATGACTCTGATCAGAAGGGCTCCTCTGAATGTTCACATGTTGACCAGACTGTTAAAGTGGAAGACAGAGAAGGAGGAGACTCTCTACCCACCAACAAAACTGAGGAGCAAATCAAAACAGAGCCTCATGTACAAGACTCTGGAGCACCAGAACCAGACAGTGACTCTCAGCCTCTCTCTATTGTAGCTCCAGACAGTCCTGCAGCTCAGAGTTTGGAGGAGGAGGAGGAACATGAAGGAGTGATGCTTTTACAGAACAGAACACAAAACAATGAGGGTCTTCCAAGGGAAAATAGACCACAGGGAAGTCACACAGGAAAAACAAAACATCAGTGTCAACAATGTAAAAAAACGTTTATATCTGAATCATATTTGATTAATCACATGAGAACACACACGAGAACAGTCATGAGAACACACAAAGGAGAGAAACATTTTCAGTGTCAAAAATGTAACAAAAAATTTGCTCAGAAATGTCATCTTGTTGATCACTTGAGAACACACTCAGGAGAGAAACCTTTCCAGTGTCCACAATGTAACAAACGATGTGCTCTCAAAGGTAATCTTCTTAAACACATGAGAACACACACAGGCGAGAAACCTTTTCAGTGTCAACAATGTAACAAACGATTTGCTGACAAAGGTAATCTTGTTACTCACATGAGAAAACACACAGGAGAGAAACCTTTTCAGTGTCGACAATGTAACAAACGATTTGCTCAGAAATATAAATTTTTTGATCACGTGAGAACACACTCAGGAGAGAAACCTTTCCAGTGTCCACAATGTAACAAACGATGTACTCTCAAAGGTAATCTTCTTAAACACATGAGAACACACACAGGAGAGAAACCTTTTCAGTGTCAACAATGTAACAAACGATTTGCAGACAAAGGTACTCTAGTTGATCACATGAGAAAACACACAGGAGAGAAACCTTTTCAGTGTCAACAATGTAACAAAGGATTTGCTCAAAAAAGGGTTCTTGTTCGTCACATGAGAACACACACAGGAGAGAAACATTTTCAATGTCAACAGTGTAACAAACAATTTTCTCACCAAGGTAATCTTGTTAGTCACATGAGAACACACACAGGAGAGAAACCTTTTCAGTGTCAACAATGTAACAAACGATTTGCTCAGAAATACAAATTTGATGATCACGTGAGAACACACACAGGAGAGAAACCTTTTCAGTGTCAACAATGTGACAAAGGATTTGCTCAAAAAAGGGTTCTTGTTCGTCACATGAGAACACACACAGGAGAGAAACCTTTTCAGTGTCAACAATGTAACAAACGATTTGCTCATAAAGGTAATCTTGTTAGTCACATGAGAACACACACTGGAGAGAAACCTTTTCAGTGTCAACAATGTAACAAAGAATTTGCCCACAAAAGTAATCTTGTTAGTCACATGAGAAAACACACAGGAGAGAATCCATCGTGTGAATGATGTAATGTTTTATGCCAGAAGACCTGTATCTATTTCCTGTCCAGTGGGTATTTATATGCTTTGCTTCCTCCCTTGTATGTGCTGGTGCCAAGCAAGGAGCATCTTCCACCTTAGATACCATTACCTTCCACCTTAGATACCATTACCTTCCACCTTAGATATTTTCGAAAAGGTTGAAAAAAAGTTTTGAAAGGTTGAATGACAGATCTCCCTAGAGGCCTGAGGAAGACTGATGTGTAGATGACACTGAACATAGGAGGGGGGGAACTCTTTTCACAGATAAATCTGTTCCCCACATAATGATCACAGTAACATACATCACCAGCATCACTCTATTGCTTTATAAATTGCTAGATTGTAATATACAGGGGTGGAACCACCTTTCTCAGGCCTCAAGGGAAATATGTTCCCCCTGTGTTCTCAGTGTAAAAGACTGGTGTATAGATGAAACTTGTTACTCATTATGATCACTGTAAAATAATGAATGAAATATGAGTATCCTAAAATTATAACACTGACTTGCCTACTTATTGTACAGTACAATAGTTTATTTGTGCCTACAACAAAACGTAAGGTTGTGTGTTAAAAACGACACCCAAACAATACTAGCACCAGCTGTTACAGACTCTGAAAACAGGGACTAACGATTGAGCAACACAACTTACTGTAGTTTAACATTTGTGCTGCCTTCGGGTTACATGACCCAAAGGTTCATAACGAACCATCGTTGTGTTTACCCAATTTTACCCAATACAAAAACACATTCAAATCATTTTCTTTTAACCTTCGCAATGTGGGGAGGGGGGTCTGAGACAGCCCAACGGTTAAAAGAAAATGCTTCACTTTGTTTTTGTACGCGGTAAAGTTGTCGCAATACGACGGTGGGTCACAATGACTGATGGGTCAGAATGACCCGAAGATAACACAAGAGTTAAAGCCTGTATTTGAGTGCAAATTAACTAACCAACATCAATAAAATGTACTGTATGCTCATGGAAAGTAGGTAGAGTACACTATAAGCTAACACACACGATTATATAAATCACATTCAGCCCAACCAAGCAACAACAGAAAACGTCATGATTTCTCACACGTGCAAGGAAGGGGGAACAGGGGAACTCTCCGGACACCGGAGCATGTCTCCAGAACACAGGCAATCTTCTCGTTGTTTAACCCTTGTGTTCTCTTCGGGTCATTCTGACCCGTCAGTCATTGTGACCCACCGTCGTATTGCGACAACTTTACCGGGTACAAAAACAAAGTGAAGCATTTTCTTTTAACCGTTGGGCTGTCTCAGACCCCCCACATTGCGAAGGTTAAAATAAAATTATTTTTATTTGTTTTTTGTTGGGTAAAATTGGGTAAACACAACGATGGTTCGTTATGAACCTTTGGGTCATGTGACCCGAAGGCAGCACAAGGGTTAAGAAGGCGTGTTGAGCTGAATTAAACTACTGCTTGTATCAAGACCTGCTCCGGTTTCCACGCTGTTTTTGAACTTTGAAGAAGTAGATTTTGGACTTGTGATCAGAACATGATCAAATATGACACGTCAATTGATAGACTCCAGGACGTAATTCAAGTCAGTACGGTACTCTAGTCACACGGCCGGGAACAGGTCAACCAATAATTCTGGCAGACTTGAGTTCCTCGCTCCTGTTTCACTTCCCGAGCCTAGTGCCAGAAGTAAAACGATATGTGTAGGAATTAAATCTATGCTGTTATTTCATATCAATACTTCAGATATACCAAAATGTGTAATAACAATGCTGAACATGTATTCCAGATATAATCAATGCTTCAGATGAAATAAGTAATGACTATGATTATTCACCAGGACGTGACAGTGTCTGAGAGAGTGAGAAGAGGGTCATTCTCAAGAGAATGTGTCTTTTAGTGAGAAGAGGAATGCAATAAATACTGGCAGGGAGGGGTGTACGGGTTGATACGATTTATTTCAGAGTATTTGGAAGTCAAGGCCGGTGTCTGGTACCAGAGAGGGGAGGCAAGATGACCACATCATGGGACAAGGAGAGGGTACAATGGGCCTCACAACTCTGTGGGTCTAGAGGAGGAGACAGAACCGGTTTTAGGCGGTGGAAAATGTATCCCTCTGCTCGGAGAAGAATGTATCCTTTTGCACCTGGATATCATCAGACCTTTAGCCCTGCCCCCTGAATGCTCTGCCCCCTGTATATCCTCTGACCTTTAGCCCTGCCCCCTGTATATCCTCTGACCTTTAGCCCTGCCCCCTGAATGCTCTTTCCCCTGTATATCATCTGACCTTTAGCCCTGCCCCCTGAATGCTCTGCCCCCTGTATATCATCTGACCTTTAGCCCTGCCCCCTGAATGCTCTGCCCCCTGTATATCATCTGACCTTTGAAATTCCCAACTTGACTGGCCAAAACCTCCTTCCAAAACCAAATAGGATGAGGACATCCTCGCTCCATCGTCTGGTAGCCAATCACCTGACAGACACCTCCATTCCAGGAAGGGGTACAAGACGTGTGCCCTGGACAGGTTGGGCATAATTTAACTGGGCAGAACTCTCTCTCAGACTTCTGTCAAGACTGTTCTCATGAAGGCTTTTGTCTTCTCTACTCTACGAAGCGAGACTGGTAACATTGACTGGTATCGCCGAGCTAAACTTGAGACACCTTGGTGTATTGTATTCATTGTTGATTTGCATAATTTCTTATTAAACTACAAAGAACTTGGTCTGGCATTGAACCTGGTATTAGAACCCAGATTAGAACATACAGGACAGATGCTCAATGATGTTTACATTCTGTAAAATGGAGTATCTACTTTTGAACCAATAACCACAAGGCGAGAGCCGGGTACTTGTAGGTGTGTTCAACTTCATGCAGCGCCGGCATTGTTGAAGCAGTGAATGCTGTCGTGGAAGTTTTTGAGAGAATCAATCGTTAAGCTGAAGTCGGGTGAAGTACAGAGTTAATGTTTATTTGACGTATGACGTAAACATAATAACGTTACCAACATAACTTCATCGACACACAAACATAAGACAATAACACAAAGACAATTCCATACAGCTCCATCTAGCATTCTAGAATGGAACCGAAGAGTCCAACAGACACCAGCACTACGCAGCTGATGGCCGTGAATTTTATAGATATGACAGTTCCCAAAAGTAATTGGTCCATCCTACAGACATGCAGCTATACCAAATCTCTTCTGTTATTGGTTAACTCTTCTGTCATTGGTTAACAACACAGTTGAATCCACATCGTCTTCAGACCTGCAGTGCTTCCGTTGGTGATAAGAACTCTAAAGTCACTTCACATCTCTAGTTAGGTGTCATAAAACTGCAAATGGCATCTCTGCCAAATGGAGTTGAATCAACATTCATTGTATCAAGCTTCTTAGCCAATTGTAAACTTCTTTTAAAACACATTCATTGTACATAAGCCCAAAATGTCTTTCACAATGCCGGTTATACATTTTGTTTGACTTGAGACTAGTGATGTGTCGTTCGTGAACGATTTGTTAATTTTGAACGAATCCTTACAAGGACTAGGGAGTAACGAGTCTTCTCAAAGAGTGATTCGTTCATTTTCTCGTGGCCGCGCATCGGGACTGTTGCATAGGCTCAGTCGAGGAAACAGTTAAGATTCGTTCATTTCCCGACTGGGTCTTTGGGTACGAGTCTTTGGATCATTTTTCATGTGACCTGCATAGGTTCAGTAGAGGAAACAGACACCTCATTCCCTATCGCGTGACTGCTGTGTTTAGTACATTTACATTTAGCAGACGCTTTTATCCAAAGCGACTTCCAAGAGAGTTTTACACAAGTGCATAGGTCACTGATCATAACAACGAGATAGCCCCAAACATTGCGGGTAGCCAAACATGAAGCATACATTGTGAAACCAAATAAGTTCCAAAGGGAAGAATAATAAGAGCATGTAGTTAGACAAGTTTCAATTAAACAGCAAGAACCTCAAAAGTGCAAGAGTGTACTTGTGGAAAAAGCAAGCAACAATAATATATTTCACAGTAAGTACAATCATTTTAAGACAGTTACAACAACCAACAACAGCAACAAGTCTCTCAATAACAGTCATTGTGATCCTGGGGGAAACTAACATCAGGTCCAGCCAAGCATTCCTAAGTGCCGTTGTACTCCCGGAACAAGTGCGTCTTGAGCCTTTTCTTTTTTTTGCAATTAAAATGTTTTATTCATGAACATACATGGTACATATCTCATAAAAAAAAGAAAAAGAAGCAGGCTGCAGCGTATCATCTGCACTGCTGAGAAGGGGCTGCAATCTGCCTGCCCTCGAGGACCTGCACACCTCGAGGACCCTGAGGCGAGCGAGGAAGATTGTGGCCGACTCCTCCCACCCTGGACACTCCCTGTTTCAGTCACTCCCCTCCGGCAGAAGGCTGCGGTCCATCAGGACCAATACCTCACGCCACAAAAACAGTTTCTTCCCTTCCGCTGTTGGCCTCTTCAACAAGGCCAAGGGCCCACACTGACTCTAATGACTGCCTGCTTAAAACACACTGCTTTTTGCACTGCATTACAAAATTGTATCTTGTACATTTGTATTTTTTGTAATATTTTTTTATTTTTGTATTTTTATATTGTAAATTACGGCAACTCATATTTTATTTTATTGTATATTTTATTTAATTATAATTCCACTTAGTACTGCTAGTTTATGTACCCTTAGTATAGATAGTCCACATATTTAAATTGTAGGTCCCTATATGTTTATTGTATGCACCTTCCTGCCAAAGCAAATTCCTTGACTGTGCAAACTTTCATGGTGAATAAATCCCATTCTGATTCTGATTCTGATAAGATACAGTGTGTAGAAAAAGGTAGGTCAGAATACAACATATTGGTTGGGTGTTCCTGGTTAAAAGAAAACAACATACAGAAAAGAAAAACTACAAAGGTATGCAAGCACCGATCATACACCACAGCATTCATAAAATAATCGAAGCATCGAAGGCTCCACTGTCACACCGGCTGTCTCGACAGCCCCAGTTGCTCCCCAAGGGCTCCTGGATGTAATGAGCTGCAGCTGCAACCGTGCAGGCCTGTCATGCACAGACTATTGCAAGTGTGAGGGAGGAGTCGCCTGCTGTAGTTGTTTCACCAGCAAGGACATGGAAGACGACGAAGGGGAGCAATGTGTATATAATGATAATGAAGAGTGGTAGAGTGTTGTTTTTGTATGACTGACTTTTAACCTGGATGTGAGTTTCCACCAGTAGTCAAATGTTGACATGGCCTCCGTTTGTTTTTCATGATCAGTGCAGACATATAATACATAGTTTGACCTTTGACCTTCATTTGACCATGACCCCTTATCTCTTTATAGTTACTACTAGTTTTATACTTACTCTTTATGGGTTAATCAATAATCAACTTTATCACCAAACCAAAGGTTGGACAACTAGGTCAGCTAGTAGTCGAAGAATGTGTAACAAGTTTGAAGTTTGTATGGTCGATTTTGACAAAGATATTGAAGAAACATTCGGGCTGTACTAGTCTTTTACCCGGTCCCTAAATATGACGCGGAGCCTGAACGGAGGTACAAATATGAATGTCTGTTGAATATCGAATATAAAACTGATTTCACCTGGGTGTTTGTCCGAACGTCAAAAAGCGGTGGGTATGTTGACACCAACCAATTGCATTGAAGCATAGATGGTCCAAACGTGTACAGACATTAAAAACGGCGACGTCTGTACACGAACGACTTTTGGCACAGTCGGCATTCCATAGTTTTTAACTCCTCCCCGACTGCAAGCGACAACTCTCGCCGGTCTTTTCATGCAGCAGCAGCTGATTGCGGACACTGCTAATAGCTAGCTTTTTTGCGCACAGTATCAGTTTTAAGCCACCAAAATGTCAAAACTACATTTGTTTAGAGATTTTATCCGTGAAAGACTAAGAACGGCAGCTTTGGAGATTTTCGGGGCCGTTGAAAAAACGTTTGCTGAGTTCCAAGATGAAATCTATAATTCCAAGGAGGAGAGCGCGCGGCTCAAACGATTACTGGACATTGTTACTCCACCGGAGATCAAGATACACCGAACAGGTAGGTCAACAGTTAGAACGCCACATATTTTTGGCCAAGGCTAGCTCCAAACAACCGCCAAATAACTAGCTTATAGAGTCTATTGGTTTCAATGTAGCCCTTGAGCCAAAAAGTTTGCCCACCCCTGTTATAGACTTCGTGGAACACCGCCACGAGGTTGCAAACTATTGAATCCAATGTTCAGGAAGGGGGGAGTGGAGTTGTACCCCGTGTACATTTTACTGTCAATCTACTAGGACCTACATTGTTTAATATCAACCGGTCTGTTCAGATCAGAGTCCTGAGATCACTATCTACTACGATATCTTGCCCTAAAAAACATGTGTAGCAGAGTCTCAGCCGACCATGTCAGAAAAACAACCAGCCCTTCTTGACACCAATCCAGTGTGCTCCTCACACCTGATGACATGGTTTCTATCTACCAGACATGTTAGGCTGCATCTAACTCTTGTCTTGCCTATTCTTCCCCCAGAAGGGCAAGAGGTCTCTCTCCCGGAGCCCACACAGATTAAAGAGGAACAGGACATCAAAATGTCTCAATTAAATGAGATAAGAGAACTTTTTGGTGAAATACTGACAACAGCAGCTTCGAAGATTTACTGGGCCGCTGAGAAACCGTTTACAGGGTACCAGGAAGAAATCTCTCGTTCCAAGGAGGAGAGCGTGCAACTCCAACGGCTGTTGGACATTGTTACCCAACCTGAGATCAAGCTACAACGAACAGGTTTGATGTTCATACCTTCGTGTTATACTCTGCTGTGTCTAGAATGATGCTGTGTCTAGAATGCTGCTGTGTCTAGAATGCTGCTGTGTCTAGAATGATGCTGTGTCTAGAATGCTGCTGTGTCGAGGAGGGGGTCACATGGTCACTTGGGTGTAGGGCGGGACCAGGGGCTGGTTGCACAAACACCTTAAAGTCAGCTTTAAGGTTTCCTTAAAATATAATCGGTTGCACAAAGCACCCAGAAGTATTTTCCTTAAGGTTTCCTTAAATGTTCCCTTAAGTATTTAAGGTTTTCTCCTTATCTTGGTCTTATACTTAAGGATTCCCTTAAAGTTTGTTAAAGCGTTGCACGAAAGCCTTTAGCAAAGTAAGGAAGAAAACTTAAAGTACCTCTGACTTATTCTTTACCTCAACATGGCCCAGTTTATGGAGATAAATGAACCCATCCCACACTATAGCACTCTGGTAGGCTACTGTGCTGCAGTCTAAACATGAAGGCTATTTATGTGTCGGCTACCACTGTAAGTAGCTCGACTCACGCCGGTAAATGCAGAGTAACTGTTGATCTCATTTTGATCTACACAGTTAGAAGAAGTAGCTCTCACGTAAACGTTACTGTGTAGCAACAAGACCTACAAGTAAAGTTGATATCACCAGTTTTTTTGGACTCCCTCCTGTAATTTGTCATCTCTTTTTTGGACATAAGTCAAGTTATCATATTTTTTTGTTTTTTCTTGAATTGACAGCTTCACCAAACTTCTTGAGTTTATTTTTGTTGCAATTTCGTCCTACATTCGTTTTTTGTTTTCAAATTTACTTTTTAGTATGTGCTTTCTTTTGTTGTATTCCTGTAGAAGCACAATATTTTCCTCCTCTGACCAATTTGGTTTTCTTGCCTTCATCCATTTTTTAGTAGGTCTATGAGCTAAGCTAGAGCTAAGCTAGAGCTAGCTTTTGTAAGGGGATGCACTAGCGATACAACTGAACAAACGCGGTCTCCGTGGAAAAGGTCGAATTTTACTGCTGTGAAATCACTTTCAATGTAGTAAATCCCTTAACGTTTCACCTTAGTCAAGGAAACCATTTAAGGGATTCTGTGCAACACCCTTAAGTAAATCCCTTAGCTAAGGACAAATTTACCCATAAGTGTCATAATTAAGGAAAAAACTTGGTGTTTTGTGCAACCGGCCCCTGGTGACTGTGAAGGCTGTAGCATTATGACATAATACTGTGAAGGCCGTAGCATTATGACATCATTTTGTGAGGCCTCCCCCTCCTGGAAGAGACCATCAGGATAGACATGGTTCATCAAAGGATGAAGATGATCACTCAGACTAACTCAGGTCTGATTTATAGTGATCCTCTAATGGGACATTTGTGAAATGGCTGGTAAATACATTAAATTTACATTTAGTTATTTAGCAGATGCTCTTATCCAGAGCGACTTACAGTAAGTACAGGGACATTCTCCCTGAGGCAAGTAGTGAAGTGCCTTGCCCAAGGACACAGCGTCATTTTGCACGGTCGGGAATCGAGCCAACAACCTTCTGATTAATAGCCCAACTCCCTAACCGCTCAGCCATCCAACCCCCCAAATACAAATACTGTTCCCTGACTAACCCTGTAAATACAGACTGTTCCCTGACTAACCCTGTAAATACAGACTGTTCCCTGACTAACCCTGTAAATACAGACTGTTCCCTGACTAACCCTGTAAATACAGACTGTTGTATATACCCATATGTGAAACCCTCTGTGACTTAAAAAAGAAGACTAATTACATTTGATTTGGAGATCCCTTCCATTTCAGTGTTCGGGTGTAAATGGCATATTTTTTGCTGTCAAACATGTTGGATTGCAAAATAATGTTGTCTAAATATAACTGTTCTCTTTCCTCTAGATGTGCAGCAGCTCTCTCTCCCAGAGCCCCCACAGATTAAAGAGGAACAGGAGCTGTGGACCAGTCAGGAGGAAGAGCAGCTCCAAGGACTGCAGTCTGAAACTACAGACTCCATCTTCACTTCTCTCAGTTGGAAACGTGATTCTGATCAAGAGGGCTCTGTTGAATTTTCTCATCTTTTCCATATTGTTAAAGTGGAGGACAGAGAAGGAGACTCTCTACCCACCAACACAACTGAGAAAATCAAAGCAGAGATTCATGTACAAGACTCTGCTGCACCAGAACCAGGCAGTGACTCTCAGCCCCTCTCTGTTGTTGCTCCTGACTGTCCTGCAGCTCAGAGTTTGGAGGAACATGGAGGAGTGATGCTTTTCCAGAACAGAACACAAAACAATGAGGCTCTTCCAAGGGATAATAGACCACAGGGAAGTCACACAGGAAAAACAATATATCAGTGTAAACAATGTAACAGAACTTTTAGATCTGAATCTCGTTTGATTTTGCACATGAGAACACACACAGGAGACAAACCTTTTCAGTGTCAACAATGTAACAAACAGTTTGCTCACAAAAAAAATTATGTTGGTCACATGAAAAGACACACAGTAGAGAAACCTTTTCAGTGTCATCAATGTAACAAAACCTTTACATCTGAATCTCGTTTGATTTTGCACATAAGAACACACACAGGAGAGAAACCTTTTCAGTGTCAACAATGTAACAAACAATTTTCTCAGAAAGTTAATCTTGTTAGTCACATGAGAATTCACACAGGAGAGAAACCTTTTCAGTGTCAACAATGTAACAAACAATTTGCTCAGAAAGTTAATCTTGTTAGTCACGTGAGAATACACACAGGAGAGAAACCTTTTCAGTGTCAAAAATGTAACAGCCAATTTTCTGACAAAGGTAATCTTCGTCAACACATGAAAAGACACACAGGAGAGAAACCTTTTCAGTGTCAACAATGTCACAAACTATTTACTAAGAAAAGTTCTGTTGCTGATCACATGAGAACACACACTGGAGAGAAACCGTTTCAGTGTCAACAATGTGACGAACGATTTGCTCACAAATGTAGTCTTGTTGGTCACATGAGAAAACACAGGAGAGAAACCATAGTGTGAATGATGTAATGTTTTATGCCAGAAGACCAGTTTGGTTTATCTAATGAGAAATGATATAAGTTTGAATTGATTTCCTGTCCAGTGGGTATTTATATGCTTTGCTTCCTCCCTTGTTGTATCTGCTGGTGCCAAGCAAGGAGCACCTTCCACCTTAGATACCGTTACCTTCCACCTTAGATACCGTTACCTTCCACCTTAGATACCGTTACCTTCCACCTTAGATATTTTTGAAAAGGTTGAAAAAAGGTTTCTGAACATTAACATGCATCACTCTATTTCTTTATAAATGGCCAAATTGTAATATATAGGGGGGGACCACTTTCCTCAGGCCTCCAGGGAAATCTGTTCCCCTGTGTTCTCGGTGTAAAAGACTGGCGTATAGATGAAACTTGTTATACATAATGATCACAGTAACATACATAACCAGCATCACTGTATTGCTTTATAAATGGCCAGACTGTAATATACAGGCGGGGAACCATTTTCCTCAGACCTCCAGTGAAATCTGTTCCTCCTGTGTTTTCAGTGTAAAAGACTACTGCACTCTATTGTGCTCTGCTTTACTCTACTCTATTTTAGGCTTCTCTGTTCTTCTCTCCCCTCTTCTCCTCTCTCCTCTTCTTACACTGTGTGGAAAAAAAGTTTTGAAAGGTGGAAAATAATATTTTTTGAAAGGTTGAAAAAGTGTTTTTGAAAAATTATTTATACAAAAAATCAATGAATAAAAAGTTTTGGAAAAAAAAGTTTCTAAAGCTTTAAAATATTTGCTAAAAAATGTTTTGAAAGGTTGAATGACATATTTCCCTAGAGGCCTGAAGAAACCGATGTGTAGATGACACTTAATAGAAATGGTTTGTAGTGAAGATAGTCTGTATTACAGTCTACATTTTGAACATTAAAAGGTTTTACTGGCACTTTCTTATTAGCCAAGTTGTTATTTCATTAATACAAATTATTTATTGTAGTCCCTGTAGATGTAAAGCATACCCATCTAAAACAGGTATCTAATCTAACAGACTGATCACCTTCTGAGAATAGAGAAGGGAAAGGACAACATGTGAATCGTGCTTTATAACTGCTTCATAATATAATATCAGATTCATCAAACATTGAGTTGTTCCATTGGTATTTTTTCATATGTTCTGTAGATTTCAATACAACTGACAGATTACTATTTGGTCAACATTTGACCATAAATGCTGTAGTTGCCTGTTGCTTTAATAACTTAAAAGCGATAGCCTATATAATTTTTTGACAATCTGGTAACTTTAATAAAACATAAGTTGGATAACTACAGCTTTTACTTTGAAATCTGTTTAATGGTGCCCCCTGCCACTATATACCTGGACCGATATTGGTGCAACACTGTACTGTCTGAAAACACAACTCGGGCTCAGGAAGAACGACAGATTCTTTTTAATGGAGGTTGTCTCATTTCTACACTGCACCGTTTGAAAACTATGGACATTAGCTGATAGTTATTGACAAAGAGGTGGTTCAGTAAACGACGCAACTACGCACCTCCCTGGACAATTAGATTTGTTTATAGAATTTATCTGTGAGAGACGGCAGCTTTGGAGATTTGGAGAGTAAGATCCTGAGTTCACCGCTAAGTTGTGAGGGAACAGTGATCTATGAACATATATGTAGGATGAGACATGTTCGTTGATTACCCATGAGCCTTTGAGGATGTTACAGTTGTGGGGAACCCTGACTCCTCCTGTACAGGGTATCTCAGCAGAAACTCACAGAAAACAAGGAGGTCAAAATACAAAATCCGGTGGCCGAGGATCAATGAACAAAGTCAGAGAAAGGTTGACCAGATGTATTAGTAGCCGGCCGGGAATCATTAAACCATCAACATCTAGCACTTGGTGGTCGAATGAATGCAGTGGGGAGGTTACAGAGTGGCGTCTATACACTGAAGTACACATACAAAGATAGTATCCATAGTACATTTCCTTACTGGGCACAGCATGTGGTCAGCATATTCTTATACTTGAATGGTCTTACCTAACCATACAAAACACAGGTTTAGTGTAAATTAATTTTCATTACTTGTTCAAGTACCGGATTGATAAGCAGCATCAGTAACATTAGTAATACCGTTAAAACTTGAACGATCCCCATCCCTAGTGGCACCTTGCCAAAGGCAGGCACACCCAATAAAACAAGATATCTCAAACAAGACTGAACATGTTGAAACAAATGAGACTTGTGACTGAAAGATTAGTTACATTCCTGACACTGCTAAGGTTTCCCTCCTGTGGGTCATCATATGTGCAACTAGACTAGACTTTCGGCTAAATTTGTTTTGACATTCCTGACAGTGATATGGTTTCTCTCCTGTGTGTGTCTTGATATGACGAACCAAAGTACATTTCACGCTAAATCTTTTGTTACATTCCTGACACTGATAAGGTTTCTCTCCTGTGTGTGTCCTCATGTGCATAATCAAATGACTCTTAAAGTTAAATATTTTGAAACATTCCTGACAGTGTAATGGTTTCTCTCCTGTGTGTATCCTCATATGGTCAACCAGACAAAACTTACTAGCAAACTGTTTGTTACATTGTTGACATTGAAAGGGTTTCTCTCCTGTGTGCATCCTCATATGACGAACCAAAGTACATTTCATGCTAAATCTTTTGTTACATTCCTGACACTGATATGGTTTCTCTCCTGTGTGTGTCCTCATGTGCACAACCAATTGACTCTTCAAGCTAAATCTTTTGCAGCATTCCTGACAGTGATATGATTTCTCTCCTGTGTGTATCCTCATGTGGTCAACCAGACATGACTTATGAGCAAACTGTTTGCTACCATGTTGATATTGATAAGGTTTCTCTCCTGTGTGCGTCCTCATATGACGAACCAAACTGGATTTCAGACTAAATGTTTTGTTACATTGTTGACACTGATGTATTGTTTTTCCTGTGTGACTTCCCTGTGGTCTATTGTCTCTTGGAAGAGCCTCATTGTTTTGTAAAAGCAGCACTCCTCCGTGTTCCTCCAAACTCTGAGCTGCAGGACAGTCTGGAGCTACAACAGAGAGAGGCTGAGAGTCACTGCCTGGTTCTGGTGCTGCAGAGTCTTGTACATGAAGCTCTGCTTTGATTTGCTCCTCAGTTGTGTTGGTGGGTAGAGATTCTCCTTCTCTGTTCTCCACCTTAACAGTCTGGTCAACATGTGAACATTCAGAGGAGCCCTCCTGATCAGAGTCATGTTTCACACTGGTAGAAGTGAAGATGGAGTCTGTAGTTTCAGACTGCAGTCCTTGGAGCTGCTCTTCCTCCTGACTGGTCCACAGCTCCTGTTCCTCTTTAATCTGTGGGGGCTCTGGGAGAGAGAGCTGCTGCACATCTGGAGGAAGGAGAAAACATAAGTTTACCTACTTGTCATAATTCTGCAAACTAACTTCCCTGACAGGTAACAAAATACCAATTGAAATCAAACAATGTCTGTATAGGAGTCAGGTGGCTGAGCGGTTAAGAAATCGGCTGGTAATCTGAAGGTTGCCAGTTCAATTCCTGGCCGTGCCAAATGACGTTGTGTCCTTGGGCAAGGCACTTCACCCTACTTGCCTCAGGGGAATGTCCCTGTACTTACTGTAAGTCGCTCTGGATAAGAGCGTCTGCTAAATGACTAAATGTAAATGTATACATTAAGGTGCTCTTAGCAGGTAATAGGTGTTAAGGTGAACCTCTCGTTACCCCAAATGGATAGAATCTGCCTCAAGAAGACTATGATTGGATCTAAACATCACTGTCTAGAAGACGGATGGTCCAGCAGCATGAACCAACCTTTCTAATTTAGCTACCCCCCTCTTACATGACAACGATTCTACGCACAGAAGATGATAACATGAATGTATGAATATCAAACCTGTTCTGTGTAACGTGATATTAGGTTGAGTGACAACGTCCAACAGCCTTTGTAGCCGCGCATTCTCCTCCTTGGAACGAGAGATTTCATCTTGGCACTCAGAAAACATTACTTCAACTACCTCGAAAATCTCCAACGCCGCCATTGTTAGTCTCTCACGTAAAAAAATTCTGATCATGTTTAATTTAGACATGTTGACGCTAAAACCTCAAGACTCCTTGGGAAATCTAGAGAAACTGCAGTCCTTGGAGCTGCTCTTCCTCCTGACTGGTCCACAGCGCCTGTTCCTCTTTAATCTGTGGGGGCTCCGGGAGAGAGAGCTGCTTCACTTCTGGGGGAGGAAGAGGCAAGACAACAGTTAGATGCCTTTTATGTCTCATGACAGCTGAAATGTAGGTCTACATATATAGAAGTACTGACTACACTCAAATTAAGTAAAGAAGTGTGGGCTTTGACTTTACTCTGACAAGTAAAACGTAGCCATTACTACTGTCTGTGTCACGCAGGTAACTGGACCTCACATGAATGTCATTTTTGATGGCGACAACAGCTCTCTCATATATGGCCATATTTTTTTGTATTTGTAGGCTATAATCGCAGATCCGTTTTATATTTGCAAACGTTTTGTGAGTTAGCAAATGTTTTTTTCGTATTGTGTATTTTTCGATTTACAGATTATACATTTACACACGGATTGTTGCACACAAATAATATTGAGACAAATCTATCTCGATATCAAACCTGTTCGGTGTAGCTTGATCTCGTGTTGAGTATAACACCCGTAGTAGCCGTGCAATCTCCTCTGTGGAATCAGATTTCTTCTTTGTAGCCTAGTCAACAAGCGTTTTTTCAACTCCACCAAAAATCTCCAGCGCTATATTGCTAGTGTCTCACGGATACGTTTTGGCATTTTCGAACCTTGCTCAACGGATACGGCCCTTAAGCTTCTTAATTAGCTACTCTACTGTCCAGGCTAGGTTTTCCGTTTCCGGTACGTAGCCCAATTAATTCCGGATGTAAACAACATCAAGATTTACCAGTGATTATAGTTCCCCCCCTATTTACATAACTGTAGTGATGTCCTCTTGTATTGAACCCAATATTAAATATTTAAAGAAGTATAATGATGCATTTTGGCATTATTTATAGCAAGTGATAGATCACTCACACCCATCAATGTGATTTGTCTGCTATCGGACAGTTTAAATTGTTTTCCACCACTGGCGGCTGAGGCACTGGTACACTTTTGTGTACAAGGCATTGTTATTATACGACAACTCTGTTGTATCTTCCTAATTTACCTGAGGCCTGTTCCATAAAGCAATTAAACCGAATAAGCCAAGTTTATGTAGGCAACGTTTGTCTGACTCATTTCCAATTGGTTCGGTTCCGTAAAAGCCAGTGGAATATCGTTCAAGCTCAGTTACTACGGCAACTTATGCTGCGAAACTAACCGTAAGCCTAGCAAGTTTTGTTGCTTAACCAGACGTTCCTTTAACACTGACCTGACGGGGGAGCAACAATTTACCACGGACTTTCTGGCGTGCTAAAGTTTATGACACTTTAAACAGTCATTTAAAACAGGCTTCGTTCCCATAGCTGCTCTCCTTCTGTATATTCCTCTTCTTTAGCTTTTAATAGCAGATTGCAACCAACGTTCATGTTAACCGCTAGGCTTCTACTTCTACAAGATACAGTAGGCGGCAGGCCTATACCCATATGTCCATACCCTCACCCCAGTTTCACAAAATGAGGAAAATAGAAACGTATATATTCCCTAATGTTATGAGTAACTTGGGTCATTCACCTAGCCGTGTATAGATTCTGATCAGACACAAGAGCAATTGTTGTGCTTGTTGCATATGTAACAACTATTAAATAACTGAGGGCATATAATCTTAAATAAAAACTTTATTGGCATGTTTTCATCTTGGAGAACACAGGAGAACAGAATACCAGCGCAGAAAGTTCTAGAATTCCTTTCAAGTGCAACATTTAATCATAATGTAAAAAATAAAGATTTAATTTAATCAAATATTAATCATATTAACAAACAACTACAACCCAAAAATTTGACCAGTATATTGCACACTGACAGAAGTTTTTTCTTTAACGATTAAAAACAGAGGTTGGCCAGTAAGATTAGTTACAAACAAGCACACTAGCCCTATATACCATGTTGTACAGAGAAGCAGTCCTAACCCAGGTGGGCAGAGATTCACCTGGGCCAAGTGCACCAGCGTCCCTTCCATGGTAAACAAATGGACAAGCAAGACAAATTATTTACCTTAAACTGAAAACTTAAGGATCCAGATCTTCCTTCCAGAGCATTCCTCTTTACCTGGCCTTTTATTTAAGAGAAAAACACCCTTTAAGATGCACTGGGAGAAGCTCGTGGAACGGTTAAAAAAAAAAGACAGAAATATGAGGACTAGAAGGACAGAAGAAGACAGATGTGAGGACGAGAAGAAGAAGTTTGAGCCAATAGAAAGGCTTTGCTTGGCACAACAGGAAGTCAACAGGAAGTGAAACAGACGCCACTGCTCCTGGTTGGTTGCAGAAAAGACATTTGTCCTTAACTCCGCCGCTAGCGACACACCCTGCCCCGTCGCCTCCTTATTCACACATTCGCCTCATCAATAAAAGATTGGGAGAGAAGTAGAGTGACAGAAAGAGAGATTGTGAGAGTGCGAGTGAGGTAGAGAGAGATAGAGTAAATGTGAAAGAGTGTGTGACAGACAGAGAGGTAGAAAGAGAGTAGCTCTACAGATGATCCTCGCTCCTCACAGCCTGTTTGAAGACAACAGAGGTCTCAGTCTGACCTCACAGACGTACTGTAGAGCGTCCTGTAGAGCGTCCTGTAGAGCGTCCTGTAGAGCGTCCTGTAGAGCGTCTAGCTGTCAACTCCATCATCGTCATGCTGACTGGAGCTTCAGTCCCGGCCTGGGCCAGGCTGCACTAGATGATCTGTGTGTGTGTGTGTGTGTCTCAGACAGCATGTGTGTGTGTGTCTCAGACAGCATGTGTGAGTGTGTCAGATGGCGTGTGTGTATGTGTGTGTCTCAGACAACCTGTGTGTGTGTGTGTGTGTGTGTGTGTGTCAGATGGTGTGTGTGTCAGATGGCGTGTGTGTCAGATGGCGTGTGTGTCCGGGTGCAGTAGCTGCTGAACCACCAGGTCTATGTTGATGATGACGTTGAAGTAGAGGCCCCAGTAGAACATGCAGTTGCAGATGAAGCGCGGTGTGGCGGGCCACAGCAGGGCGAAGGCCAGGCCCTGGGACAGCGTCCTCCACAGGTGAGCCCACATGCGCCTGGGAAGGCCTCTGGAGGAACACAGCACCGCTCAGACACTGGGTATGTCTGTGTACCTACACGTGTGTGTGTGTGTGTGTGTGTACCTGATCAGTGCACGGGTCCACAGACGGTACAGGGAGCATCCCTCCAGGACAGACAGCAGCATGGCGTTCACGATGATGAAGCGGGACGTCCAGTAGTGCACCGACAACCAATCCCACGCAAACTCAGCGATCAGCTGGTACGGAAGCAGGAAGTATTTCACCAGAAACTCCACCCACTGGCTCCAGCTAGGTTGTGACTTTGAAGCAGGAATGGGGTTAGATCACATTGGAATCCATGTCACATTTCCATTTAATTAATTTAGCAGTCGCCTTAAAGAGAGACATGCCAATAGTGCACATAGAAAGCACAGTAGAGCCCGACCAATATATATCGGTATCGGTATTTATAATGGCCGATAAATGTATAATTGTTTTTTTTTTAAGGACTAAATTTCATATCTTAAGTTTGTACATTATACATTTTATTTATCAGAAACTGCATTAACATATTATTTTTGTGAGGAAATAATAATAGGAGTCAGATGGCTGAGCAGTTAGGGAATCGGGCTATTAATCATAAGGTTGCTGATTCGATTCCCGGCCATGTCAAATGACGTTGTGTCCTTGGGTAGGAACTTGACCCTACTTGCCTCGGGGAATGTCCCTGTACTTAGTCGCTCTGGATAAGAACTTCTGCTAAAAGTGACTAAATGTAAACTACAAATAACTACTGTTAGGGAAATCAGTTTGTTTTGTTACGCGTTTCTGGATTTTTAAAATATTTTTTTATATCGGCTGATATCGGAATATCAGATTTTTAAATCACCAAATATTTGTATCGGTATCGGCCTTAAAAATCCTTTATCGGTCGGGCTCTAAAGCACAGCAGAAGATCATGGATCAGAAGTGTAGAGTTCTAACAGTAATTCAGTGGTCATAGTCAAGGAACGGTCTGTGCTTACCAGACATCTCAAGTAACCTGCCAGGCACAGTGTAAAGAGCTGACTGGTACCTGTTTGTTGAGGCTGTCGTCCATTGGCTGGCTGGTGTGTGAGAGGGTGGGGCAGCAGGTGTGCAGGAAGGGCAGGAAGGAGTCCAGGTAGTCAAACAGGTAGAGGTAGAGGAGGGTGAGGCGGGGAGAACTCTTCAGAGCGTACAGCAGGAACAAAGATTTACCTGCATTCACGGCCTGCACACACACAGTGCGCAACCACACACACATGCGCACACACACACAGTTATAATTCTGTGTGTACTTCTGACCTTTTGAGCTGGTGGATGAGGGAAATCACAGGGGGGAAAGAGGAACAGTTTGGAAGGGAGTGATGAGGCGAACCCCAAGGAGGTCAGAGATAACAGAGGTCAGAGATAACTGAGAAATCAGAGATAACTGAGAGATCAGAGATAACTGGAGATAACTGAGAGATCAGAGATAACTGGAGATAACTGAGAGATCAGAGATAACAGGAGATAACTGCAGGAGAAGCCCCTCCCCCCTCACCTTGTACTCCCAGAGGTTCTGTGGAGGTTTCCCCCCCAGGGCCCTGACCCTCTCCAGCTCCGCCAGCATGGCCCGCCTGTGGGCCTGGTTCTCTATGCTGTAGGGGGGCAGGGCCAGCTCCTCGTCACCCAGCATCAGCAACAACCTGCACACAGACACCGCTACATGACCACAACATCACCACAACATGACCACAACATCACCACATGATTTGATGTGTGCGTGTACCTCCCGTTGACGTCAGCCTCCAGGAAGCGGTGTGTGTAGAGCTGGGCCCAGGGCCCCAGGTGCTGCATCCACTCCTGCACCTCCACTGGGCTCCACCTGGAGATGGCCTTAGCAACCAGCTCCTCCCCCTCCCCCTCCCCAATGCTCCAGTGGTAGCCCAGCAACAGCACCTGGAGACACAAACACACAGACATGAACACTAAGGTTGGGATTAATTTGTGGAGTGAGTTAGAAATACATGAACTATTATAAAATAATTTGAAAAAACGTTGGCAAAAATCTATTTAACTGTTATTTCGGTTACTAAAATAAACTAATTTGAACCCCCGCACACACACACACACACACAGGGTGTAACACACAGATCCAGACCTTGGTTGACACAGTGAAACACACACACACAGACGTTGCTCCTCTCTGCCACATGGACAATACAAACAGAACCGTTTACTCACTCACACTCCCTCCAGGTAAACACACTTACACACAGGCTCCAGACACACACACACACACACACACTTACACACAGGCTCCAGACACACACACACACACTTACACACTTACACACTTACACACTTACACACAGGCTCCAGACACACACACACACACTTACACACTTACACACAGGCTCCAGACACACACACACACACTTACACACTTACACACAGGCTCCAGACACACACACACACACTTACACACTTACACACAGGCTCCAGACACACACACACACACACACACACTTACACACAGGCTCCAGACACACACACACACACACACACACTTACACACAGGCTCCAGACACACACACACACACACACACACACACTTACACACAGGCTCCAGACACACACACACACACTTACACACAGGCTCCAGACACACACACACACACACACTTACACACAGGCTCCAGACACACACACACACACACACACACTTACACACAGGCTCCAGACACACACACACACACACACTTACACACTTACACACAGGCTCCAGACACACACACACACACTTACACACTTACACACAGGCTCCAGACACACACACACACACTTACACACAGGCTCCAGACACACACACACACACACACACACACACACACACACTTACAGCCACACATGAGAGTGCAGTGAGGACTCCAGAGAAGAACCCCCCGGCTCCTCTGGGCTGGCTGCTCCTGGGGACGCTTCTGGAGGCCTGCTCCTCTCCATACCTGCACAGGTACACATATACATACACCTGCACATATACACCACATATACACCTGCTCCTCTCCATACCTGCACAGGTACACATATACACACCATATACACCTGCACATATACACCTGCTACTCTCCATACCTGCACAAGTATACATATACATATACACCTGCTCCTCTCCATACCTGCACAAGTACACATATACACCTGCACATATACGTATACACCTGTTCCTATCCATACCTGCACAAGTACACATATATACACCATATACACCTTTACATATACGTATACACCTGTTCCACTCCATACCCTATGTGTGTGTGTCTGTTTACCTCTGGAAGGCCAGGAGGCTCTGGGAGATCTTGGGGTTGTTCTGTATCTCTGCTCGTCTCCTCTCCACTACCTCTGAGAACAGCTTGTCAGCCGCATCCCTGAGAGACGACAAGAAGGTGAGGAGAGGAAGGAGGGGTGGTGTGTGTAGTGGGTATGTAAGGTGTGTAGTATGTGTGGGGGTGGTATGTGTAGTGTGTACAGGTAGTTTGGAGTATTTACATTTCATTCATTTGGCAGACGCTGTCATCCAAAGCGACGCGCGTACGGAAGCACAGCTGATCAGATCAACGATCAGAAGAGCAAAGCTCTGACAGTGTATCAGCAGTCAGTCAAGGAACGGATCTGTATTAATGAGCCTCAGCCGCCAAGTAACCATGCTTCCAGCTAGCAAAAGAGGAGTCCTCCGTGAGCAAGCACGACCCATCCCAGCAGCTGGAAGTTGACCTACCTCAACAGGATGTTGATTTTGGGGAAGCCCTCCCACTTCTCTCTGCACTCGGGGCACTCTGTCTTGTGGGAGGAGTCCCACCACAACGCCAGGCAGTGGCGGCAGAAGCTGTGCCCACACGTCAGCGTGGTGGGGTTCACCAGGATGTCATAGCAACAGTGGCACGACAACTCGCGCTCCGAGAGGGCCAGGTGGGGGGAGGCGAGGGGGAGGGGGGAGGGAGCCACGGGGTCGGTAAAGACCCCTGTACCCTCTGCGCCGCTGATGTCCTCTCTCATCTGGGATGAGTCCATCATCCGAGGCCTGGAGGGGGAGGGGGAGGGGGAGGGAGAGATAGGGGGGGAGAGAGAGAGTAAGAGACAGAGATAGAGTCTGTATTGCATAAACGCTCTGACATCATACACATTCAGTTCAGTCCATAGCACAACCTGTACGTTCACTGCAGGGCACGCACGGGTGTACACTGGGCCGGCGCTATCTCTGACCTATGGACTCCGTAACCCATCTGTATGCCAACTACAACAAAATGTCGACAACCTATGACACTTTGTTAAGTTGACACAAAGGATAATAACGAGCGTTAACGAGTCTCATCTTTACCGCTGTTTCAATTACAACAGCTAGCTAGCCACTTAAAGAATTGTTGGCTAACTGGCTCATTCTGGTCAGCTAGTAGCTAGTCTAGCTAGCTAACCAGGAAGTACGTCCACAATTTGTACAGGCGAACGTCCAAAATAATGACACATGACACTGTCTCTTGACCTACACTTCAACAACTCAAGGAATATCCAGTAACTTTTTAATTGACAATGTGTACATAGCAGCTAGTTATGTGACTGACTATAACATCGTTGTGTTGATAACCTGCAGCTAGCTAGCTCAATTCGTGACGTTATGTCTGGCTTTAGCAGGGGGTGCCCCTACAACTTTGCTAGCTATAGCTAATTCAGTTAATCTTACCTGACGAAGAAAGGTAGTCAAAATATCTGGACGATCATATCACAGCGTCAGGAGAGATAAATGTCCTGCTACTTATTCCAAGTTCAGTTGTGGTCGATAGCTGGGAAGATCATCATTCTTGTCTTGCATCAACTTTCGCAGGACTTGCAGGTTAGCTAGCAGCTAGCTCCCGAACCCAGTTTAACACAACTCCCACGCCACCCGCTATGCTGTCCCGCTCCTCATTGGCTACACTCAACATGTAAAGTAATATGATTGGTGAGGTCAGCTCATCGACATCATTGAACAATTTCGTACACGCTCAAGATTAAAGATGAGGTCAGAAAGCTCCGGTTTTTGACTTTCGGCTTTCCCCTTTTATGTTTTGGAAACACATTTTGTGTCACGTTGTAACCTAGGTGAACGGGGTTTGCCTGTTTACAAGCAGTAAGTAGCAAGTGAACACAAACTCCGCCTCGTCGGGCTACCCTAGTTTGTACATCGCAGTGATACATTGTTCTGTCGTCAGCATCTGCGCATTAAGACAGAAGTAGTGAATCACTTTTCCGTTAGCCGTAGGTGTAGCCTAGCCTATTTTATGACCGTCTACTGTCATTTTAATAAAAATATATCAATAGCACGTATATTTATGGGTTCCAAGTAGGACAATAGACGTTAATCATTCTTGATCAAAGAGTTCTCATCTTACTGTCTGCCATCAACCAGTTTTGTCTACCCAGGTGAGTGAGAAGAATAGAAACAGACAAGTCCGATTTTGCTTAGCCAGCGAGGTTTTACACTATTTCATTTCATTGGTGTTATTAGACTTAACTGACATATTTGTCAGTTTATGTTCTGCGGGTGTGTACTCAAGATTGAACCAGCACCTATGTCACTGGTCAGTTAGACCAAAAACGTTGTTGTCAAGGATTGTAAACTTGCTAACGTTAGCACTAGTAGGTTGCAAACTAGCTGATGTCAGACAATTTTGGATGCAGTTAAACATTTGCATGGGGTAGCTTTCTAGTTTTGTATTCACGTCTCCCTGGTCTTAAATCAGTCGCAGTCGCTATCTGGAATATTGTAGGGACAGGAGACGGTCACGCTATTGGCTGACAGTCCGTGGGGATTATCATACGGGTTGTGGGACTGTTAATGTTCATGTCTTCATTCATGTCATCATTGTTGTGTTAAATTTAGGCCATTTAATATGTTGGGGACTGTTAAGTGATGTCACCGTGACCTAGCTTGTTGGGGATCTAATTGGATGATTTCTTGTCCGTTCGCACTTATTTGATAGACGTATATTGAAAGTTAATAAGTCTAAATTCCGGGGTCATGTGGTTTATGACAAAGAGATTTGCTTTGCTAAAAACATTTTGGATTTTGGTACTTCTTCATTGTAGCTTGTCTCAATACATGTTATTGTGTTGGTTGTTCTGTATGTACATCTTGTACCATTTGTAATATTTGTATTTTTTGTTTTTATATTGTAAATTACTGCAATTTATATTTTATTGTATACTTTATTTTAATCTAATTCCACTTAGCATTGCTAGGTATGTACCCTTAGTATAGTTAGTCCTCATATAAAATTTTTTGATTCCTGTATGTTTAATGTTTGCACCTTCCTGCCAAAGCAAATTCCTTGTCTGTGCAAACGTTCATGGCGAATAAAACGAATTCTGATTCTGATGTTTTAAGTAGGTTCTATGTAGTGTCATTATCCGGCATTTAATCCAAAACGTGTGGGTCAATCAGCTAACAAACTTGACCAAGTCCATGCGAGTAGTTTACTACCATCATAGTTACCTAGTTACATATACATGTGTGTGTAGCGCTCGATAACATCTGTTCTGCTGTTCTCTGTTGGAATGCAGGAGTACACAGTGGTCTCTGCCCTGAGCCAACCTGGCCTGTAACCACAGCAACCAGAGCTGGGGGTAGATGCCATGCTTTGGAAAACAACAAACTGGGGGACATTCTAAGAATCATGGACTTGTCTGGGGAGGAGAGGGAAGAGGGCACCTTTAGAGCTGCCAGGCTGGAAGGAGACCAGAGGAGAGACTCAGGAGAGACACCCTGCCACTGCCCCCCACAGGAAGTGGGAACCTTCACAGGAAGTGGGAAGCGGGTCTCCCAGACAGGAAGTGGAAAGCGGGTCTCCCAGGCAGGAAGTGTGGTTGTTACGTGTGCCCGTCACAGTCGCTGCCAAGTTAGGGTGAAACTCAAAAGACTTTGTGTTCAAGACGAAGATAGAAAAGATGATCCAACCGAGTCTCCTCCAAACACAGAACACAATGACGAGGACACTAACCCTGCCATTTTTAAGTGCAATGATGAATTAGAGGTGCTGACTGTTCAAGTAGAACAGGGGGAGGAGCAGGAGAAGAGCGATTCAGAGGACAAACTGCACCATTGCGCCAAGTGTGGGAAGACCTTCGCCAAGTTGGAGGCTTGGAAGGATCACCAGCAGACTCACACGGGGACCAAGCGTTACGGGTGCCCTTACTGCGACAAGGAGTTCTGTAACTCGTCAGGCATGAGGATGCATCAACAACAAGTGCACCCTGATAAGGGAGCCCTTTCTATGAAAGCTCAGAGAAATTCACGAGTTCCTCCTGGAGAGAACAGTGAGCTGCACGCCCGTGAAGAAGAAGAGGAGCCACGTTTTGGTAAGTCTCAGATCATGGAGGTTTGGCTTAAACAACACGATTTCTTAGGTGTTATTTTGCACCGTGCCTGGTAAAATACCCCTATTTCTTGACTCTATTAGAGCTACGCACTTCGGATCCTGTGCGTTATTTGAATGTGGCTTTGGTTTAAAGCGTCTGTTCAATGAATTGTGATGTGATGGTTAATGTGATGTGTCGCTGTGCCCTTAAGTGTTTCCTGTTTCTCACGTAGACAGCGTCTCCCACTTCCTTTCTGAGGTGGAGGGCTGTGCCAGGAAGCCACCCCCCTGTGCAAGGAAGTCACACCCCTGTGTCAGGAAGCCACACCCCTGTCCCGAGTGTGGAAAGGAGTTTGTGAATCAGAACAAGCTGAAGCGACACCAGATGACGCACTCCGGAGAGAAGCCTCACCGCTGCTCCGTGTGCGGTAAGTGCTTCCTGCAGAAAGGGCAGCTCAAGGTTCACGAGAGGATCCACACCGGCGAGAAACCTTACTCCTGTTCCATCTGCGCTGCCAAGTTTGCTCAGGTGGGGGATGTGAGGAGACACGAGATGAGGCACCTGGGGGAGAGACCGTTCGGCTGCTCCGAGTGTGGCAAACGCTTCATAGAAGCGCGGCTCCTGAAGGCTCACGAGCGCACGCACACTGGGGAGAGACCGTTCGGCTGCACTGTTTGTGGAAGGAGGTTCTCCACCTCGTCCTGCCTCAGGGATCACAAGGTCACCCACACGGGAGAGAACCCGTACTCCTGCTCCGTATGCGGGAAGGGCTTTGCCACGTCCTCCGGCCACAGGGACCACGAGAGATCGCATGCCGGGGAGAGACCCTACCACTGCGCCGAGTGCGGGAAGAGCTTCTGTCGCCCAGGGCAACTGGTGAAACACCTGAGGAGAC
The DNA here is from genome assembly GCF_038355195.1 of Osmerus mordax. Taxonomy (NCBI): domain Eukaryota; kingdom Metazoa; phylum Chordata; class Actinopteri; order Osmeriformes; family Osmeridae; genus Osmerus; species Osmerus mordax. The sequence goes on along the minus strand of NC_090070.1, from coordinate 12,861,060 downwards.
ACAAAGGTGGAAGTGATGCCCAAAACCCCAGGAAGGTGAGCTGGACTAGATGTATTTATGTTGTCTTGTCATCAAACACTATGTTGCAGATTTTTTACCTGTTAAATTTGCCTGAAAACACCTAAACAGCATACCCAAAGTAAATTGAAAGCTGTTCTTGAACCATTTGGAGTACATGCATGTAAATTGTCTCTTTTGAAAGCTGGCACTCTGAAGTTATTTCCCTGTTGTCAGGACCCCTGTCAGTCCTACTAGTGTTGAGTAATAGCAGCTTGAACACAAGGAAAGTGAAAGTTTCTATTTCCGCCTAGATTTTGTTTTGAAAACAGAGGCCTGAAGAGGCCTAGAGGTGGTAGGTATTAGCTGGAAGACTAAATTGGTGCAGACGGACCTGCACGAAAAACAGGTTAAAACAGTCAAATATTTAATTTTTATTGTGTCTTCTGTCACTCTGTGCCTTCTTCTTCTATCACAGGGTCCTGGAGCTCCCAGACTGGAATGGAAGGCAAAGGAAGACAAGCTTAAAGATGATAAGGATGAAGGAGATCTGATCAGCTCAGATTTGGATCTGGTGGAGCTCTTGCATCACCACAATGACCTCAACACAACACTGGAGATGGAACATGAAGAATTAGTTGAGGAAAAAGAAGAGGGGAAGGAGGATGGAGGGGAAACAAATGGTGTTGGGGGATTCATCAATTCTGAAGGAGAGGAGTTGGACATTTACTCTGAGAACCAGCAGGAGAACCAGCAGGAGAACCGGACAGTGAAGAAGTTCTACCGCTGCCTTGAGTGTGGGAGGGAGTGTCCATCCTTCTTCAGACTCCAGATGCACATGAAGACCCACACAGGAGAGAAACCTTACCCCTGCCCCACGTGTGGGAAGCACTTCCGCCAGAAGGAGCACCTGAAAGAACACAAGAAGGTTCACACGGGGGAGAAACCCTACTCCTGTTCAGACTGCGGCATGAGGTTCAGTCACCAGGGGGCGCTGAGGAGGCACGAGCGCTCAAACACAGGAGAGAAACCCCACCCTTGCGCTGCGTGTGGCAAGAGGTTCACCAGGATAAGCAGTCTCCGAGAGCATCGAAACACGCACACAGGAGAGAGGCCGCACTGCTGCAGCGTGTGTGGGAAGACCTTCTTCAGGCTGTCGGCCCTGCAGAAGCACCAGGTGACTCACACGGGGGAGAAACGCCACGCCTGCAACGTCTGTGGCAAAGGCTTCTCAGAGGCTTCCACCCTGCGACGCCACGAGAGGGCTCACACCAGAGAGAAGCCCTACCAGTGTGAGGACTGTGGGAGGAGCTTTTCCCAGCTGGGGAGCATGAAGAGACACCAGCAGATCCACTCCAGGGACGGGCCACGGCCCGGTCTTCTGCCTGCCATGGCTGATCAACTTGATCCACTTTCTCTAGGAGGTCTCAACCCTATCAGTTACCATGGTGACCTGAGAAAACAGCCACAGTGTCCTGAAGAGCCTGAGCATGATGATGAAGAGGAAGAACATGACGAGGCTAAAGAATGGAGTTGTTTGTTCAAATCTGGATCATCGTCGGGTGTTTCCAGGTGTGTTCACACCTGCCACTTATGTAGACTTCAGTTCCCCCAGTCCTCCAAACTACACAGACACCTGCAGACTCACCCTACTCTCGCCCAATCAGGAAGTGAGCCGCGATGGGAGCGGAGCCATCACCGAGCGGCAGACAGACAAAACCACGATGCAGAGACTCAACATGGGACGACCGCTCATCAGCATGGAGACCAGGGGTCAGAAGAGGGCGTTGAGACCATCATTTATGCCGGGCCTCCAGGGAACGAGGATGAGAAGGAGGAAGAGGAGGACAGAGAGGAAGGGGAAAATCAATTTGGCAGTTTAATCAACTCTGACGGCGAGGAAGTGGAATGGGACTCTCTTGATCTCAGTGAGTGGGGAAAGTCAATCCCGAGTAATGCCCACATTCAAACACAAACCATCGTGTCCACAGCTACTCGGCCTCTAACCAGTGTTGTGTTTTCCACCGCAGATCAGAGTGTGAGTTCCTCCGCCTCGAGCCGGGAGAACCAGCCTCTCTCCCCCCCGATGCAGCGTCTCAGAAGCAGCCTCCTGCAGCGGCCCAGCGGCTCCCGCTGCCCCGTGTGCGGGCGGGACTGCAGGAAGCCCTCCACCTTGCAGATCCACCTCAGGGTCCACTCAGGGGAGAAGCCCTACCAGTGCACCCTGTGCGGCAAGCAGTTCACCCAAAACCGCCACCTCCAGGACCACCAGAGGGTTCACACGGGAGAGAAGCCGTACCGGTGCTCCGACTGCGGCAAGAGCTTCGGCCACTCAGGGGCCTTGAAAAGGCACCGGCTGTTCCACGCGGTGGAGAAGCCATACGTGTGCTTCCTGTGTGCAAAGCGCTACACCCGCCTGGAGCGTCTGAGGGAGCACAAGAGGACCCACTCGGGGAACCGCTACGCCTGCCCGGACTGTGGGAAGGTGTTCTTTAAGCCGTCTGACCTTGGCTCTCACCGGAGAACCCATTCGGAAGAGAACCCTTTCCGTTGCGACGAGTGCGGCAAAGACTTGAGCACGCCGCAGAGCTACCGCAGACACAAGAAGATGCACCAGAGGAAATCTTCCACCGTGCAAGAGCTGCACGCATAGCTGTCTACCCTCACCGTGGTGTGAATTGACATGTTTGTCTATTTGTGCTCAGCCTGATGTGAAAAGTATTATTACAAATAAAATAATATATGGTTCATCCACCATGTGTCCTCCTTATAGTTTGGGTTTATTTGGTTTAATGCATCACAAAAGGGATTGTCACCCTACAGATTTAGAGTTGATGGGTAGAGAAATTACATGGGCTCCTGTGATTGGATGTTGAAATAATAACCTGGGCTGGTGTGACTGGATGTTGAAGTAACACGGGCATTAACATGAAGACCATACCATTTTGCGTTAATTGTGAGATGATTGAGGTTGATTTGTGAAATTACAGTGGTATTCACTTAAATAAAGGGCAATAAATAGATATAAAGGCCTTCTGAACAAATAACTGAATGAATGAATGTCAGACATAAGTCTCGCCTGTGTACTTTATGTATTTCGTCATGGTTCTGACATGACATGGTTCTGCAACTGACTCGGAACTTAACCAGGTTGAAACCCGGAAAGTCAACAGCTGCGCTTGGTCGCAAGGAGCAAACGTAAGCCATTCGGTAATATGTTAACAGTATCATGCAGACAAATGCAGCTAGCTAGCATACATTTAAACCGTGGCATACACTGTAGACAATATTTACTAAAAGGAGACAAACGTTTGGGGTCTGTTTCAGCCTAATAATTGATGGAACATTTAAAGAATAGAACTATGCGCTTTGGTTTAACGGTCAGCTTGCTGGTTATCTTGTTAGATGCTAGCGTGAGCTAGCTAGCCAACTTTTTGTGTTTTGTTGAGCTGGTACTAGTACTAGTTGGCTAGCTAGCCTGCTGTGTTATTAAACAAGGTTAGCTAGCTAGCCTGACAGCCTTTCACATCGCTAGTGACGTTAGTCAACTTGTTTTTCACAATACAGTGAGGAGAATCTGAAAGAAATTGATTCGCTATGTATGAGGTACAATATCGTCTGTGTTCACTAGCTAGCTAACTAGTTAAATGTAGCTAGTCTAGCTAGCTAACTAAATGTGACTAGCTAATGGAACCTGTCATATTTTCTACAATGTTTGTGACTTTGTCCTTTGTTTCAAATGTATAGTATTACCGTTATGCGAGATGTATTTACATTATCCAAGCTACAAAAAAGGCTATCCGAATGAATGAATGAGATAGTAGCTTGCAAACTTACTAGACTACTGTATTTGAGAGCTAGCTAGACAAGTTACGTGTACTAAAATGCTTGAAGTAACGTTATATGTTTCTATCTCGTCAAGGGCTTTTTAATGGTATTTTTCTAACCTAGCTATAAATGAACAGTGTGTGTCTAATTCTCTTCATTCAACAGGATTCTCATGGCAACCAGAGACCGTTTTTTCCCCATGTTGCCCATAACGACCGCTGTGGACTTCAGGGGATAAAAGTTGTTGTCAAGGAGGAGGAAGAAGAGGGCGTGAAAGGTAAGGTGACGTGCATGTTTAACAACAATCTTATTTAACATTTTTATTTTTATGTGAGGATTCTTCATAGCGTGTGTGTTGAGGACCATCCCTTTACGTGCGCCACAGGAGAGAGTCCCACCTGGGTGGCAGAGGGTTGGAAGATGGCATCTGATGACCACACCATCAGACTGACTGTCAACGCGGAGGACGACCAAGAGGGGGAGGAAGAGGGGGAGGAGAAGGGGGAAGAGGGGATATGTGGCCTGATCAACTCTGAGGGTGAAGAGGTGGACTGGAGGCTGACTGACCAGGCAGCGGGAGAGACCTCCATCGTGGAGGTCAGGGGCGAGGAGGAGGAGGAGCGAGGGGAGGGAGGAGACAGAGAGGAGGAGACTGGGGGAGGAGAGAAAACAAATCTGAAATGGGAAGAGGAGGTGCTGAGGGTTCCTCCCATCCACGGTAAAGAGAGGCCTTCTACTCTGCAGGATCCATCACACCAGCTCTCTCACACTCTTCTGATGAAACCTACCTTTATTTGTCAGATGCACAGTGTGCAGGAATAGTTTGTAATTAAATGCTTGATTTGCAGCTCCTTCAACAGGGATAAATGTAAATGAAAGTACTTAAACAGTTCACTGACAGACCCCCTCTACGCCCCCCTCAATTACCCCCACCCCTCAACCTAAACATTGTAATCAAATGTCCCACTTACATTGCCTCTCCCCCCTCCAGGAGGAAAGAGGAGGAGAGGGAGGCCTCCCAAGGCGTCTCCCCCAGATCCGGGACCCGATGCTGGGGAGGACAGTCAGCCCACAGGTGAGGAGAGCCTGGAACTCCTGTCAGGACATGGAGATGGGGCAGAACCCAAGTAGAACAGCCTCGCTGCTCTAGAACATCCTAGTTTTTCAAAAAATGTTTTTCTTGTTGTAGTAGATATAAGTTAGGAATTTTCCAACCCCTTTTCATGCAAGAAGCCTAAATAAGAAGATGATCTTAATTTACTTAGCTGGTAAAATAAGCCTTTTTTCTCGCAAAACACTGTTGTTTTCCGGTTTCAGGCTCAAGTAGTGTTCATAAACCCTAGCTCCTCTCCTCTCTACCCTCCTCCCTCCATCGGCACATCCCCCCACAGGAAGGAGGCGCAGTCGGAAGCCTCCAGCAGGAGGAGGGGGCGACCCCCCCGCCTCTCCCCCACTCGCAGGCAGCGGGACACGGCCTCGGCGGTGCAGCAGCCAGCTGGGAGGAGCTGGGATGGAGGCTGCCTCGCCTGGTGAGGCTGCCTCGCCTGGTGAGGCTGCCTCGCCTGGTGAAAACGGCAGGCTTCCTGTCTGAGCTGCCGGACAGTGCTTGGTTGATTGAAGTTCAAACTAAAGATTAAACTGTCTGTGTAAAGTCCTTACATTGTCAGTTTAGAGTACTAAATTACTTGATAGTTCTTTAGAAACCTTCTTATGAAGTTCTCAGGTTAGATTATAACCTGTAATGGATCTTTATTTTTTTTATTTTTTTTTCCACCAAAATTATTCTGGTAATTGTCCCTTCAACAAATGGACGACAAACAACTAACAGTCCCTTTAACCCCGGCAGTGAGGAGGCGGGGCAGGAAGAGGACCCTCCCACTTCCTGTCCTCCCTACTGGCCTGGTGGCGACGCCCAGAGCACGGCTGACGTTCCACTGCTCCGTGTGTGGGAGGGAGTTCTCCCACGCCTACAAGCTGGAGAGACACACGCTGATCCACACTGGAGAGACGCCCCACCGCTGCTCTCTCTGTGGGAGGGGCTTCAACCAGAAGGGAAACCTCAAGACGCATCAGAAGGTGCACTCAGGTGAGGGACAGGATCAGACCATTAACTATGAGGGGAGGGGTGTGGCTAAGTGTGATCCCTCACCCCTGAGAAGGGGAACAAAGTGGAGCCTAAACAGGCTATCCCAAAAACATTTTAATTTAGCCTATATGTTAGCTTGTGGATCAGAAGCCATGATCTCTTGCTCTCGACCCCCCCCCCCCCCTCTCTCTCTCTCTCTCTCTCTCTCTCTCTCTCTCTCTCTCTCGCCCTCTGCAGGAGGGAAACCCAGTGTGGACTGTGCTGGTGAGCCAGACCTCCTGCAGGAGGTGCAGACGGAGCAGCAGGAGGGGGCTTGTCCCAGCCCAGCCCCCCTTGGTGCCCCGCTGCCCCCCTGGGCAGCGCCCCCCCTGGAGGAGCTGTGTTTCTGCCGGCAGTGTGGCACCCAGTTCAGCCAGAGGCAGCAGCTGGAGGAGCACATGCACGGACACGTCCAAGAGAAGCCCTACTCCTGCCCCGACTGCGGCAAGAGGTTCATCAACGAGAGCTACATCCATATCCACCAGCGGATCCACACGGGGGAGAGACAGTTCCGCTGCCCCGAGTGCGACAAGACCTACTACACGGCGTCCGCCCTGCGGCTGCACAGCATGAAGCACTCGGACGTCCGGCCGTTCGGCTGCCCCGTGTGCGAGAAGCGTTTCCGCGTGCAGTCCTACCTGGCGGCCCACCTCCTCACCCACACCAGGGACCGGCCGCACCTGTGCTCCGTGTGCGGGAAGAGCTACGCGCGGGCGGAGGAGCTGAGGGTGCACCACCGGCTGCACACCGGGGAGAAACCTTACCGATGCGGCGAATGCGGGAAGAGCTTCATCTACCGGCAGGGACTGAGGCAGCACCAGCGCACCCACGGGGGGAGGCGCATGGGCCCCACGAGGCAGCTGGGCCGGCCCAGGCAGAGCCACCGGGAGGAGGGGAGGCTGCTGTGCTGAGCTGTGGGAGGACCAGGAGGAGATGTCAGCCTGTCGCTCAGATCTTCCTGTGTGGAGCGACGACAGGGGCTTGAAGAAGCCATTTTTTTTCCTTTTGTGGAAAATGTGTGTGTGTGTGTGAGAGAGATATCGCTTCCTCCGACTCATCACAACACAGCTTTGCTGTCATACCTGCTGCTAGGGACCTTGAGTCAAGGACCTGTGTCTCAGTATAGTTCGGTTTTACTGAACAGTTTTAAGTATGTCAGCATTTCCTTATGTTACTAGGGTGGTTTCCTAGCAACTAGGAATTCCCTAGAAATAACTAAATCATAAAGACGGTTGCAGTTAATACGATCAATCCTCAGTTATCAAACAACTCTGTCCCACCCGTCTTTGAAAACCAACCGGCACCCCCAATGCAGTGTAACTTGACACAAACCTTGTAATAAATAAATAAAATAATTAACCAATTTTTCTATTTTGTTATGATACAAAATCACGATATTGCCTCATGGATTGTTGAGGGAGGGGGGGCTCAGGATGTGTGGGCTGTACTGATTAGATCTGCCTCCTTCCTCTATGTACCTGCTATCCGAAATAAATGGCTTATTATTGATGATTTGCATCTTGATGATGAAATATGGCTGTTGACATTTAAAATAAATACTGATTATTCTGAATATATCTTGTGTCTTTGGTGTGAAGGATCTGGGTTCTTATTTTAAGGTACCAAACGAAAGGTATCTTCCTTTTTTTTTTCGACCTAACTTTTATAGTTGGTTTCAGCCTTGCGAGCTGAAGATCAGCTATAGAAGTTAGGACGAAAAAAAAAAAACGTTAAAGGGTTAATGATACTCATCGATGACCTGGAACGGAAAAGGAGAGCAACCCGGAAACGGAAAAAAAACCAAGATCAACCAACAGTGGCAGAGAAAGGGCTTCACTAACTGGTTCCCTTTTTGCATTGTATCAATTAATAATATTATTAGGGCCATCAATGTCTGATCGTGGATTATTTATATCAAAAAATTTCCCGAACCACAATATGATGCTGTTTCTGATGTGCTCCTTAACCAACGACCGAACACTTTCAGTCCTGAATCACGGACGTTAGCCTCGTGTTAACTGACGGTAGGAGGAGAGAAAAAAAGGGTGATAACGACAGCTATTTATCAATCAAAGGAGGTCGACTCAGGATGGATGGGGTGAGATGATTGTCGTGAATTTGTGGTAATTAGAGCTACAATAATGCAAATGTTATCTATGCAGCTTCTCCTTTTAGCTAGCTACAGTAGTGCTAGCACTGCTAGCTTTAGCGGGGAGGGCGAAACCTTTTGAGCGATTTCATGAAATACAAAATTAATATTCATAACAAAATTATATAATTGCATAACATTAACTATAAGAACATGCATGTATATTATCAAATCAACAATAGATTAACGCGTTTTGAAGGGTTTTAATTTGACTCATGTTACTTCCGTTCATCAACTCCGACGCAGATGGCTTGCCTCACTGCAGGGACTTGGGTTAATCTGCTCATTATAGCGGAATAGCGGCTAGGCTAGTTACCTTTTTTCTGCATTCAGCGACTGGGAAAATTGTACAGTGTCTGTGTTAGCGATCTTCTGTAATGGGTGTACCTGTATTTGCTTAAAGAGGGATTCTACATCTGTGTTGTGAAAACTCAAACATGCTTCATTAGTTACGCAAGCTTTGGAAACAAAAACAACTCTTTAATTTACACTTTCAATTAAACACTAGACAGACACCATATTACGGCAGTGATGGAGACAGCTACAGTACACATTTCTAAGGTGTAGGCCTAAATGTAGCATCTTATTTCAGTAAATGCAAGCGTCTTATTGACTGTGAAACACGGTGCAGATTACATTCACACAGGGAAAACCACAGTTTCGTGGTTTACAGATGAGTCCATGGACGCTATTTAGTAGTCTAAGGATGTAGTTGATCAGTTGCTTCTTTAATTTCAGAACAATGTAAACTCGACCGTAACGGTTAGGCTTCTTATAGAACAGAATTGGTTGTAGCCATCAAAACTAGATACAGGTTGAGAAGCAAGTTGGCTACTATACATAGCTAGCTTGTTTGTGGGAGCAGAGTCCAGTTTGTCTTAATTAACTCAAAATATTTAATACAGTGAGTAAGTCATCAAGTTCCGATGTAGCAAACCAGCATCAAATCATCACATTACTGAGCTTTTAGCCGTTAGTGTTTAACCGGTTCACAATGGATAATCTTATGTTTAGTTACACATCAAACAAATTAAATGAGCATTCAACTCTGTTAGTTTACTGTAAAAAGGCTAGGATTGCGTCGCTAGCTCTCCCTTTATAGCAATGGTTGAGTAAATGTGTTGTAGGGCTAATAGCGTCATGAACTCGGTTGAAGTGTTATGAACTCGGTTGAAATGATCCGCTGCTTAAGGAAGATATCTAGCAGTAGTAAAGTAAAGTGCTGCTAGCAGTAAAGTAGTGCTGCTAGCAGTAAAGTAGTGCTGCTAGCAGTAAAGTAGTGCTGCTAGCAGTAAAGTAGTGTTGCTAGCAGTAAAGTAGTGCGGCTAGCAGTAAAGTAGTGCTGCTAGCAGTAAAGTAGTGCTGCTAGCAGTAAAGTAGTGCTGCTAGCAGTAAAGTAGTGCTGCTAGCAGTAAAGTAGTGCTGCTAGCAGTAAAGTAGTGCTGCTAGCAGTAAAGTAGTGCTGCTAGCAGTAATGGAAGCCACCATGTAAGTGCTGCTGCTTGAGATGATTCATGCTTTATGAGTTACACTTTTAGTCGAAATTCAAAGTGTTAAAATGCCTTTGATCCATTGACGGATAACCTCATGATGTCTCCCATGTAACCAGGGACCTGAATCCCTGGTGATGAAGGTGAAGGAGGAAGAGGAGGATGGCTACGAAGAGTATGGCCTCGTTATGGTGAATTCATCTGGTGGGGATACTGGTTAGTACTGCCCTCATCTCTTCTGGTGGGGATACTGGTTAGTACTGCCCTCATCGCTTCTGGTGGGGAAACTGGTTAATACTGCCCTCATCTCTTCTGTTGGGGATACTGGTTAGTACTGCCCTCATCTCTTCTGGTGGGGAAACTGGTTTGTACTGTCCTCATCTCTTCTGGTGAGGAAACTGGTTAGTACTGTCCTCATCTCTTCTGGTGGGGAAACTGGTTAGTACTGTCCTCATCTCTTCTGATGGGGAAACTGGTTAGTACTGCCCTCATCTCTTCTGGTGGGGAAACTGGTTAGTACTGCCCTCATCGCTTCTGGTGGGGAAACTGGTTAGTACTGCCCTCATCTCTTCTGGTGGGGAAACTGGTTAGTACTGCTCCATCGCTTCTGGTGGGGAAACTGGTTAGTACTGTCCTCATCTCTTCTGGTGAGAAAACTGGTTAGTACTGCCCTCATCGCTTCTGGTGGGGAAACTGGTTAGTACTGTCCTCATCGCTTCTGGTGGGGAAACTGGTTACTACTGCCCTCATCGCTTCTGGTGGGGAAACTGGTTAGTACTGTCCTCATCTCTTCTGGTGGGGAAACTGGTTAGTACTGTCCTCATCTGTTCTGATGGGGAAACTGGTTAGTACTGGCCTCATCTCTTCTTGGGACCTGATGATTGTGTATTCTTTTATACAGGGTTCGTACAAGGTGCTTAACCCTTGTGCTGCCTTCGGGTCACATGAACCATCGTTGTGTTGTGACAACTTTACCCAAAATAAAAACAAATAAAAAGCTTTATTTGTTTTTGAACCTTTGAACCTTCGCGATGTGGGGGGTCTGACACACCCCGACGGTTAAAAGAAAATGCTTCACTTTGTTTTTGTATGCGGTAAAGTTGTCGCAATACGACAGCGAGTCATAATGACTGATGGGTCAGAATAACCCGAAGATAACACAAGGGTTAAAGTGCTTGAAGTACTTGAATTTGACTTTTTAAAATTTAAGTCCTGGAAAACCCTTGAAAACAGTCATATTAATGACAAGGTACTTGAAAAGTGCTTTAATTATTTAAAGATGATATATGAATTTACAAAGTAATTTAGAAGTGTTAATTTTTGTCTTCTATAAAACAGTCTTTTACCTCAGAATTAACGCCTCAGCCCATCCCCCCCCTCCTGCTAATTTAATTAAAGCACAATCCGTTTTTTCTGGCATTCTTTGGTTTGTGTTATAGCATATGATTATGCTCTCATTCATTTGTGTTTTTCAAGCACGATAAGAGCCAAAGTAGAAATCAATTTGGTTCTGAACAAGCGCAGTCTGAAGCGTCATTGTTTGCACACACACCCGACTCACACACACCGAGAGAAAAGCCTCTTTTTCTCAGCCAGTGCGCGCCAGTACAGTATTGATTAGGCCTACTTGAGGACGAAACAGAACATTGTCAAAATGACCATTTTGGGTGAGTATCCTCCTAAATCTGTCTTAAATGAGTTTCAAAATCTTAAATGAAGGTGAAGAGCTGGAAGAAAACCAGATTTACATTTAGTCAATTAGCAGACACTCTTATCCAGAGCGGCTTACAGTAAGTACAGGGACATTCCCCCGAGGCAAGTAGGGTGAAGTGACTTGCCCAAGGACACAACGTCATTTGTCACGGCCGGAAATCGAACTGGCAAGCTTGTAATTAATAGCCCGATTCCCTAACCGCTCAGCCATCTGACCCCGGATTTGTGTCAGACAGATCCACGACATGTGCGTGAGATCTTAAAGAGACAGCGTCTAATAAACCCACTGCTGTCCGTCTCATTAATGTTAGCAAATGTTAACAAAAGAAAAAGAGAAAATCACAAGCTGCTCTTGATTGAATAACATTTGTAGCTTTAATAAGGATTAATTTAAAGTAAATACAGCATATGTTTGATAAATTAGATCTCTGATTGTAGTCCTTGAAAACCCCCAAAATAGTGCTTGAAAAGTCCTTGAAAGTCCTGGAGATTCATTACACAGTATCTGTACGAACCCTGTTAATAACGTACACATTCCTGCTCCCTCAAAAATCACACGAAAACATCCTTCATCTTTTCCTCTGTGGTTTGTGAGAAATCCCTAATCACAGCTCCTCTTCTTCTGCCCATCCAGGAGAACCCTTCAGTGGGGGGTTCCACAGCTCCTCTTCTGCCCATCCAGGAGAACCCTTCAGTGGGGGGTTCCACAGCTCCTCTTCTGCCCCTCTAGGAGAACCCTTCAGCGGGGGGTTCCACAGCTCCTCTTCTGCCCCTCCGGGAGAACCCTTCAGCGGGGGGTTCCACAGCTCCTCTTCTGCCCCTCCGGGAGAACCCTTCAGTGGGGGGTTCCACAGTGAGGAGGGTCCCTCCACGTCGGGAACCCCGCGGCGGCATGGCCGTGCATCGTCAGGGACGACAAAACTTCCCTACAGCTGCCTGGACTGTGGGAAGGCGTTCCCCAGCCCGTCCACACTGAGGACCCACACGATGTCCCACACGGGGGAGAGACCTCACGGCTGCTCCGTGTGTGGAAAGGGCTTCCTGACCAAACACCGGCTCACCGTCCACCTGAGGACCCACACGGGCGAGAGGCCCTTCAGCTGCTTGGAGTGCGGCAAGACGTACATCAGCCAGGAGCAGGTCAGCACTCACTTCCGCTACGTCCACAGCGGGAAGCGTCCATACGCCTGCTCCGTCTGCCAGAAGGACTTCCCCAACCCCTCCAAGCTGCGGCGGCATCAGGCCACCCACACGGACGCCAGGCCGTTCCCCTGCCTCGTGTGCGGGAAGCGCTTCAGAGAGACTGCGCACCTCCACAACCACGCCCGTCTGCACACCGGAGAGAAGCCGTACCACTGCCCCGACTGCGGCGTGAGCTTCGTCAGCCAGGGGCAGCTCATTCAGCATCGCCGCACCCACACCGGGGAGAAACCGCACCCCTGCTCGCAGTGCGGGAAGCGCTTCTCCCGTCTCTGGTACCTGAAGTCCCACATGGCAACGCACTGTGAAAACAGGCTGATGACCAACAGCGAAGTCCCCCTCCCGGACAGCAGGGGGAGCTGTCTGTCTGGCCCGGACCTGCAGGAACTCCAGGAAACACCCGAGGGCGGGAGCTTCTCCCTGCCGGGGTCTGATCCGAGGCACGAGCACCTCCCTGCCAGGGGGATATCCAACCGCCGCTTCGCCAGCGGGAAGACGTTCTCTCCACGGCACTCTCTGACCCGACACGTGTGCACGGATTCCAGGAAGACGCCTTTCCGACGCTCTCGGTTTGGGAGGGGCTTCGCCAGACCCAGTGCGGCTCCTGCAGAGGAGCCGTACTGCTGCGGTCTCTGTGGGAGGAGCTTCTCTCTCTGGGTGAACTACAGGGTCCACCAGAGAGCCCACGGCGGGAACAGGAAGTTTGCACCAGAGCCTCGGGGCTTTCGTGGTCCGGGTAGGAAGTCTGGGGGCCAGGAGGAGAGGCCGGAGGCTGGGCTGTCTGGGGGGGCATTGAGGCCCGTGGCAGGCAGCCAGGGAGGATCTGCCAGCCAGCCAGAACCCCAGTCTGAGGAGTCGTCCAGCAAGGAGGATGCCTGGGAGAGGCAGGTGGTGGTGAAGGAAGAGGAGGAGGAAGATCCCTCGTACGGTGAGATATTTACATTTAGTCATTTAGCAGACGCTCTTATCCAGAGCGACTTACAGTAAGTACAGGGACATTCCCCCGAGGCAAGTAGGGTGAAGTGCCAAATGACGTTGTGCCCAAGGACACAACGTCATTTGGCACAGCCGGGAATCGAACCAGTGACCTTCTGATTACTAGCCCGATTCTCTAACCGCTCAGCCACCTGACTCAGATATGATCATGGTGTGGAGTAGGAGATGGTTGCTGGATGTCCTGCTTGTGGGTGTACCCTATGTTCATGTTGTCTAATACGTTCATGTCTGTGTTCCCAGGACTGGGAGGGGAAGAGGGTTTGCGAGGAAGTGAACTCAACCAGGAGAACAGGGGAACCCACTGCTGCTCACTGTGCGGCCGCCGGCTGTCCAGCGCCTACAAGTTGATGCTGCACCACAGGACCCACACGGGGGAGAAGCCCTTCCCCTGCCTCGTGTGCGGGAAGCAGTTCTCCCAGGCGGCCAACCTCAAGACCCACCAGAAGGTGCACAGCGGGGAGAGGGCCTACGCCTGCCCCGACTGCGGCAGCCGCTTCACCCACCTGGGAGACCTCAAGAGGCACCAGCTGCTGCACAGCGGCCACAAGCCCCACAGCTGCTCCGAGTGCGGGAAACACTTCACCCAGGTGGCCCACCTCAAGCTGCATCAGCTCACCCACTCCGGAGAGAAGTTGTTCCGCTGCCGCCAGTGCGAGAAGAGCTTCTCCACGGCGGCCAAGCTGAAGAGCCACGACAGGGTGCACACAGGGGAGAGACCCTACCAGTGCTCCTTCTGCGACAAGAGCTTCGCCCACTCGGGCACGCTGGTGAAGCACGAGCGACTGCACACGGGGGAGACACCCTACCGCTGCTCCCACTGCGGCAAGGGCTTCGCCCAGCTGGTGTCTCTGAAGATCCACATGCAGATCCACACGGGGGAGAACTTCTACCGCTGCTCGCGGTGCGAGCAGAGCTTCACCACGTCCACCAAGCTGAAGGACCACCAGAGGAGCAGCCACGGCGTGGAGAGACCGCACCGCTGCTCAGAGTGCGGGAAGAGCTTCAACATCGCCTCCCGGCTGAAGCAGCACCTCCGGGTTCACACCAAGGAAAAGCCGTTCCACTGCTCTGTCTGCGGGATGCGCTTCACACTGGTGGAGAATCTGAGTCGGCATCAGCGGAACTCCCTGGGCCCCTGCAGCGCGGCGAGCCAGACCTCCGGGGGAGGAGCCGGGGTCCCCTGCAGCACGGCGAGCCAGACTTCCGTGGAAGGAGCTGGGGTCCAGGGCCCCGATGCTGCCCCAGCGGGGGACACACACACGGTAGGAGACTGGGATCGTTGATCATCAGAGGGTTTCAGTTTGCAGATCTTTGGCGTCACTGCGCGCTGATCTTTCTCTGTGTTGTAGGATTGCCGTGATTCCATACCCAGCGTGTCGCCAGGGCGACAGGATGGTAGCTGTGTAGACCAGGCAGGAAGTGAGGAGGACGAGGAGGCTGTAGGGGGTCTGATCAACTCTGACGGAGAGGAAGTGGAATGGGATTTTCTTCAATCAGGTCAGTCAGACAGTCAATTGTGTGAAGATATGTTTGGATTATTAGGATATATTTTGTTGGGTTTCAGTTGTTGGGATAGAAAAGACAATCGCTCTGTGTGTGTGTGTGTGTGTGTGTGTGTGTATGTTCTCTGTGTCCCTGTGTGTGTGTGTTCTCAAGGAGAAGGTGAGAAGAGCAATTATGAGAACCAGCAGGAGAACCAGACAGTGAAGAAGTTCCACCGCTGCCTTGAGTGTGGGAGGGAGTGTCCATCCTTCTTCAGACTCCAGATGCACATGAAGACCCACACAGGAGAGAAGCCTTACCCCTGCCCCACGTGTGGGAAGCATTTCCGCCAGAAGGAGCACCTGAAAGAACACGAGAAGGTTCACACGGGGGAGAAACCCTACTCCTGTTCAGACTGCGGCGTGAGGTTCAGTCACCAGGGGGCGCTGAGGAGGCACGAGCGCTCACACACAGGAGAGAAACCCCACCCTTGCGCTGCGTGTGGCAAGAGGTTCACCAGGATAAGCAGTCTCCGAGAGCATCAGAACACGCACACAGGAGAGAGGCCGCACTGCTGCAGCGTGTGTGGGAAGACCTTCTTCAGGCTGTCGGCCCTGCAGAAGCACCAGGTGACTCACACGGGGGAGAAACCCCATGTCTGCGACGTGTGCGGCAAAGGCTTCTCCGAGACGTCCTACCTGCAGTGTCACCAGCGCTCCCACACTAGAGAGAAGCCCTACCAGTGCGAGGACTGTGGGAGGAGCTTCTCCCAGCTGGGGAGCATGAAGAGACACCAGCAGATCCACTCCAGGGACGGGCCTGGGCTTGGGCCTGGGCCTGGGCCTAGGGCTGGGCTTGGGACTTTGGCTCTCCTTCTCACTTCTCCTTATACTCACTCTGGTTATGTCGGGCAGGAGGCGTTGGAGTCCAGCTGTTCTACTTCCTGCCTGTCAGGATCCACCCCCCCCATGCTGAAGACTGGTAACCACGGTGACCAGAGCAGGCCACAGCAGGGGCCTGAGGAGCAAGAGGACTTTAGTCTGAAGAAAGAGGTGAATGTTGATGACAGCGATGAGGAGGAGGAGGAGGAGGAAGAGGAGGATGAGGATGAAGACGACAGTCTTGGTGCTGTGGTCTACTCTGAGGGAACAATGGTCGATGTCCCTGGCCTTGGTGAGTCAATTTTCTGGGATTTTACATCGTTTTTTCAGCTTTTCCTGTATGTACTGTGCCTCACCTGCTTCATCTGTTTTGTTTTCTCCAACCGTCTTTGCTGCCTCCAGGATCCAGTGGTATCAGTCTCCAAGATGGTGCTTCCAACCATCACGGCGTCACGCTCCAGCCCCACGTCTGTAAGCTGTGTGGGAAAGGCTACCAGAAGAGGTGCTCCTTGCAGAACCACCTGCTGACCCACACAGGAGAAAAACCCTTCCCTTGCTCCGCCTGCGAGAAGAGCTTCCGCAAGAAGTCCGCCCTGACCGACCACATGCGCGTCCACACGGGAGAGAGACCCTACATCTGCTCCATCTGCGGGAAAACCTTCGCTCTCTCCGGCTGCCTCCGGAAACACGCCAAGCGCCACCGAGTGTCTGGAGGGGAAGAGCCCTCGGCCCCCCAGCAGGCCCACAGACCCTCCAAGAAGACCGAGCACATCTGTCCTCTCTGCGGCAGAGACTGCCTGAAGCGCTCGGCGCTGCACATCCACATGAGGATCCACTCCGGGGAGAAACCTTACAAGTGCTCCATGTGCAATAAGACCTTCACCCAGAGCGGCCACCTGAAAGACCACCAGAAGGTTCACTCTGGAGAGAGGCCGTACCACTGCTCCGTCTGCGGAAAGAGCTTCTCGTACTCCGGGGCGCTGAAGAGGCACGCCTTGCTGCACTCGGACGTGAAGCCTTACTCCTGCTCCGAGTGCGGGCGCAGCTTCGCCCAGGCGGGCCGGCTGAAGGAGCACATGCTGGTGCACGTCAGGGACAAGCCGCACGGCTGCCAGCATTGTGGCAAGACGTTCAACCGGCTGTCCGACCTCACGGCCCACCTGAGGACCCACTCGGGAGAGCGGCCGTTCCGCTGCTCTGCCTGCGGGCAGGGCTTCACCCGCACCTCCACCCTCCTCAAACACCAGCGCAAGGCCCACCCGGGAATCACCCTGCCAATGAAGATCGTGGAGAATGGGGAGGAAGACTCTATGCAAAGCGATGAGGATTAGGATGACGCCGATGTTGGACTGTCCTCGGGTGGAAAGATGGCCGACTGACGAGGCTTGTTTACCCCGTTGGGAAACGCAGTTACTTAAACGGAAATTCCCGTTATCACTGTTTTGTTAAGAGAATTAACTTTTTTGTCCTCCGGAGAACATAGTCTTACTCGTTGTAGTCTAAAGCTAGGATGTGTTTTACATGAAACTGTGTGTCTGCGTGTCTGCGGTGCCCTGGGGTCATGTCTCCACCTCCTGCCATCACAGATATTATTCCCAACATCTCAACTGATCCTCGGTCAGTTCTTCTGCTTGCGAACACTGTGATGAGACGAGCCTGGTCCCGGCCCACCGATGCAGAAGACAGTTAGCCTTAAACATTTGTGTGTCGCTATCAATCCTCACTTGGTCTATATTAACGATCCTTAAATTAAAAGTGTCTAAAGATCAACAGTCGGACCTAAATGTAACTGTGTTCACGCCTCAGTGTAAACACCGCTTGCCTGTGCCATCAGATTTCTTTCTGCTCAGAGAAGCTCTGGGCTGAGGTGGTATTTGTTTGAGAGAGAGGTGGTGTTTGAGAGAGGTGGTCGATCTTGTGAGTGTGTGGAGAGGACCGGGGCGGGACCAGGGTTCTAAACCTGGAGAGCCTGTTCCTCCTGAGCCTGGAGAGCCGCGGCGGCCTGTTGGCGGCGGTCAGTTTCATAAAATAAACCGTAGTGCTAGTTAAGGTTTGATGAGTTTGCATGAGAAAGATGGATTTACTGGAGCTGGCCATATCACGTGGTTGGTTGCCAAAGTAACTGATTAAAACAACAAATATATGTAATCAAGATGTATGAAATGGGTTTCATACCATGTCCAAGTATTATCTGGATTATGGAAAACTGTATGACATACAACATTGAGCAACGGTATAATAAAGATTGAATCCATCTTGTGTCTTGTGTCAAAGTGAGTTTAGTTGTAATTAATCGGGATGAGCGATACGCACACGCTCAAGATATGTGAACTCGTGCTCATGTTACAGATTAGGAATATGATGTTATGGTGTTTTAAGGTTTAATGTTTTAATCATTATAAATATAGTAAAAGATTAAGTCCTATTTGTAGCCTATATCCTGAGGTTTTGGTGTGGTAGTATTGGCTAATTCGGATATAGTCATTGCTCTTTTTTTCTTATTCAACACCAACAATCGATTTGCACATTTTATTGCGTTTGTGAGGACTCAGTTCTCCAAAAGCATGAACATTAAGAAAGGGGGTTTATAATATCTGGCAACACAGGGTTTCCGGTATCGTCTGATCTCGCCCGAAATTGCGGGAGATTGGAAAGTTGTCTATCCTCGTGAAGTGGAGCTTCAGCATCGGAACGGGAGGGGAAAACAGCGCTTGAGGGAACAGTACTAGTACAGAGGACTTTCTTTGGTGGTTCACTTGGTAAAGTAAACGATATTTTCTACCGTTGTTGTTGACTTTTAGCGAGCCAACACCAGTAATCCACTATGCTAGCTTGTTAGCTAACATAGCCGGTGTCCAACAGGATGGCTAGCTTGCTAGTTTTCGTAAATTAATCCCTATTTACCTTTGGGTCGAGACGTCATAACACACACAGTAGTAGTTAACTAGCTAGCTTGCTACCTGACAACGACGAACTGAAATATACGAGTAAGTTATTTTGACAAGGCACATTGTTTACGTCAAATTCAGTGTGTACTGTGTGTTTTTACATTACAGAATCGGTGGCGCAAGTAGAATGGAGGACAACTTAAACGCCGTTCTTAGTTGCGATGACAAGGAACAGGTGGGCAGAGTAGGTTTCAGGGGTTTATTCAACCACACATTCATACATGCATTTAACTCTTCATCTCTCCCCTCACCCTCTCTCCCCTCACCCTCTCTCCCCTCACCCTTTCTCCCTCTCCCCTCACCCTCTCTCCCCTCACCCTTTCTCCCTCTCCCCTCACCCTCTCTCCCCTCACCCTTTCTCCCTCACCCTCTCTCCCCTCACCCTCTCTCCCCTCACCCTTTCTCCCTCACCCTCTCTCCCTCTCCCCTCACCCTCCCTCCCTCTTTCCTCACCCTCTCTCCCCTCACCCTCCCTCTCCCCTCACCCTCTCCCCCCTCACCCTCCCTCCCTCTTTCCTCACCCTCTCTCTCCTCCCAGTTGAGGAGGAAGTTGTCCCTGCTTCAGAAGGAATACCTCCGGACAGCTCAACGACTTCAGGTGCACAAGCTGTGTGTGAGTGTGTGTGTCTGTTATCATGTTATCTCTCCTGTCCCCAGCGTGCAGGTGTGTGTGTTTGTTATCATCTCTCCTGTCCCCCGCGTGCAGGTGTGTGTGTTTGTTATCATCTCTCCTGTCCCCAGCGTGCAGGTGTGTGTGTTTGTTATCATCTCTCCTGTCCCCCGCGTGCAGGTGTGTGTGTTTGTTATCATCTCTCCTGTCCCCAGCGTGCAGGTGTGTGTGTTTGTTATCATCTCTCCTGTCCCCCGCGTGCAGGTGTGTGTGTTTGTTATCATCTCTCCTGTCCCCAGCGTGCAGAGCGATCAGAGACAGTCCGTAGGCACGTAAGGAGCCGGATCTCCCAGCAGAACCAGGAGAGGGACGAAGGCCAAGCCAGCTCAGCTCTCTACCCAGCCTCGTCCCCCCTCACTCTGGGCAGCCCGGCCAGGGCGCTCCCAGGCTCAGCTCCTGGCCTAGGCCATGTTGGAGGTGAGTTGATAACACTTAACGTTACCTACTTTACGTAACCCTGTAGACACGGCTCTACTGTTGCACTATAAACAAGGATGATATATTTATACTCTGTTGGTGAAATGATTACTACATGCATGTAACATGTTTATAGCGTGTCTATAACATGTTTGTAATCTATTTTTCACAGGCAGCTCGGTGGGCCAGAAGAGGACTCCATCTGTCCGCTTCCTCCTCCCTGCTGGAGGAACCTGCCCTACGACCCCTGACCCCGGACACACACAGGTTCCCTTGTTAAGTCCCGCCCCTCGCCTCAGGTCACGACGAAGCAGCCTGCGCCTGGAGGAGAGGGAGGAGAAGAGGGGGGAGGAGGGGGAGGAGGAACAGCTGCTGTCATGCTCGGAGTCGGAAACCCCCTCTCTGCTGATGTCACACTGTGACACAGATACACTGCCTGGGAGGAGGGAGGGAGGAGGAGCTGTAAACCAAGAGATGGAGGGAGGAGGAGGGACACACTGTGACACAGATACACGGCCTGGGAGGAGGGAGGGAGGAGGAGCTGTAAACCAAGAGATGGAGGGAGGAGGAGGGACACACTGTGACACAGATACACGGCTTGGGAGGAGGGAGGGAGGAGGAGCTGTAAACCAAGAGATGGAGGGAGCAGGAGGGATAGAGGGAGGAGGAGGAGGAAGGATGGAGGCAGGAGCAGAGGAGAGAGAGGGAGGAGGAGGAGGAGAGCAAGATGAAGGGGGTGGGGAAGGAGACGAGGGGGAAATAGGAAAAGAGGAGATGAAACAAGGAAAGAGAGAAGGAGGAGAGGAAAGGAGTGTTCTGGACTCCTGCACACTGGTGGAGGGTCTGCTTTTCCCGGTGGAGTATTACGTTCGCACCACAAGGCGCATGACATCCTCCCAGAGCCAGCCTGATCTACGTGCAGTCATTCTGTCTCAGCTCTCCAGGGGGCGCAAGAGAGCCAGACCGACCGCACACACACACTCTGTACCACGCTCACACACACGGCCAGGGACACACACACACTCGTCTCAGGGCCCGGACGGCGACCATGTGACCTCGGAGTCGGCAACCCAATACATGCCTGCTCGGGAGTCAGTGACCAATGAGGATGCGTGCTTGGTCTCCAAAGGCCGCATTGCTGAACCAATGAGAGGCTGCCTCAAGAGCAGGAAGTGGAGGAGAGGAAACAGGAAGGGGAGGGGTCTGGGAGGATCTCTGAGTTTAGACTTGCTGGAGGTCTTAGCACCAGACAGACCCCGGCATCCTGCTGGTCCTGGCCCAGCCTCGCAGCCCCTCCCTGGGGCACCAGGGCAAGGAGGCCAGGCTCTCTGTGGAGGACCAGAGACCAAGGTCTACCCCATCTTCAGGACCAGCTCTCCTGTACAAAACAGAGGTGTGTGTTGTGTGTCTGTGGAGGATCACTTGCCAGAATCTTAGTTTCCATGGTAATTTAGTTGTTTACTTCCTGTGTGTGTAGGGAATGTGTCATCTCCCGGAGCAGTGCATGCTGGGAGCCTCACACGAGTCCTGGCGACCTTCGACCTCCAGGACTTCTATCTCCCTGACGACCAGTTTGGCAGGCTCAAGCTGGAAAAGCTGCAACGCATCATTGTAGAAACGCCAGAACCCTTTGCCGCATCTCCTTACAGCACCCGACGCAGACACCTCGGCAACCATATCCGTGACGATGACTGGTACCACGTTGCCGTAGCTACGGCAGAGCCCCTATCACTTAGCCTCACGCCCTCTGTCATAGACTCCGCCCCTCCCCTGAAAGAACACAGTTCGATTGGCCAACCTGAGCAGTCTGTGGGACACCAATCAGAGGAAACGTGTGAGATTGACAAGCCTCTCGGCCAACCAGAGGTCATCCCCACTGTAGACTACCAATCACAAGGTCCCAAATCTGTGATGAACTGCAAATCAGAGGACAAGCATTGTGACCAATCTAAAGCCCACCTGTCTGTAGCCCACCAATCAGACGCCCAGCCTATAGATCAGGAAGTAGTTGAGTGTCCTTCTGAATGCCCCGCCCCCCAGCATGGCCCTTCCCAGTTCCTCCTAAGTCCCTCCCTGACCACACCCATTCAAACAGACCACACCCCCTCTGTGCAATCCAGCCTCCATCTACCTCTCCTCGGTCTCACCCCCCTCCTCTCCCCCTCCTCTCTGCCCTCTCTAGGGCTCACCCCTGCTCTCCCCCCCTCCTGCTCTCCCCTCGCCCCCACTCTCACCCGCACCCGAAGCCCCCATACACAGGCCCTCTCCCCTCCCTCCCTCTCCCCCCGCCCTTCTGACTCCCCCGTCTCTCCCCTCTTGCTCCTCACCCCTTCGCACCTTAACCGATCGTATGACAGAACTCCCCCACCTGCCCCAGACTCCCTGGGGGGAGGGGAGGAGGAGGAGATAGAGGAGGAGAGGATGGAGGGATTTGTCCTGAGGAGAACCCACACGCTGAAGGTAAAGAAGTCTTTCTCTCGGGAATGGGGGTTGTAGTTATCATTAAACTCCAAAACGTCTTTTATTAGCACCTCACGCATACCCAAATTTAACAATCCTGGTCTTCATTACGACATGGTCTTTGTAAAAGTGTTATGTGTGTGTGTGCACAGGCCCCTGCAGGAGACAGTGTAGTGGATGCATGCTGTGTGTACTGGCTGACAGCAGAGGTGTGTGTGGCCATAGCAGGAGAGCGCAGTGTGTGTGTGTGGAGGACAAACACACCACCCACACGGCTGCACACCTGGCACTTCACTGAGGTGAGGGAGTATCTGTGCACCTGGCACTTCACTGAGGTGAGGGAGTATCTGTGCACCTGGCACTTCACTGAGGTGAGGGAGTATCTGTGCACCTGGCACTTCACTGAGGTGAGGGAGTATCTGTGCACCTGGCACTTCACTGAGGTGAGGGAGTATCTGTGCACCTGGCACTTCACTCAGGTGAGGGAGTATCTGTGCACCTGGCACTTCACTCAGGTGAGGGAGTATCTGTGCACCTGGCACTTCACTCAGGTGAGGGAGTATTTGTGCACCTGGCACTTCACTCAGGTGAGGGAGTATCTGTGCACCTGGCACTTCACTGAGGTGAGGGAGTATCTGTGCACCTGGCACTTCACTCAGGTGAGGGAGTATCTGTGCACCTGGCACTTCACTGAGGTGAGGGAGTATCTGTACTGGACACTGTTGACAATGTAATACAGGACAACCTCTTGGTGTGTGTGTCCACAGCCAGTGATCAGTGTGTTTCCAGTGCTGGATGTTGCTGGGCTGCTGTGTGTGACTCTAGGAGAGCTGGAGGTCAGGGAAACCAGGTAGGAAACACACACACACAGTCATATACACACACACACCTCACACACAGTGTATTTCTCACACACTCTTACTCCTGTAGTTGTGTAGAACTATGAGACCAGGCAGAATAAGGGTTTACTACTAACCCTAAAGATTGATGAAGCTTGACGTGTGTGTGTGTGCAGGGTCCTGTCCTGTGGTCTCTCCCAGGTGTTGCTGAGCGAGGAGGCGGGGCAAGTGGTAGTGGGCGTGTCCCGAGGGTGTGTGGTTAGCTCCTCCCACTCAGCGGCCCCCCTCATCCAGGTGTTCTCTCTGCTGCAGGATGGCAGGTACAGAGAGGGGGGGGGGTGTGAGGGAGAGTGTGTGTGTGTGTGTGTGTGTGGGAGAGACAGAGGGTGTGTGTGTGTGTGCGAGGGAGAGAGTTTTATTCACAGTATGTTTCATTGTTTGCATGTGGGTTCATTCTTGTTTGTTTATCTGTGCGTGTGCTCTCCGCAGGGTGCAGTCCACCCAGCCTCTCGTGTCCCCAGGTGCGTGTGTGCGTGCGCTGGCTGCTGTGGAGGGGCAGGAGGACGCTCTGATTGGCTCAACCGACGATGGCCATCTTGTGTTGTGGTGAGGGAGAACAGATCAGAGATCTGAAGAGCTTCTTTAACCATAGTGGGTTTGTCTCCGTGTGTGTGTGTGTCTCACTCTGTTTGTGTGTGTGTGTAGGAACATGAGGACTGGCCAGCTGCTACAGAGGATGTTGCTGCAGCACAGTTTGACTCAGACTGTCTGCCTGAGAGGATACAGCACCAGGGTCAGTGATCCTGAGGCCTGGATGCATGTACTCAACACTGTGTTATTGGATATATGTTTGTATCGTGTACGTGACTCATTTCCTTGTGCATCCAGCAGGGGGTGCTGTTTGTCCTGCTGCAGCACCCGTCCCACAGCTCCCTGGAGGAGGAGAGAGGAGAGAGGGAGGAGGAGAGAAGAGAGAGGGAGAGAAGAGAGAGGGAGGATGACAGGAAGACTGAAAGGAGAGGAGAGCTGTTCTCTCTGCTGGCCACCAACCCTGTAACTGGAGGCTCTGCTGTGGTCTCTGGACTGGAGCTGCCTGGGGCCTGCTCTGGGAGGTGAGGAGGGGGAGGGTGGGGCCTGCTCTGGGAGGTGAGGAGGGGCAGGGTGGGGCCTGCTCTGGGAGGTGAGGAGGGGCAGGGTGGGGCCTGCTCTGGGAGGTGAGGAGGGGCAGGGTGGGGCCTGCTCTGGGAGGTGAGGAGGGGGAGGGTGGGGCCTGCTCTGGGAGGTGAGGAGGGGGAGGGTGGGGCCTGCTCTGGGAGGTGAGGAGGGGGAGGGTGGGGCCTGCTCTGGGAGGTGAGGAGGGGCAGGGTGGGGCCTGCTCTGGGAGGTGAGGAGGGGCAGGGTGGGGCCTGCTCTGGGAGGTGAGGAGGGGCAGGGTGGGGCCTGCTCTGGGAGGTGAGGAGGGGCAGGGTGGGGCCTGCTCTGGGAGGTGAGGAGGGGGAGGGTGGGGCCTGCTCTGGGAGGTGAGGAGGGGGAGGGTGGGGCCTGCTCTGGGAGGTGAGGAGGGGCAGGGTGGGGCCTGCTCTGGGAGGTGAGGAGGGGGAGGGTGGGGCCTGCTCTGGGAGGTGAGGAGGGGGAGGGTGGGGCCTGCTCTGGGAGGTGAGGAGAGGCAGGGTGGGGCCTGCTCTGGGAGGTGAGGAGGGGGAGGGTGGGGCCTGCTCTGGGAGGTGAGGAGGGGGAGGGTGGGGCCTGCTCTGGGAGGTGAGGAGGGGCAGGGTGGGGCCTGCTCTGGGAGGTGAGGAGGGGGAGGGTGGGGCCTGCTCTGGGAGGTGAGGAGAGGCAGGGTGGGGCCTGCTCTGGGAGGTGAGGAGGGGCAGGGTGGGGCCTGCTCTGGGAGGTGAGGAGGGGCAGGGTGGGGCCTGCTCTGGGAGGTGAGGAGGGGCAGGGTGGGGCCTGCTCTGGGAGGTGAGGAGGGGCAGAGTGGGGCCTGCTCTGGGAGGTGAGGAGGGGCAGGGTGGGGCCTGCTCTGGGAGGTGAGGAGGGGGAGGGTGGGGCCTGCTCTGGGAGGTGAGGAGGGGCAGGGTGGGGCCTGCTCTGGGAGGTGAGGAGGGGCAGGGTGGGGCCTGCTCTGGGAGGTGAGGAGGGGCAGAGTGGGGCCTGCTCTGGGAGGTGAGGAGGGGCAGGGTGGGGCCTGCTCTGGGAGGTGAGGAGGGGCAGAGTGGGGCCTGCTCTGGGAGGTGAGGAGAGGCAGGGTGGGGCCTGCTCTGGGAGGTGAGGAGGGGCAGGGTGGGGCCTGCTCTGGGAGGTGAGGAGAGGCAGGGTGGGGCCTGCTCTGGGAGGTGAGGAGGGGCAGGGTGGGGCCTGCTCTGGGAGGTGAGGAGGGGCAGGGTGGGGCCTGCTCTGGGAGGTGAGGAGGGGGAGGGTGGGGCCTGCTCTGGGAGGTGAGGAGGGGGAGGGTGGGGCCTGCTCTGGGAGGTGAGGAGGGGCAGGGTGGGGCCTGCTCTGGGAGGTGAGGAGGGGGAGGGTGGGGCCTGCTCTGGGAGGTGAGGAGGGGGAGGGTGGGGCCTGCTCTGGGAGGTGAGGAGAGGCAGGGTGGGGCCTGCTCTGGGAGGTGAGGAGGGGGAGGGTGGGGCCTGCTCTGGGAGGTGAGGAGGGGGAGGGTGGGGCCTGCTCTGGGAGGTGAGGAGGGGCAGGGTGGGGCCTGCTCTGGGAGGTGAGGAGGGGGAGGGTGGGGCCTGCTCTGGGAGGTGAGGAGAGGCAGGGTGGGGCCTGCTCTGGGAGGTGAGGAGGGGCAGGGTGGGGCCTGCTCTGGGAGGTGAGGAGGGGCAGGGTGGGGCCTGCTCTGGGAGGTGAGGAGGGGCAGGGTGGGGCCTGCTCTGGGAGGTGAGGAGGGGCAGAGTGGGGCCTGCTCTGGGAGGTGAGGAGGGGCAGGGTGGGGCCTGCTCTGGGAGGTGAGGAGGGGGAGGGTGGGGCCTGCTCTGGGAGGTGAGGAGGGGCAGGGTGGGGCCTGCTCTGGGAGGTGAGGAGGGGCAGGGTGGGGCCTGCTCTGGGAGGTGAGGAGGGGCAGAGTGGGGCCTGCTCTGGGAGGTGAGGAGGGGCAGGGTGGGGCCTGCTCTGGGAGGTGAGGAGGGGCAGAGTGGGGCCTGCTCTGGGAGGTGAGGAGAGGCAGGGTGGGGCCTGCTCTGGGAGGTGAGGAGGGGCAGGGTGGGGCCTGCTCTGGGAGGTGAGGAGAGGCAGGGTGGGGCCTGCTCTGGGAGGTGAGGAGGGGCAGGGTGGGGCCTGCTCTGGGAGGTGAGGAGGGGCAGGGTGGGGCCTGCTCTGGGAGGTGAGGAGGGGCAGAGTGGGGCCTGCTCTGGGAGGTGAGGAGGGGCAGGGTGGGGCCTGCTCTGGGAGGTGAGGAGGGGCAGGGTGGGGCCTGCTCTGGGAGGTGAGGAGGGGGAGGGTGGGGCCTGCTCTGGGAGGTGAGGAGGGGCAGGGTGGGGCCTGCTCTGGGAGGTGAGGAGGGGCAGAGTGGGGCCTGCTCTGGGAGGTGAGGAGGGGCAGAGTGGGGCCTGCTCTGGGAGGTGAGGAGGGGCAGGGTGGGGCCTGCTCTGGGAGGTGAGGAGGGGCAGGGTGGGGCCTGCTCTGGGAGGTGAGGAGGGGCAGAGTGGGGCCTGCTCTGGGAGGTGAGGAGGGGCAGGGTGGGGCCTGCTCTGGGAGGTGAGGAGGGGCAGGGTGGGGCCTGCTCTGGGAGGTGAGGAGGGGGAGAGGGGGACATGGACAATATTCTTCATTTTACTTCATATTATATTTTATTTATTTAGCAGAAGCTTTCACTCAGAGCAATGTACAATTCAAATGTAAATGAGTGTTTTGGGGTATTTTTGCATTATTCTATGCTTAAAAGTGTGTGTGTGTGTCCCAGGTTGTTGGAGGTGGATGTCCTTGGCTCCAGAGTCCTGTATGTGACCCAGAGGAGTGGGGGGGCGCTCGGGGGCGGGTGTGTGTGTGTGTGGGAGCTGGGGGCTCTTCGAGGGGGGGACACGGTGCTCCTGGGGGAGGGGGAGGGGGGCTACCTGCTCGCCCTCTGGGGAGGTGAGAACACCTTGCTGATGTCACACCCCAACGGAGACCTGTCTATCTATCACTACACGCCTCGAGGCACCTGACGGGGTACACCAGTGACAAAATCCTGTGCTGTAGTTTATTGTATTAATCCAAACATTATTCTCGGTTACTTGAGTTTTAAAAGAAACGTTTGAAAAAAAGTTTAACCTGCTGTCTTAATTGTTGCAATATATGTGTTTTTGTATATGTCTGTAATAAACGTTCATACAATTTCGTTTTGTCTTGCCTTGTATGTCTGACTTTGAAACGACCCTCGCCAAAAAACTACAGATCGAAAAGCGCATGCGTCGCAAGTTGCATTCTGGGTGTTTACCACGATGGCGACTCGCATCTTTTCCCGGTGTCTCCGCTCACTGCAGAATTCAACAACCTCGTTACACGGTACATCCGCTGTAAGAATCGCAGCGACAACCGTCGGTAGTCAAAGGCTATTCTCCCAACTTTGCAGCGGCCAAGAAACGTGTTTGACACAGGTGTGTGTAATTTTACGTCTTCATGACCGCCTAGCTAACCTTAACTAGCATCTAATGCTAACGCTAGCTACTACTAGGTCAGGAAGGTCTAAGCCGATGTAGAAATTAGCTATGGCCTCGATACATTTGAAACGCTCAAAGATAATTAGGTGTTTGCTTACAATTATTCGCTCCGGACAAACTCAATCCGCGTTCTTGAGAGTTGGTCAAACACCGTTTGTCCCTTCGTCAGGTTCCCCGCCTAACGTTGTCCGTCCAGCGGCAGTATGGAGACCTACCCCCGCTCACCCTCGACACCATCCTTGACCGGGTCATCTACGTTCTCAAACTGTACGACAAGATCAACCCTGAGAAGGTAAATGTCTCCCTCGCTGACGCGGAACGGAAATGGACGAAAGAAACGTCGTTGATGAGACTAGAAGTAGCATGCTCGCCCAGTGCAGGTGCTATGCACTGGTTAAAGGGATCCGTTTAAATTGTACGTCAATGTGTGTGTACCTGTGTATGTGTTCATATGTTTGTTTGTGTGTGTGTGTGTTGCAGCTGCAAGCATCGTCTCACTTCCTGAAGGACCTGGGTCTGGACAGTCTTGACCAGGTGGAGATCATCATGGCCATGGAGGATGAGTTTGGTGAGAGACCACACACACCATACACACCTAGACACACACACACACACACCATACACACCTAGACACACACACACCATACACACCTAGACACACACACACACCATACACACCTAGACACACACACACCATACACACCTAGACACACACACACCATACACACCTAGACACACACACACCATACACACCTAGACACACACACACACCATACACACCTAGACACACACACACCATACACACCTAGACACACACACACATTCGCCTCTCTGACCCCGCCTCCCTGACCCCGCCTCCCTGACCCCGCCTCCCTGACCCCGCCTGTGTGTGTGTGTGTGTGTCCAGGCTTCGAGATCCCTGACAGTGAGGCAGAGAAGCTGATGTGTCCTCAGGACATAGTTCACTACATCGCTGACAAGAAGGATGTTTACCTGTGAGTAACTCTCCTCTCTTCCTCCTCTCTCTCTTCCTCTCTCTTCCTTTCCTCTCATTCCTCCTTCCTCTCCCTCATCTACACTCTCTTCCACTCTCTTTAATTACCTCCCTCCATCTCTATTCCTCCATCTCTTTTCTCTCCACTCACCAACTGACTTGAGAGACTGGTCAAAGTGCTACTGTGAGTTCAGCAGTAGCTGGTAGCAGTAATAATGACTTTTTGATTAATGAATTTTGGAGACACTTTTATCCATAAGTGACGTACAGGGGGGGATCAGAACCTCTACTCATCTGCAATCAGGTGCTCTAACCACTGAGCTTTAGCTCTACCCACTAATATGTTCTTTGTGTTTATTTCAGGTGAGGAGACAGGCAGACACTACTCCTACAAGCCAGCCTCAACATCTGTACACACACACACACTATCCACCATCCACACACACACTATCCACCATCCACACACACACTATCCACCATCCACACACACACTATCCACACCTTCTCACCATCGACACATTTCTTAGAAGATAAAAAGCTTTATTCCTAGTTCCTAGAATCTACTCCTGTGAGAGAAAGTAAATGTCTGTATATAAGATGTTACAAGGTTTGTTGACTTAAGCTTTTAGAGATATGAAGTGTTTGTACAGGTAGCGTCTCAATTCTCCACGCCTGGATGTGATTGTGTTTTTGTCACCATCTAGTGGTGACACAGGGTAGTGGCAGCCCAAAGTTTGTTTTCTGCAGAAAACCCAGTAGATGATGACAGACAGCTAAGTTAGTAAACATGCCTTGCTGTCTGACAATCTTACTAGACTGTCCTCATCCCCAGCTTCCTGTCTTCCTGAATCTCACCCTTCTCTCTTCAAGCAGAAACCAAACGCCAGTATACATATAATGTTCGTTTTTTTCCTGTCGCCTTTCAGTGATTAAAATAAAGTCATTAAGTGCTTCTCGTTTATCGCTGTATTGTGAAAAAAAATATTAATTATTGTTTTCATGTCTTCTGGTTTGGCAGAAATGACTAACCCATATATATATATAAAAACGTTAGGCAATATTTTAAGAGGTATTTTAAGCACGTAGGTCAACTTTAACCTCCGTTTGGGTCTATCTACCGCTGGATATTTTACTCTGTTCGATCTGTATCAACATCTGTCTACCTAGCCGGTTGTGCGTGTCTGTATAAACACCAGGAGAGTTTCTGTACAGGACACGCGGGCGCCAGCTTATAACGAACTCCTGTCCTCCACGCGGGGTGCAAATAGGAACTACTAATTACCCTCTCGAGCCCTTTCATGTCCCCCTGTCCCGTAAAATGTAATGGCTTCCTGCACACCGAATAAACCGGGAGTAAACCAACCTAACCAGCGCCCGCCCCCCGCCGTGATCATGGCGGTCTACTGGCCGTAGGCATGCACCCCTCCGCGCGCGCCACAGGAACCGCCCTGAGTTCCAAGCGCTAATAACGCTCAAATGGAACTAGGGAAGGCGCGCGGGGGCTGTAACCACTGCCTTCTCTCTCTCTCGCTTTCACTTATAAACACACACACAGAAGCAACACACGTGTGGCCCATTTCAATGCTGACGTTACCCTGACGGGCAATGTTCTAATTTCCGTTAACGGGGAAGCGATGGCAAGGGGGCTTTCTACTCATCTCGCACGCTGTTAGTGTGTTTCCGTGAGGTTCTTGGTGTCCGAGTCGTCTCCATCGCGCGCAGAGGCTCCATACATGTATCTGGGTTTTGAGGATCGGACCGTGAGATGTCTGAACAAACAAAATGCGTCTTCACGCGTACGGGCTTCTCTTTATTGTCACGACAGGTAAGGAGGCGAATACACGTTAAACGGCCGAACCGCTGTAATCAGTGGGGCAGTTTGTTAGAAGCAGGATGTAATTCGTTACGCACTTATTTCCACCCTTACTGGAATGTTCCTCTAACTTAGAGTTACGTTCGGTTTGAAATCAAATTAGGGGATGGATAACTGTTTTAAAGCAGACTAGGTTTAGTGATTTTATAGTCTTAAGCGTTCTGTCTCTGAGGAGTGGTCGTTTTTTAACTCAATCCTTTTTCTCAGGTAATATATTTGCTACGTTACAGTACGACTGTGGCGGAACCGTGAACCGGGAGAAAAACGGTTTAATCAGTGTCACCATACCGGGGAAAGTGGACCCCAACAGCGTCCATTCCAAGTATGACAGAGGCGGTAAAGCGTTTGACACCGGTTGCACATGGGTCATCGACGTCCCTTCAAATCAGTCGGTACGGTTCGAAACGGTGATGGTGGACGATGGCTCGCTCTTGTCAGTACACTGCGGGGCCAACGGAGCGGAACGAGTTTTGGAGACTGGGAAAAGCGCGCTGTTCCACGGCTGCGCTCGAGCCACGCTGACCTGGAAATTAAAGGTTAAACCAGGCAGCGATGCGCATTACTTGCGCGTATTTTACGAGAGTAAGTCGACCTACATTATTACCAAGCTAACCGTCAAGGTGGGGTAGTTTATTTAGCTCAAGGCTCCGCGTGCAGAGGCCTATGAATAAATGTTTGTCTCGAGACTTGGTAGTAGACCAGGTGGGTCTCACAAGCTTCACTCTGCAGTGTGTGATGTGGTTGTTGTGTTCTGTGTTATTGCGTGACAGGGTTATGTGTTATTGTGTTATATGGCATGGTGTTATGATGTAATGGTTTCCACCTCGATTCTGTCAATATTGCTGTTTCCACCTTCACTGTGTGTGTGTGTGTGTATCTGACCTGGTGTGTGTGTGTGTGTATCTGACCTGGTGTGTGTGGCTTCTTTTCCAGGTCCAGTCAGGAGTTCCAGGGAGCAAGCCCCTCTCATCCCAGAGTTTCCCTCTTCCTCCTCCTCCTCCTCTCCCCCCTCCCCCCCCCAGCCCCAGACGGAGGGGGAGTCCTCCGCCTCACCCCTGGGTGAAGAAGGGTACAGGGCGTGGCGGAGGAGCCGAGGTCACCCCCCTATAAAGCTGCAGATACGGAGATCTGGACCAACACACAACTCTGGTCCTGGACCTAGCCCTGGTACTAGCCCTGGTCCTAGCCCTGGTGCTGGTCCTGGTCCTAGTCCTAAGCCTGGTCCTGGTCCAGGTCCCACCCTCCAGGACCCGGGGGTGTTGCTGACGTTGTCTCCCCAGCGAGGGCAGCTCCTGGCTGGACAGGCTGATAGGGAAGCTCCCCTGCTTCCTCAGGAAGGACAACACAATGGAGCGGATAAAGCTGCAAGACTCGACCCCCACGCCACACTGGGCCCCGCCCCGGCACACACACTCTCACACACACACACACTCTCACACGCACATACAGACACGTGCACAGACAGACATGCAGACGCACAGGCAAACAGCACACCCACACACACACATTCCTTCCCACATTCCAGCACTAGCACACACAGCAACACACTCACCAACACACACACTAGCACACACCCTAACACACACATGAACACACACCCTGACACACACACTAACACACTCACCAACACACACACTAGCACACACAGTAACACACTCACCAACACACACACTAGCACACACCCTAACACACACATGAACACACACCCTGACACACACACTAACACACACATTAACACATACCCTGACACACAAACTAACACACACCCTGACACACACCCTGACACACACACTAACACACACCCTGAAATTGACACAACATCAACAGAGCAGGTCAGATCCCGGCTTCTGACGACCAGCCCTGCCCCAGGGGGGCTCGACCTCACCCTAGCCCCAGACAGAGCCACCGAGGCTGGGGAGCCTCGACAGACCGCTCCCCTGACCTGGAGGATCCCCAGGAGCATACCTGTCCATGACCTCCGAACGACCCCTGGAAGGACCCTCGACCCCGTGAGGTCACATCTCAACGTGACGTCACACGACCCTGAGCAGGAAGGGGAGGAGTTTCAGGAGAGAGATATCACTAATCGCACCCCATCGTTCTTCCTCCTTCCAGACAGTAGCAGTGGAGCGCCCGCTCAGGAGCGCTCATCGCTGGAGCCGGGGGGGTCAGACCTCACTAATCGATCAGGATCAACTGAGTCGTTGGAGACAGGCATCACCAGTCGCTTGGCGAGAGAGTCTGGAGATGGACTGTTGAGTGACACTTTCTCTCCTTCCCTCTCCTCTACCACACACACACATCTCACACACACACTGCCTCCAGACACACTCCTCACACACACACTCTCTCCAGACACACTCCTCAAACACACACATTCTCCAGACACACTCCTCGCACACACACACTCTTTAGAGACACACTTTACACACACACACACTCCACCAAGCCCCACTGTTATGACCAACACACATTCAGAAACAAACACCACACACTATCTTAATAATCAAAATTATACAGTCATTGAACCAACACACTCCACACCCCTCCCCCCTCCTCACCCACGCCCCCTTTCTCCCCCCAACCCTCCGCCATCATCGACTCACTCCCCCACCTCCCCCTCCTCTCCCAGCCCCAACACAGACAAAAACTACAGTTGGACTACAAATCCCACAAGCTCTGCTCCCTCCACCACAGTGCTCCCTACCTTGGGAGATGTAGTCCAGAAGTCCACCGTCTCCCTACAACCCATGACCTCTAACCCATCAGCACCATTGGAAGTTACCGCGGCAACCGCCAGCAGGGTTGACAAGGTTTACACTGAGACGGACGGCACACACACTCGAACTTACCACCTTACCACATACACACTCGGCACACACACACCCTCACCCAAACTGTTGTCCACACAGACACCTTATACTGCAACAGCTGCACCTCACCACCTGCCTACACACATACACACTCTCCACACACACACTACCCAACCCGACACACACACACCCCACACAAACACTACCCAACCCGACACACACACACCCCACACAAACTCCACACTCACACCTACATCTTCATCCAGACACACCTCCCTCGCAAAACCTACCCCTCCAACCCCCACCACCGTCCCCAACCGTGACCCTACAACCCCCCCGCCCCCCGCCCCCCACCTGACTGCCACCCCCCTCCCACCAGCCAGCCCCAGCAGAGCCTCCACGCCCCCACCCTACCCCCCGCCCCCACCACCCATCTCCCCAGGCCAGGGCAGCCCACCATGGGGTAGAGCAGCTGGCTCGCCCCCCTCTCCGGTCCTCCCAGACAGAAGCTCCACCTCTCCACCCAGGGTCTTCATTGTGCCCAACCAGCCTGCCGTCATTAAAGGTAGTGTGTTTGTGTACTGACAGTGTGTGTGTTGACAGTGTGTGTGTAGATGTGTGTGTGTGTGTGTGTACTGACAGTGTGTGTTTGTTTGACAGTGTGTGTGTAGATGTGTGTGTGTGTGTGTGTGTACTGACAGTGTATGTGTGCTCCAGAGGACTCTATCCAGCTGCTTCTGCAGATCATTCTAGAAGACCCAGGCCCACACCAGTCTGATACCCTGGAGAAATATACTTTCACCTGGGTAGGACACAGACACACACAGACACAGTTTTCCTTTTTTAAGTATCTCTTTTCCAGTAACATTTTCCCCTCTCTTTCTGGTGCTGTTCCACCCCTGTCCTCTAGGTGGCGCCCCACCTGCATAGAGCTCCAGGATTCCACACCCTGCTGGGAGCTTGGAGCAGGTGAGAGGGGAGAAGTAGGAGGTGGGAGAGGGAGGAGGTCCAAACTGGGTTTTTACATCCATAGTTATGTTTGGGCTTTTCACAAATATTAACTCACCCTTCAAACCACTGTGTTTATTTTTAAATGTATGTGTGTGTACGTGTGTGTGTGTGCACGCTTGTGTGTGTGTGCCAGTGGCCAAGCGGTCCAGATTCTGGTGGAGTTCAGGACCGTGGGGGCTCTGGCCTGGCTGGGACAGTCGGGGGCGGAGTCTCTGCTGGAATGCACCGGATTGGCCCAGGCTGTTAGAGAGGGGAGGAGCTTCCGGGGGTCAAAGGTGACAAACATCACAGTGGGAGGTGAGTCAGAGGTCAGGTGTGTGTGTGTGTATTGCTAGTGGTGGTCTAGGTTGAGATGATGTTGTCACAACAGGAAAGTTCAGATGTCACTCGTCACCCATGGCAACAGAGCCCTGGATTAGCTAACAGCTAACAGTGTCTTCTCCCTCTCGGGTTTTCTTTATGTATCTCCTCCCCTCCTCCCCTCCCCCCTCCTCCCTCCTCCCCCAGGTGTGGAAGAGGGTGTGTGTGGATGGCTGCTCAGCTGCCCTCCAGGGTACCAGTGTGTGTCCAGGCCAGGCCTCAATGCCAGCTGCTCCTCCCTCTGCCACCACCAGTACTGCCACCACCACGGAGTCTGCTCCCACCACACACACCAGGGGCCAGTCTGCAGGTACACACACACACACACACCAGGGGCCGGTCTGCAGGTACACACACACACACCAGGGGCCGGTCTGCAGGTACACACACACACACCAGGGGCCAGTCTGCAGGTACACACACACACACACTGGCCGGGGATGAGTTCTGGTTCATGGTGTGTGTGTGTGTGTGTGTGTGTCCAGGTGTCTGGTGGGGGATGACTTCTGGTTCATGGGTGGTCGTTGTGACGTGAGGATGACAAGGCTGAAGCTGGTGGGGGCGTGTCTGGGCGCCCTGGTGGCCGCGGTAACCGTGGTGGTTGCCTTGGCAATGGTAGCAGTGCGTCGGTACAGAGCCGTGCTGATACAAGCCAAGGTGGACCAGACACGCAGCAGGTACACACACTTATACACACACACACACACAGGAGGTGAGCAAACAGGAAGTGGCTTTATCAGTCCTGATGCCAGAAAGAAACTGAGAAAAGTAAACACACCTTGTGTGTGTGTTTCTGCATGTGTGTGTGTGTGTGTGTAGCTACCGCAGGTTCAACCACTTCGACGAGCTCTCCAGTCGGTTCTGGCTGCGGTCGTGGGCGGGGTCAGCTGACTCCCTGGATAATCCCGCCTTCTCTCGCTCCGACGAGCTGCTGCACCTGAGGGCGCTCGACCGCACTTGCTGTTACCACGACGACACGCTCTCGCTCGCCTCCACCTGCCCTAGCAACGGGATGCGGCTGAACACCGTTTACCCTCACAGGTGGCACATACTCACACACACACACACACGCTCACACACACAGGTATGTACCTATATACACGTAAACAGAAGCATACATCCATACATACAAGTAAACATAGGTATGTATGTTTACTATGCGGAGTCAGTTGGCTGAGCGGTGAGGGAGTCGGGCTAGTAATCCAAAGGTTGCCAGTTCGATTCCCAGTCATGCCAACTGACGTTGTGTCCTTGGGCAAGGCACTTGGGGAATGTCCCTGTACTTACTGTAAGTCGCTCTGGATAAGAGCGTCTGCTAAATGACTAAATGTAATGTAATGTATCCACACACACAAAACCAGTGATCCTTCCGTGTGTGTGTTCTGCGCCCCAGCTCCCAGTACGGCTGGGCGGGGAGCGAGGCCAGTCTGGGGGAGTGTGTGCTGGACTCAGGGAAGGCCAGCGACCTGTCGGTGTGCAGCTGGCCCATAGAGCCCATCCAGTGGACACCCTTTCCCCTGCTGCAGCAGCTGGCCAATCACAGGACAGCCCCGCGGCAGGTACGCATCTGGGTTTGTGTTTCGGACGGTGCTGTGTGTGTGTGTTTTTGATGGTGCTGTGTGTGTGTGTTTTTGATGGTGCTGTGTGTGTTTTTGATGGTGCTGTGTGTGTGTGTGTGTTTTTGATGGTGCTGTGTGTGTGTGTGCAGGTGAGGTCCTCAAGGCCGAGGTCCTACTGTGAGGGCATGGAGCTGGTGGATCTGGAGAAAAGCTGGACTGCTTAGCTGAAACACACACACACGCTTCTGAACCGTGACCTCTGGACAGGAACTTCTTCTACAGGATGTGATGTGTTAACGTGCACTGTCATCCAGAGGTGTACAGGGGGATTTGAACCTGCCATCTCTTCACCTGTGATCTTTTCACCTGCAGTCAAATGCTCTAAACTGAGCTGCACCCTTGAATCTACTGATGTAAATGTAGCTTCTTTCAAGCCAGACATATTTCTACTGTTGTTATGAGATTTTGGCACTTTTATGAAGACGTGTTTCATTTTTTGCGTAAAAACTTTACTTAATTTTGAATAAAACAAGTTCTATAAATCCATGCTGTTTGAGAGGCGGGGAAAGAGTGCTTATCAGTTGTTGTTGGTTGGTTAGTGTGTGTGTCAGGGTTCCTGCAGGTTTCAGTAAGTCAAATATAAGACCTTTTATAAGACATTTTAAGACCATAAAGATTGAAATGTAAGACCTACACAACGCATTACCAAAAAAATATTCAAATCAAAGAAAAAAAAAATAAAAAAAATAACAATGAATGTAGTAATTGAAAAAGCATAAATTTTATATTTTTTGTATTTAGGCCTATTTAAAACAATTAAAAAACGATTTTAAGTTTTCACTCTTTCGACATTCCTGAGACAGCAACGAGCGCAGGTAGAACATTATACGTGTTGCCTTCCCGGTCTGTTAAAATTTATGCTAAATAAGTAATTTTTTAGACGAAAAAAAGCTAGCTAACTAGCACTAGCTATCGAACACGTTGCGAACAAAGGCCTACACCACAACGACCTGGGTTCAAAACCAGCACGGAGCGTACTGCCAAACACATCCGTGGGCCCAGATCCCTGTAACCGCAGCGCACCCCCGACTGTTCAGACCCCCTCTCCCAACTGTTCAGATCCCCTCTCCCAACTGTTCAGATCCCCTCTCCCAACTGTTCAGATCCCCTCTGCCAACTGTTCAGATCCCCTCTCCCAACTGTCCAGATCCCCTCTCCCAACTGTTCAGATCCCCTCTCCCAACTGTCCCACCAGGAAAGGCTCAACCAAGAGTCTAAAAATACATTTACCTTTTATCAGTTTTATTTATAAGTCCAAGAGCAAAAATGTAGCTGTAAGAAGATCCTTCAGACAGATTTGAACACAAGACCCTCACTCAGTAGCCCACATCCTTAACCACTGAGCTATCAGGGATCATAGCAATCCCCACTCAACCTAAAATTTGACATTGAACTATCTAGTTGTAACAACCTGCAGAGTTGGGGTGTCAGAAAACCATAATAAAGCAGGGCTCCCCTGTTAACTCACTGGGTTAGTGTGCGTGCTCTTTCAGACATGCTGGTGCAGTACCACAACAGCCTGAGTTCGAATCCCAATTTCAAATTTTTTATTTTAACTTAAAAGTTATATTGTGGTCATGTGAGATGTGGGACTTCACATTCA
The DNA here is from genome assembly GCF_038355195.1 of Osmerus mordax. NCBI lineage: Eukaryota > Metazoa > Chordata > Actinopteri > Osmeriformes > Osmeridae > Osmerus > Osmerus mordax. The sequence goes on along the minus strand of NC_090070.1, from coordinate 12,822,952 downwards.
TACAGTTTCATAAATATCGTCTATCCTCTCCACCAAATGCTTGTTAATCTCAGGAAGATTATCTTTAGTATGGTTTGGTTAGAAACAGAGTGCGAATTATACAATGATAATCGGAAGGGGGCAGCTTCTTCTCCAGGGCATAAAGTAATAACGATTACAGGTAAGAACGATATATATAAATGTATCAACCCGCCCAACCTGTTGTTTTTACCTTGTTTGGGGGGGGTCCAAGTCTTAATTATGGGGGTCAACCCCCCCCACCCCCACACACAATTTGAATCCTGGACTCTAGAGCTCCGCTTTGTAGGCTACGACTAGATACTTTTTTGCTACTTTCCAGATTCAGAACCGCAGCCTGCGTTTCTGGAAATGAACGAGGGTAAAACCTTTTTTAGACCAGACTAAATGAAACCTGACCTCGGATGAAAATCTGGCAGTTTTGAAGACGTTTTAAGGCCTTAAATTTAAAGTTCTGAATTTTTGACTTTTTAAGACCCCACGGGAACCCTGTGTACGTAAAAAGGTGAAGCAGAGACTGTTTGTGAACACACACCTACAGAACTGTTAATCTACAACTGAACCCATTTTAAGGAAAACCAGACAGCAAACCTTTCAACTTCAAGGCAAAAAAAACCCAACCTTTTTATTTAAGAAAAAATGTACATAACAGTTGGTTGTCTGAACAGTACCACCACCACTTCCCCCACCTCATGCCCCCTTCGCTCTCCTCTCTTAAGCCAGAGTCCTGAGTAGCATGACGCCAGTTTGCTGAAACCGGTTGAAACTTGCAGAAACTGAAACAGAATTGTTAAAATGTTGGACTGTTTTTCAAAAGATGAGATTTTCATGTTTGTATAAACCCCCCCCCCCCCCATCGCCTATACAAAAGAAACAACATTCAGATTTCACATTACATTTCCAGTATCAAGACAGTCACAGAGAAGGGGGGACAGTTGTTCTTTCTCTCCTAAAAACCTTTTTAACCTCTGCAGTAATAACCTCCCCCTTACACATTAGCTCACTGTAGCTATGCTAACACTAGTTAGCCAGCTAGCTATGTCCTGGTTTCTGTGCAGTCTGGATGGGCAGGCAGTTAGCTAAACGCTGAGTGAAGCTAACGCTAGCTAGCCTGGTTGAGCGAGCAAGCACAGCGTTGGCTAAATCCGCTAGCTAGCTCGCTCGCACGTCACATCTTTTCATTTCCCATTCTCTCCCTCTTTCTCTCCTCCCGCCGATCCCTCCTTCTCTTTGTTTTTCTTGTTTTTCTTCTTCTTGTGTTTGTGTTTGTGCTCCCTGGGTTCCACCCCGTCATGGTCCACCTCCGACTTCTTCTTCTTCTGCTTTTTACGCTTCTTGTGTTTCTTCTTCTTCTTCTCTGTGGTTGCTCCGGTCGCTGCCTGCGAGGCGGAGCCGCTGCTAGGGGCGGGGCTCTGGGAGGCAGGGCTGCGGCAGGAGTTGTGGGAGGCAGCCGGGCTCAGGCTCCGCCCCTTCTCTACCTCTGATCCCTCCCCCTCGCTGTAGTCTGGGACGAAGGCCGCCTCATCCGTCTCCCTGCCGAGGTCTGAACACAGACGCTGCCGGCGAGGCTCTAGACCCTGGCTCTCCTCCCTCCCTCCTCTCTCCTCCCTCCCTCCTCTTTCCTCCCTTGCTCCTCTCTCCTCCCTTGCTCCTCTCTCCTCTTTCCCTCCCTCCCTCCCTCCTCTCTCCTCCCTCGCTCCTCTGGGCTCAGCCTTTGTGACTGGTTTGGGGACTGGTTCACTCTGAGGAACCTCTCTCCCCACCTTCCCCTCCTCCCTCACTCCCTTCCTCCCCTCCTCCCTCGCTCCCTTCCTCCCCTCCTCTTTCACTCCCCCTCTCCCCTCCTCCCGGGCTCCCTTTCTCCCCTCCTCCCTCGCTCCCTTCTTCCCCTCCTCCTTCACTCCACCTCTCCCCTCCTCTTTCACTCCCCCTCTCCCCTCCTCCTTCACTCCACCTCTCCCCTCGTCCCTGGCTCCCTTCCTCCCCTCCTCCCTGGCTCCCCCTCTCCTCTCCTCCCTCGCTCCTCTCTCCCCAGCCCTGGATACTTCCTCCCGGCCCCGCCCTCTAGAAGGAGACACGCCCCGCCTTAGAGCTCCTCTCTGATTGGATGATCCCAGGCCATTCTCAGCAGAACCTCCAGACCCCCTGGACCTGGTGGAGCCCGACCTCTTCTCCTCCTCCTCTTCCTCCTGCTCCTCTCTCTCCCACTTGGAGCGAGGGGGGGGCTGTATGGGGGGGCTGCTTGCCACTGGACTGGCCCCCCTCTGGCCTTCAACTCCAGACTCGGCACACCTGCAGCCGGGTACAGGAGAGTAGATTAGGGTAGAACAGGGTAGAGTACAGTAGAGCACAGCAGGGTAGGTTAGAGAACAGCAGATTCAAAGAGACATTTTATTAATAATCAACTTAATGAATCAGCCCCCCATACACACAGCAGTAGGTCAGGGGTCATCCAGAGGTCAGACACCCACCTGGAGGAGGGCTGGCTGGCTGGTCTGCTGGAGTTGGGGTCCCTTCTGCTCCTCTCAGCCCTGGGCTGCACCCCCACACTCTGCCCTGCCACACTCTGCACCGCTACACTCTGCCCCGCCACACTCTGCCCCGCCACACTCTGCCCCGCCACACTCTGCCCCGCCACACTGGACTGGTCTGCTGCAGGGAGGGGGGGGGAAGTCAAGTGAACAGATGAGGCACTCCTGGATGTAGGAGATGGAGACATGGAGAGAGAGCGAAGGAGAGAGTAGAGAGATGGAGAGAGAAGGAGAGAGATTTTCTCCCTATGAGTGTGAGGTGTGTTTACCTGATCGGGCGGGCTGGTCTCTCTGAGGGGACGACCTCTCTGGTCTCTCTTTGCCAGCTGCTTTCTCTCTGGACACGGGCCTAGAAAACCAGCCGTTCACACGGAAAACCAGTCAGTCACACACAAAGAACCAGTCAGTTACACAAAGAGAACCAGCCAGTCAGGCAGCCATGTCCAGGCCACCAGGGGACTCCTACCTCTCAGTGCCTCCTGACACTGGTCTCTCCTGGGACTGGTCTGCTGGTCTCTCCTTGGCGATGGCTGATCTCTCTCTGATGGAGAGCCGGTCTAGAGACACAGACCTCCTTCCTCCTCCCCTCCCCTCCGCCGACCTCTCCCCCTCCCCCGCTCCTCCCTTCGCCTCTGCCGTCACCGACCGCTCCACCTCCCCCGCTCCTCTCACGGTCACTGCTACTCTTTCCAACCCCAGACCCCCGGACCTCTCTCCCCCCTCCCTCCCCACTTTCCTCTCCTCTCCCCCCTCCCTCCCCGCTCTTCTCTCCTCCCTCCCTCCCGACGACGGTCTCTCCCTCTTCTCCCCAGACAACGGTCTCTCTCTCCTCTCTCCGGGCTCTGCTCTCTCTCTCCTCTCCTCCTTCGTGACCCCTCTCTCCCCTGAGCCCGGCCTCTCTCTCCTCTCCTCCCTCGCTCCACCTCTCTCTGTGGCCTCCAGCCTCTCCCTCCTCTCTCCAGACGCTGGTCTCTCTCTCCTGTCCCCAGGCTCCGAGGCTGGGGATATGGTCGAGGACGAGGCTGGCCCATCCCCTGGCCTCTCTCCCAGCCTCTCCCCCGGCCTCTGTGAAGAGGTCGAGGCTGGTCTCTCCTCCGTGCTGGTCTTCCTCCCCAGGTCTCTGTTCAGCTTGATCCTCCTCTGACCCAGCGGCTTCACCTGCAGCAACAACAACAGTCAACATGAACAAAGATTCTTATATATATATATATATACCCCCTATTGTGTACCCATTACTCTCAGTCTGTAGGGGGACATACTGTGTATGCGTGAGTGTTGCTTCCTACCTGGAGGTCCATAAGGGGCTGTATGGAGGCCCTGTCTGGCTCTCCTCTCCCCGCCTCCCTGCTCCCAGACCTGGGCAGCAGCAGAGGCCTGTCTGGGGGGGCTACTGGAGCAGCTCCTCTCTGGGTCGGCACATCTGCTCCTCCTCTATCAGGCCTCCCTACTCCTCCTCTGTCTCCTCCTCCTCTCTCCGCTCCTGCACCAACCCTTCCTGGTACACCTCCTCTCTCTCCACCTCTCCCGATTCCTAACACCCCTCCCCTCCCTAATAATCCTCTCTCTCCTATACATCCTCCTCCTCCTCCCCCCCTGCCTCCTCCTCCCCCTCCCCCCCTGCCTCCTCCTCCCATCCCCTCGACCCTGCGGAGCTTGTGAGGGGGGGTCCCCAGGAGGCTGGGCCTCTCCTCAGGTCTCCACCTCTTCTCTGCCGGGGAGCCAGGCGTGTGGATGGGGAGCGTGGGATGGGGGAGGCGATGGGGGAGAAGGGGGATGTCCCGTCTCCCCCTGGCGTCGCAGGGGGGCTGCAGGGGGATGGGGAGGAGGGGGGCGGGGCGGGAGGACAGGGGAGGGGTCTTGAGGAGACCCGGCCCCCCTAATCCTCCTTTTCCGACGCTTTTCGCCTTTTCTTTTCTCGGGGGGGCGTGGCTGAGGGCGGGGCCAGGGTCACCTGACTTGGTTTTCAAGGTTTTGATTGGTTTGGCGAGTGAGGAAGAGGAGGATGGTTCTCTTTTCTTGGCCACGCTGTCCGAAGTCTTCTTCTTGGTCTTCTCTCCCTTTGTCTTCACTTTCACCTTCTGCCCCTTCTCCTTCCTGCTCTTCTCTGATTGGGCCTTGCTGTGCGTGGGCGGGGTCTTCCCTGACACAGCTGCATTCTTACTGGCTGATGATTTCTGGGGCGGGGCTTTTGTGGAGATGGGCGGGGCTTTGCTGGGCGTGGGGACGTCATCCATTGGCTCGTCCCTGACGGGCGTGGCGTCTCCGCGGTCCACTGATTGGTGGGTTGTGTCTGGCTCCTCCCCACTCCTCCTCTTCTTCAGTTTCTTCGTCTTGGACGCTTTAGACCCTCCCTCCGAACCCTTAGCCCCGCCCTGCGAGCGATCTTTGGCTCCTGAGGACGGCAGGTGAGCCCTTTCCCCTCTCCTCGCCCGGCTCTGGGGGGAGTAATCTCTCTGGGGGGAGAGTCTCTCCCGCTCCCGGCTGCCCCCCCTCCGGTGGTGGACAGGTGCATGGTGGGAATCGTAGTCCTTGTAGTCCTTATAGTACTTGTTGTACCAGTCCCTGTACTCCCTCTCCCACTGGCGGTAGCTGTCTCTCTCCCACCTCTCTCTCCCCCCTGGGCTGAGGTCAGGACGACCTTTGGGGTCGTAGGGCGGGGGCTCCCGAGGGGGGGGCTTGCGGCCCCCGGGGCTGCGGCTCCGGTACCCTCCAGGGGACCGAGACCGGGAGCGAGTCCGTGACCGGTAGCCCCCGCCCCCTGCCCCGCTGCCCCCCCCGGCCCCGCCCCCGTCCCAGCCCCGGTACGGACCGGGGGAGCGAGGGGAGCCGGAGGAGCGGCGGTAACCGTAGGAACGGGAGCGGGAGCGTGAGCGTGAGCGCCCGTAGGAGCGTCCGTTGCGGCGGGAGAAGGGGGAGCGTCCATAGGAGCGCGAGCGGGAACGGGAGGGGGTGTAGGAGTAGGAGCGAGAACGCGAGCGAGAGTACGGACTCCTGCTGGGAGAACGGCTGTAGGAACGAGACCTGGGGGGGGGGGGGGGGGGGGGAGGGGGAGGGTGAATAGTGTGGGCATACAGTGTGTATGTGGATTATAGTGTGTGTGTATTATAGTGTGTGTACCTAGAGTAGGATCTTCTGCGTCTCTTGGGGGCGTTCCTGTACTTCATCAGCTCCTTGGCGAAGTCTTTAGTGAACTCATCAAGCTTAGATGTCCTGGCAACACACACACAGTTTACACACACACACACAGTTTACACACACACACAGTTTACACACACACACACACACAGTTTACACACACACACGCACACACAGGTGAGCCAGTGTGTCTGGGGAGCTGCAGTTACTCACTCCTCCTGGTGGTGGCGCCGCTGCCTGTAGAACTCCTCTTTGGAGAGGGGGGGGCCACCCAGCGAGGGGGGCGGGAGACCAGGGGGGGGCTGGGGGGCCGGGGCGATCCAGGGAGGGGGGCCCAGGCCAGGGGGGCCGGGGGGGTATAGGCCCTGGGGCGGGAAGCCCAGAGGGGGAGGGGGGAGGCCGGGGGCAGATGGGTAGGGAGGGGGGTAGGCCTGGGGGGGCATGGTGTGGGGGGGGCGGGGGGTAGAGGGAGGGGGCTGGGTAGACAGGGGGGGCCGGGGGGCGTGGTGGGGGCTGGAGGTGGGGAGGGGGGGGCTCGCCATGAGGTGGTCGGAAAGGTCTGGAGAGAGAGAGAGGTTAGACAGTCAGGTGTGTGTGTGTACGTATGAGTGTGTGTGTGTGTATAAGTGTATGTCTACGTACCTCTCCCAGGGAAGTCTAGCCCCTCCCCTGTGGGGGCGGACCTGATGACCTGGCTGGTGGGAGGGCCTTGCCGGGGGCGGGTGACCAATCAAAGGCAGGTGGTAGCCCTGGGAAACCAATCAGAGGATTCTGTTCACAGTTCATAAGAAGAGGCTCACGGAAGTTTGTGTGTGAGTGTGTGTGTGTCTGTGTGTATAAGATTGTGTGTGTGTGTGTACCTTGAGAGTGTTATCAGTCCGAGCTGTCTGTCCTTCTGTCTCCCTGATCAATCAATAAAGTACATCAATAAAAACACAGGAATCAATAAATATGAATCAATCCATACAAGTGCATCTGAAGGGCTGGGCGATATATCTGGATAATATCGCAATCATTTTGACGAAGATATAAAATGAGAAAATATCGTGTTGATTGTGTTTTAAGATCACCGTCTGGCTCCTCTTAGTTCACACACACACACAAACTGAAAATTGCACGCGCACAGGAACTCTCTTTTTGTCCTGTCACATAAGGACATCTGCATGAATTGTTCCATGTGAGGTCCATTTTGTCAAGTTGCACGTACCATGTTATGGCAACTGCTTAAATTTGCACTACACATTTTGTACTTTGTAACAATAGCTGTTCTATCTCAATTGTTTTTGTTGTTTTGTAATGGGGGCAAAAGAAAATCATGTTTATTTTATTATTTAAATGCAAACATATCGAGATATATATCAAATATCGTAAACATTTTGGCAACATCGATATCATTTTTTTTTTTTATATCGTCCAGCCCTAATCTGAATGAATCAATATATTGATAAATGTATCTATGACTATGCAAATCAATAAATACGAAAAGAAAAATCCATCACTCAGTTACAAACAAACCAAAATGTTCCCTCTCTGACACATATAAGGTGTCAGATGGCTGAGGGGTGAGGGAATCGGGCTAGTAATCCGAAGGTTGCCAGTTCGATTCCCGGTCATGCCAACTGACGTTGTGTCCTTGGGCAAGGCACTTCACCCTACTTGCCTCAGGGGAATGTCCCTGTACTTACTGTAAGTCGCTCTGGATAAGAGCGTCTGCTAAATGACTAAATGTAAATGTAATGTAATGTAACACAAAACATCCACATCGTCATGGAAACTCACCCTGGTGGAGGAGGCTCGCTCTGATTGGCCGGATGTTGCGGGGAAGGCCGGCTGCGTGCAGGGTCAGGGTGGGCGGGAGCAAAATCCAGTCCTCCGATTGAAGGAGTGGACTGTGTGGGCGGGGCTTGTGCTTGAATGACAGCAGGGGGGGGAGGAGGGCTAGCAGCAGGAGAACGAGAGGCGTTAGCTAATAGCGGGTCTTGCTGACGGACGTTAGCCAATAGCGGGTCTTGCTGTCGGACGTTAGCCAATAGCGGATCTTGCTGACGAGTATTAGCCAATAGCGGGTCTTGCTGACGAGCATTAACCAATAGCGGGTCTTGCTGACGAGTATTAGCCATTAGCGGATCTTGCTGCCGGACATTAGCCAATAACGGATCTTGCTGACGAGTATTAGCCATTAGCGGATCTTGCTGTCGGACATTAGCCAATAGCGGATCTTGCTGACGAGTATTAGCCATTAGCGGGTCTTGCTGGCGTGAAGGGAGGGTTCTGAGTGGCTGGGGGCGGGAAGGGGGCGGGGCAGACTGTTGTGATTTGCGTGCAGCCTTGGTGTAGCCAGACTCATTTTTAAAGTTGTTTACCGCCTGAGGTGGGGGGGGAGGAGAGGATGGAGGAGGAGAGGATGGAGGAGGGGAGGAGGGGAGGAGAGGATGGAGGAGGGGAGGAGAGGATGGAGGAGGGGAGGAGGGGAGGAGAGGATGGAGGAGGGGAGGAGAGGATGGAGGAGGAGAGGATGGAGGAGGAGAGGATGGAGGAGGGGAGGAGAGGATGGAGGAAGGGAGGAGAGGATGGAGGAGGGGAGGAGAGGATGGAGAGAAACATCAATGTAAATCAGTGCCGATCAATGTGAGTCAATTCATATGAATGAATCAGCCAGCAGTGTTACCTGGCGTAGGAACTTGTTTGCGATCAGGTTGTCGGGGGAAACATCTGACTGTTTGCAGGTGAAGCAGGTGTGTTCCTCCGAGTCTAGCAACGTGGTCCTGATACCTAGACACACACATAGTATTATGTATGGTGTGTATATGTACATGATGTGTGTGTGTACATGTATATGGCGTGTGTATATGTACATGGTGTGTGTGCACAGTCTCACAGTCGTCACAGTAACTGTTGCCGCAGCAGGGGATGACGACGGCGTCGGTCATCAGGTCGTTGCAGACGGGGCAGAGCAGCTCGTCTGGGATGGGGTCAGACTCGTCCTCGGAGGACGAGTGCTCCCGCGGCACGAAGGGAGGGCGCTCCTTCTTCCCCAGGGCGTAGGCCTCGCTGTCACACACACGCACCAGACACACACACGCACCAGACACACACACGCACCAGACACACACACGCACCAGACACACACACGCACCAATTACTTTCATATCTCGTGAAACATGCTGTGCATAGGTGGTCAAGTGAGAGTGGGAGAGAGAGACAGAGAGAGAGACCCACGCGTCTATAGCAGGGATGGCATATTCTCCAGTGCTGGTCAGCATGGCTCCCTTGCTCCCCGGCTCAGCCTTCACCATGAAGCTCTGAGGAATCCCCTTACTGATCCTGACTGGCTTGGGGCCTTCCAGACTCTTATCCTACACACACACACACCCACAGTCAAGAGTCAGATGTGATCAGGATCGAAGCCATACAGGGCTGGGGTCTGCAGGCTAGGACAGGAGCAAGAATTGTTGACCTTTAACACACACACCACACCCACGCGTACGTACCATCTGCATGGGGCAGTGTCGTATGTAGTGCCCAGCTTTGCCACAGCGGAAGCAGGTGTAGTGAGCTGGAGGAGGGCCAATCACCTTCTTGGAGTAACTAAGGAGACACAGACACACAGGTTGCAATCAGACATGCACTGAGGTTACAGTGTGTGTGTGTGTGTGTGTGTGTGTGTGAGTGTGTGTGTGAGTGTACTGACTAGATGGGGTCGTAGTCGTGGTTGGACTGAGAGATCATGGCTCTGATCTTGTCGTCTTCAGAAGCGTTGGCCTCAGCTAGGTTAGCTGTCTGAAACGCAGGAGGGAGGAGGAAAGATAAGAGGAAGGATGAGGAGAGGGGTGAGGAGAGGGAAGGAGGATAGAGGGATGAGTGAAGGAGCAAGGAGGAATGGGAGGGAGAGGGAAGTAGAATGTTAGAGGGGGAGGAGGAGTGGAGGGAGGAGAGTGGAGGGATGAGAAGAGAGGTTAGAGGAGGAGAGAGGGAGGAGTGGAGGGATGAGAAGAGAGGTGAGAGGAGGAGAGTGGAGGGATGAGGAGAGGTGAGAGGTGGAGGGAGGAGAGTGGAGGGATGAGGAGAGGTGAGAGGAGGACAGAGGGAGGAGAGTGGAGGGATGAGAAGAGAGGTGAGAGGAGGAGAGAGGGAGGAGAGTGGAGGGATGAGAAGAGAGGTGAGAGGAGGAAACAACAGTTCAGAAGTGATACATTCAGTGCAGCTCTTCCAAAACATCACGAGCACACACACGCACGCACACAGTACCTTGGATAGCTGTGCCAGAGACATAGATGGAGAGGAGTCCGTCTGAAGAGGAATCAGAACATTAAAGGGTTAAGGAGAAGGAGCCAGGGTGTAGGAGGCAAGGACACAACTTAGGGCTGAGCGTAGGATCTGTCACGAGGGCTTCCTGCATTCTGGGCTGAGTCTCAGAAGTCTCTCGTTGGTCCCTTGCCTCCTCGTGGTGAAGGAGACCGAGGAGTTGTTGCCAAGGGAACCGGAGACGAGGAACCAAGGGCAGAGTTCTGAGACTCGCCCCCCCTAGCCTCTCTCCCCCTCTCTCCCTCCTCTTCTCTCTTCCTTCTGCCTCTATCCTCCATCTCACTCTCTACCCCCCTCCCCCCTCTCCTCCCCTGGGATGGGTTTCCTTCCACAGGAGAAGCTTCCTCTCGTCCCCATCACCTCCCCCCTCCTTCAGCACCTGCAGCTGTGAGGGTGGAGGGGAGGAAGTAAGGGTCAGGGGGGAGGGGGCCTCTTCTAGGAAATGAGACCCAGCCCAACCCTGCTGGGGGGGCCGAGCATTATGTTCTTCTGACAGGAGCTGAACTACTATACACAAGCGGGTCTACAGGAACAGGGGGGGGGGGGGCAGTGGGGGCTGGTCGGGTGTACACTCTTCGTCATCGTCATGGCGATGGCAGGACAGGAGCGTGCTGTGAAGGGAACACACAGGGTCTGCTGCACGGTTCTCACTCTGAACACAACCAAAGCTTTATTGACACTTCTGCAGGATTACAGCAGAGCACACAACAAACGGCACTGTCGCCGCGGTAACCGCGGAACCGTCATGTAGGTCCCATGTCAGCTGTGATGTCATAATAGCAGAAAAACAGACTACAGGCAGTGATGTCATAAAAGATCTCTGTGACGTCATAAAACATCATTCACTGTTGTCATTGTTACCATTATCATTGTTTAGATATTTATTTGTTTATTTGTCTTTTCCCCGTTTGAATCGCCAAACAAACAACACTGTCCATTTAAAGGCAGTTCTCAGCTGGGCTTCCCAGAGAGACTCTCCAGTGAGCTGCAGCATCTACAACCATGACAGAGCTCACATCAGCCAGGCCAGCATCAGGCTGGGGCAGAAGGGACCAGGGCAGCCCCATGTTCAGAGGAACTACATGAGGGTGGGGAGCCTGGGACTTACAAACACACACCTCACTCTCACACACACACACACACACACACACACCTCACTCTCACACACACACACACCTCACTCTCCTCACTCTCACACACACACACACCTCACTCCCACACACACACACCTCACTCCCACACAATCTCACACCTCTGTCAAACACAATCTCACACACACCTCACTCTCTCACAATCTCACACACCTCACTCTCAAATACAATCTCACATACACCCAAGTCATTGAGCATTAGTGTTATTTCAAATTACAGTCACAAACTCACTCAATGTTACGATAAAAGAAAAACCAGTTTTCATAGAAAACAAACATAAGGATTCATCATGTAAAATCATCACCATAAAAAATATTATTATTACATTATAAACCATTATCAACCAATCACTGTTCAGCCAGTTTAGAAGAGGCTTTCCCATTGGACCATTTCAATATGAAATACAACCAGTAAAGTGACACAGTCAATGACATTTCAGTGATCTGCCAATCAAAACATTCAACACAAGTCACATGTCAGATAAAAACACGTTTACACAAACAGGAAACAGCTTAGGCCGGCCAACCTGGCGCAAGAGCTCATGAATATTCATGATAAATTAACCAGCTGTACACAGAATAACCCACAGTTTCAATAGTGTGCTGCTATTGGCTGTTGGCCGGCTACAGTAAGAGCTAGCCTATCAGGGGGCGTATGACAGAGGAAACACTTTTAAAGAGCCAATGAGAGTGGGGTTTACATACGAGTCTGGAAGATCCACGGCTGTGTCAGAACGATCACTGGAGGAAAGAGAGGGAGGGGAGAAGAGAGGGAGGGGGGAGGAGAGAGGGAGGAGAGAGGGAGGAGAGAGAGGGAGGGAAGGGGAGAAAGAGGGAGGGAGGAGAGAGGGAGGGAGAAGGTTAACACACAGTTCAGCAACTACTAGTGTAATTTAAACACTAAAGTGTTTGTTCATCTTATTGGCATATATTGTATGTGGTTAGTGATGTAATACGCGTGGTCAGTGATGTCATATGTGTGGTCAGTGATGTCATACTTACACAATGAACGTTCTGCCTGCAGGTTTGACGCCACCGATGGGCGTGCGCCTGACGACCACGGACGAGTGTTTGGGTATGTGGGCTTCCTCATCAGTGTACTCTGTGTGCACACACAATACACACAGGTTAGGCACAATGACTTACTAAACTCTGCTGTCTGCGTTACGGGTGTAGGTACGACAGGTAGAGGACGGGGGGTGCAGCGTATCTCACACCAGCGAGTCTAGAGGTTTTAAAGGTGCGTTTGATTGGAGCTTACACAACAAAACAAAAAACTTTAAGACGGTCACAATGGTCATCACACTACATCGATAAACTACGTAAAATCAAGCACGGAAATACATAGTTGTGTTTGTGCAAAATATGTTAATATTTATATCCTATATTTTGGAGCGTGCTGCCGTAGTTACCTTCCCGCGTCTGTGCGTTGGTGATCTGCAGGTCGCAGTCAGTGGCCTTGAGCCGCTCGCGGGCCATGATCTGCCGCTTGAGCTCGCTCAGCGTGATGTGGAGGCCGTCGAATGTGACGGTGTTGTAGTCCAGTTTGGAAGAAAATTTATAGTGAACACACGACATTTTCACACCACTAAGCACTTACTCAACTTAGACAAGAAAAAAACAAAACAAGATAACGTTAGATCAAGTTAAATGTCAAAACTAGAAGGAGTAGGGGGGTGGGGGTCAGTATTTTGACTTGTCAATATATTAGGTAACTGTCAAACATCCCCTCTCACATTCTGTCAGAATAGAGGGAGGCACACGCAACATGCTGGGACAAGATTGCTGCTGTGCTAGGGAGACAAATGCAACTACAGTCCTCGTGACCTGGTGCCCAAAACGCCAAAACTGGTCTGGCACTTTGCACGAATACTAACAGTCCGTAGCTTTAAGCAGTCCTTCAGAATCAAAGTCCGAATGAATCACAAGAAAATCATATTTCCAGACGTGTCCATTAAGGAAATCGGATCAAGAGAGTCACAAAATGTTTATTGCGGAAGCACGGGCCTTTCGCCACCTTGAGCGGCGAGGCCGCGAGCGTCCTTCGCGTTTCGCTGTCCGTGTTGCGCAGTCCAAAGGCTTCGGTCATAAAACAGATAATCCACGGACACAAACGCAAAAGTCCTCAAAGATCATTTCCTGGTTCGTAGTCCATACAGAAATAGGTATATATTTCGAAATCCTCTACAAACGTGGCCACCTACTTTAAAACGCCTCAACGGCCTGTCTGAATTTCTACCACTCAAAATAAAAACAAAGATGATTCCCCGATGCTAACTAGCTTAGCTTGCTTGACTAACTAGCCAGTTAGCTACTAAAATAAGCAAATTAGGCAACCGACTAGCAAAGCCCTCTTCTCAGAACTACTATTTAACTATTGTTGTCCAGGTGGCGGTCGCTAGAGATACCGAAGATGTTTTTCGGTGTCTAAATCCATAAATTCCATTTCGGCGGTCTTCCCGTTGTTCCTCGTTGTCTTTAACATGGAGGCCTCGGACAGAACTGTGCCGGAACCGGAAATAGAGTTTTTTTCTTTTTTCTTGAATCTGTTTGTCGTTGAGTGGAGCCCAGGATTTGACGCCCCCTGGCGACGTGAAGAAGTAATTCGCTATCGGAGCTGAGGATCTGAACGGCTGAGATTATAGTTGACGCCCAAATCAACTCAATTGTGAAATTCTACAGGGTCAAGAGTTAATCAAAAAACTCACATTTTTGTTTATTTGTTAAAATTACATTTTATGTATTTATTTGTATTTAATTTATATATACATACACTTTTCTATACAATAAAATATATTATTTCTATTATGTATCCTTGTGGTCTGCACACACCTCTTTCTGTCTTGGTTTACTCTGATAAACCTCTTTACACCTAAATATGATTCAACATCTGTTGTTGTTGTTTGTTTGTTGTCCTGACCTCCAGCTAGCCTGCCCCACCTGAGACAGAGTGAGGCAGGTGTGTGTTCACACATCAGAACACCTCCCCGACACACAGTCTCTCTCTCCGTCATCCTTACAAACATAATAAACTCTCTCTCCGTCTGTGCGTGTGTTTGTGTGTATTCGTGTGTTTATGTGAGTGTGTGTGAGTGTGTGTGTGAGTGTGTGTGAGTGTGTGTGTATGCAGGGCCGGTCATAGGCATAGGTGACATAGGCAGCTGCCTCGGGCGGGCGGTATGAAGAGGGCGGCGGCACCCATTTCTGAATCGTCCCGCACCACCAGCAGAGGGCGCCAAGTCATACAGAGTAGCGCACCCGGGGGGGGGGGGGTTGTTAGGGGCTGTTGATAAATCTTGCCTAGGGCGCCAAATGTGCTAGGACCGGCACTGTGTGTATGTGAGTGTGTGTTCATGTGAGTGTGTTGGAGTGAGTTCCACAGAGCTGCTCTGATAGGATCAGATGATCAGGTGTCAACAACAACGCGACTCTTTGTTTATTTATTTATTGTAAACAGAAACACTGTGATTGGGACAGACGTGTGAGTGTGCTGCATCTCACAACCAGAGGCCTGTTCCATAAAGCCAGTTTACCGAATGAGCCAGGCTTATGTCAGTTAGTCTGACTCATTTCTAGTTCATACGGTTCTATAAAGACAGCTCAACATAGTTCGAACTCAGTTACTATGGTAACTTATGCTGTGAAACTAGCCTGATCCGGGGCAGGTTAACTGTCAGGCTTAGCCTGTGTTGTCGGGAAAACGATGATTTACCTCGGACATTCTCATTCTCCCTCAGTTCAATATGAGGCTGAATTTATAGAAAATCAACTTAAATACATTAAATGCGTTAAACAATGATGACCAATGATTTCAGAATGATACAAACCTACAGAGCCTACGTTAAACGTATGGCTATATGGTAGTTTGTGATTTCAAATGTTTAGGCATCAGGCATATAGACCTATATCTCAATCTACATTATCTCAGTATAATTATAGCTACATAATTGTTAACAGTAGCCTAATTCAAGTCAGGTTTGGGACTTTAAGTCCAACTTTTTTGAGCGGCCTTTATGGAACAGGGGGTCTGATCTCTGTACACCTCTGTATGTACACACACACACACACACACAGACACTGTACTTTATAACCAGACCCCTGTACACACACACACATACATCTTTAGGGTCAAAGGTCAAATAACTGCCAGGTATCTGTGCTTTGATTGGCCAAGTCTGTCTGTCAGCTCAACCAATGGACTGTTTCCTAACCCAACAGGTGGACACAGGAGGAAACAGAGGAAGTATTTGAAAGTGTTTCAAATAGTATTTCAACAATGTCATGACAAGCAACAACTAGTGGGAAGAGACGCAGGACACCCATAAACTCTACAGGGTCGACGCAGGTATGTTCTACACATATGTTCTGGGTCATATCTATTCTGGCCTATGTGTTCTACATGTATGTTCTTGTCCATGTATGTTTCTCCATGCATGTTTTGGTCCATGTATGTTCTACATGTAAGTTCTATTTTCTCTGTCTCCTCTCCCTCAGTCCCACTCTCCATCTCTCCTCCTCCTCTCCCTCAGTCCCACTCTCCATCTCTCCTCCTCCTCTCCCTCAGTCCCACTCTCCATCTCTCCTCCTCCTCTCCCTCAGTCCCACTCTCCATCTCTCCTCCTCCTCTCCCTCAGTCCCACTCTCCATCTCTCCTCCTCCTCTCCATCACACTGGCGTGGTTCTCCTGTTGGGGGCGTTGCCAAGCAACACCTCTTTGTTTTTGAGAGTGGACAGGAAGCTCCTTCCAGCCTCCATCGCCCCGGCGACAGCGGCCATACTGTTTGGTGGCGCTGCGTTTGTCTTCGCTTCTGAGAGGGGCGGGGCCAGAGAGTACATCGTAAACTCTGCCCCGGCGACTGTCGTCTCCCCGGCAACGCCGGCAGCCTTCGCCTTCACCGACGCCGTCGACGACAGTGGGTCGCGGAGTAGCAGCACCCGCGGTGACTGGTCGGCGTTGCTGCGGTAACTGGAGCGTCGGCGGTTGCCGTAGTAGCGGTTTGCGGTAGTAGGAGGAGGAGCTCCGGTAGAGGGCCGGCTTGGTGAACGAGGGGCGGCCGCACGTGCGTAACCGACGGTGACGCTCGATGAAGACGTGGACCGCCAGCACGCCCACCATCTCGGCCAGGACGAAGGAGAGCGCCCCGAAGTAGAAGGACCAGCCGTACGCGTAGCTCTTCTTGCTGTCGCTCTGCGACGGGTCGCCTGAGTTGGCCGATATGTAGACGATGATGCCGATGATGTTGCTGAGGCCTGGGGGGGGGGGGGGGAGGGGGATGGGGAGGGCGGAGGGGGAGGGCGGAGGTTAATGTTCCAAAACAAAACAGTTGACCTTGGTCTGCAAAACAAAAATGAGTCCACCTTTGTTTGAGGGGGTTGTTCTATGTGTGTGTCTGTGTGTGTCTGTGTATGTGTCTGTGTGTGTCTGTGTATGTGTCTGTGTATGTGTGTGTGAGCTGACCAGCAGAGACGAACAGAATGCCTGCACTGAGGATGACGTTGTGGTGGCTCTTGTAGAACTCGCTGGCCGCCACACACACCCCCCCCAGGAACAGCAGAGCCACACTGAGGATGGGGAAGAGACTAGACGCACGCACAGCACCTGGGGAGGGGAGAGGGAGAGAGAGAGAGAGCGAGAGAGAGGGAGAGAGGGAGAGAGAGAGAGAGAGAGAGAGAGAGAGAGAGAGAGAGAGAGAGAGAGGGAGAGAGAGAGAGAGAGGGAGAGAGAGAGAGCAGCTGTTTCTTCATATTGATCACCCTCGGGTGTATGACATCACCTGCTTATGTGACGCCACTGGCACAAGTATAGAACTGTGTGCGTGGGTGTGTAGGTGTGTGGGTGTGTGGTTGTGTGTGTGTGTACTCACGCAGTAAATACTCTGCAGCATCTTGTTCATAGTCTGCATCCTCCTGGAAGTGGTCGATGTCCTTACACACACCTCGGAATGTGCCTGTGGACACACACCCACCCACACACACACACCCACACACATTGAACATGTGTTTATGTCTGTGGCACATATGTTTATGTGTGAGGTCTGTATGTGTTGATGGGTATGTGTGTTTAAGTGTGTGTATGTGTGTACTGTATGTACACGTGTGTGTGTGTGTGTGTGTGTCTGTGTGTGTGTGTGTGTGTGTGTGAAGTACACGTGGTTCTGCCATGCCCCCCTGGAGCTGTATCGATTTACCAATATCGATCATGTGATTGTGTTTTCACCATGGTTACAGTGCTAATTCAGTCCAGGCTGCCCCCTGTGACCAGCTTATGTTTCCAACACAATGGACACCAACGAGGAAGAGGACACCCAATATTAATAGCACTTTAAATACCACAGAAGAAGAGACCAATCTGATTAGCGTAGCCGCTATGCTAACATGACTCATCAACAAATCAAAGGGGGTTGATGCTCACTGCTAGCATGTAAGCTAACAGATGCTAACCTTGTCTGAATAAGACAGGCTGATTGTGGAGCTGCTAGGTCAACAGGCAGGACAATCCTGATCACGTCCCACAAAACAAGGTTTATTTTGGGCCGCAGACAAACCCTTGAGGCACGCTTGCCTTTTAGTGGTGACTTCAACACAACCAAACACACCATACACACACATAAACCATACACATACACATGCCATACACACTAATCACACACACACCATACACACACACACCATACACACCAATCACACACACACCATACACACCAGTCACACACACACACTATACACACCGATCACAGGCACACACCAAACACACTAATCACACACACTATACACACCGATCACACACACACGCCATACACACCAATCACACACACCATACACACCAATCACAAACACTATACACACCGATCACACACACACGTCATACACGCAAATCACACACACCCCATACACACACACACCATACACACCAATCAAACACACACACACACTATACACACCATACACACACACACACACCAGCCTTTGGTCTGATGGCCACTAACCCAGCAGCTGTGGTTGAGAGTTGAAACATCTGAAGGTTACAGTGCCTGTATGTTCTGACCCTGTCTGAACACTCCCTCCCTCCCCCTCCCTCCCTCCCTCCCTCCCTCCCTCCCTCCCTCCCTCCCTCCCTCCCTCCCTCCCTCCCTCCTCCCTCCCTCCTCTTACCCCATTCCTTCTTTCATTCCTGCTGTTGTCTTTGAACACACAACTGGAGATGTGTTCTTCTATACAGCTAATACCGGAGGGAGGGAGGGAGGGAGGGGTGATGAAGGAAGGAAGGAAGGAAGGAAGGAAGGAAGGGAGGGAGGGAGGGAGGGAGGGAGGGAGGAGGGAGGGAGGGAGGGAGGGAGGGAGGGAGGGAGGGAGGAGGGAGGGAGGGAGGGAGGGAGGAGGGAGGGAGGGAGGGAGGGAAGAAGGAAGGAAGGAAGGATGAAAGAAGGAAGGAAGGAAGGAACACATATTAGTTTTTTTATAGAGGATAAAAAGGGCAAAGAAATCAAAAGCGGTTTAATAAACAAAAGTTCAAAGCTGTTAATGAACTGTGATCCTGAACACACACACACTCTCTCAGCTGGGATTGACGTTCTCTCCCAGGCAGAATGCTTCATTACCCGGTAAACCATTTTGATGCCTCACTGGTAGGTCACACAGCCTCTCTCTCTCTCTCTCTCTCTCTCTCTCTCACTCCCAGCCTCTCTTTATCCAGCCTATCTCTCTCCCAGCCTCCCTCTCTCTCCCAGCCTCCTCTCTCTCTCTCTCTCTCTCTCTCTCTCTCTCTCTCTCTCTCTCTCTCTCTCTCTCTCTCTCTCACTGCCAGCCTCTCTCACTGCCAGCCTCTCTCTCTCCCAGCCTCTCTCTCTCTCCCAGCCTCTCTCTCTCTCCAGCCCAGCCTCTCTCTCTCCAGCCTCCCTCTCTCTCCCCAGCCTCCTCTCTCTCCTCCTCCAACCTCAGCCTCTCTCTCTCTCCAGCCTCTCTCTCTATCACACACACACACACACACTGGAGCCAGAGGGTCATGTAACAGAGAATCGGTGTGTGTGTCATGTACACGCACCTGTAGACAATCACCACTATAGCGGTAACCCCACTCATGCAGGATCATGGTCAAACTCATGGTTGTCGCGTGAATTAACGTAGTAATGATCAAAGTGATCATCGGTAAACTTCTTCTTAGCAACTTAACGCAAGTGCCCGTTCCAATCTCACCTTCCGTGCAGCACGTGCGCCCACAGACCGGAGTGGGTCATCACCTCCTCGTTCTTGCGGATGGTCTCGTTGTCGCTCCCGCCCTTGGACCGGCACACCCACGCGAGTAGAGCCAGTAGTCGGTCCCAACCGCGATGGTCATGAGACTGAAGGCGGAAAACGCCCCCGCCGTCGTCAAGAGCATCATCATGCCCCTGTTAAACAGCTTCATCCCGAACCGATCCACGCGCTGGTACCGGGACCGTAAAATGTTACACTAACTGTTTTCTGTCCTTAGTCCAACGTCACTCCGCACGAGTTCAAACATGATGCATCGACTTCTCCATGCGCGTAAACTCCGTAAGTTCAGTTCTTCTTAGTTCCCGCGTCTCCCTCACCGTCACTCACGAGCTCAGCTGGCATGGCGAAAGGCGCTTCCTATCTTCTCCTTTGTTCGACAGCAGGAAATGTACCGAATGTTCCGGTAAATGCCGTTAACTTCATAACAAACCATGCAGCAAAGAAACCTCACTTTGAGCTCCCCCAAACTATCTTCTTTCAAAATCCAAGTTCATAAAAAAAATTACATTTCAGGCTTTATAGACAAGTTGCAATAAAAAAAAAAAATAATAATCTGATAATTGTTTTATTTTCATGAGCCAAAAAGTTAATGTTGCTTCCTGAGTCGCAGTCCGCGAATAACAGCCCCTGAGAGAGAGAGAAAGAGACAGCGAGAGAGAGGGGGGGGGGGAGATTGGGGGGAGAGAGAGTGAGAGAGTGAGAGAGACAGGAGAGAGAGAGACAGGAGAGAGGGGGGAGATATTGGGGAGAGAGAGAGTGAGAGAGAATGAGAGAGAGAGAGCGAGGGAGAGAGAGGGGGGGAGATTGGGGAGAGAGTGAGAGAGAGAGACCCCTACAGCAGTAATTAAACAGCCCATTAGACCTGATAGCAAAGTGCATGGCAAAGTCCAAACTAGTGATTACCTTTGAACTTAAAAAAATCTTTATTTTTAATTAATGAATTAAATGGTAATATTCTTGATGATGATCACTTGACACCTACCTTTATTATTCCCGTTACTTTATTAATGACATTATCAATATTCTAAAACCACCAGATATATCAGTCAATTGAACACCAGAATGTGTGTGTGTCTGTATACACTGTATAAGCCTACTGCATTTTATAGGTATACACTGTATAAGCCTACTGCATTTTATAGGTATATACTGTATAAGCCTACTGCATTTTATAGGTATATACTGTATAAGCCTACTGAATTTTATAGGTATATACTGTATAAGCCTACTGAATTTTATAGGTATATACTGTATAAGCCTACTGAATTTTATAGGTATATACTGTATAAGCCTACTGCATTTCAGTGCCCAGTCTGACCTTGTGTTGTTCTGTGCATCTGACAATAAAAGACTTGAACTTGCACGTGTGTGTCCACACTAGAAGCGCACACACACTAACACCTGTCAAATGAAAGTAAATTAAGAAAACACAGGAGACAGAATTTGTCAAATGTCATGTAATATAGTGTCTGGTATCTCACATACAGTCAGACACAAGGCATGCATCACAAGACCATGATCCGTGACCCCAGTCCTCCCCTTCCTCCCCTCCTGCCCCTCCTCCTCCTCCTGCCCTTCCTCCCCCTCCTGCCCGTCCTCCCCCTCCTGCCCCTCCTCCTCCTCCTGCCCTTCCTCCCCCTCCTGCCCCTCCTCCCCCTCCTCCCCCTCCTGCCCCTCCTCCCCCTCCTGCCCTTCCTCCCCCTCCTCCCCCTCCTGCCCGTCCTCCCCCTCCTGCCCCTCCTGCCCGTCCTGCCCCTCCTGCCCCTCCTCCCCCTCCTGCCCCTCCTCCCCTATCTTGCATAGTAAAGTTGTTTCTCTGTGTTTTCGGATAACTTCCTCCTCCTCCTTCGACTCTTCCTCCCTGCCCATCCTGAATGATCTCACCATCCCAAGTTCTAGAACACCCGATAGCCCTGCTAGAACATCTAACCTTCCAGACACCAGTACCTTCCTTCCCTCTGTCTTCTGTTTTTATTTGG